>NC_135888.1:90498443-91087871 GCF_964194155.1 Cetorhinus maximus
AAGTCAGAAGAATTAAAACCTCTTCTAACTTCTGGGTAACTACTGTAAAGACCCAAACCAACCCCATGGGACTCCCCCACACCCCCGACCATCCCCCCCCACCATGGGATTCGTCCCATCCCCCTCCCAACCTCCGACACCTCCCACTTCACACCCCGCTCCCCCCCCGACCTCGGATATCCCCAACCACCCCTCAGCCTCAGACACCCACCCCACCTCGAACCTCGGACTCCACTAACACCCTGACCTCAGAAGGCCCCCAACACCCCCCCTCCCCCAAAATCTCAGACCCTCCCCCACACCTCCTGTCTTCCAAACCCCCGCCCCCTGTAAAAAAGGGGGCATGGCCTCCTTGACTAAGCTGGAGCTAGACTTCGCTGGGGCCTGCAACGAGTCTTTCGCTACAGACCCCAAGCAGCTTCGGCAAACGGAAGTGTCAATGTTATTTTCAAGACTAGCTAAGTAGGTATTTATTTCTTCTAGGGCAGAATCTTCGGGTCAGCGTGCAGTCCCCGCTCGCTGACGCATAAAATGACACGCACTGATGCCGGGCATGCGTCCCGACGTCATCACACACCATTCAGATATTCAATTCAGCGGGCGTGCACTGGAGTCGGCTGCGCACCCGCCAAACTGTCAAAGGCCTATTAAGACCGTTTAAATATCAGTTAAATATCAATTAAAATACTTAACGGAGCGGCCCGTTCAACCTTAAGGTTGGCGGGCAGATGAAGAGTCCAGGCGGCCTTCACATTTAGCATGAAACCTCATCCACGGGCAGGTTTCATGATAGATTTTAAAGTTTAATAAAATTTTTTACTAAAATTCATTGACATGTCCCAGCTCATGTGACACTGTCACATGACGGGACATGTCTTAAATTTTTTTTGTCTCTATAAAACAAATTTTAAAGATCAAACTAATCTCCCTGAGGCAGCTCTTTCCCTCAGGGAGATTTCTGTGCTCTTTCACGCACATTTGCAGAAGAGCGCAGGCCCCGAATCAGCCTAATTCCCCCACTTGTACAGGGAGCGTTCAGCGTTTCTGGGTGCATGTCACGCTGGGTGGACCAATTAAGATGGCGGCACGCAGCTGATCGTGGGCGGCGATCGGCTGCACACCCGCCCACGCCCGCTTCCATCCAACCATCCCGACGGGGAGAAAATTTTCCCCCTAATTTCTGCGGGCCAGCACTTTCCAATGCTAGTCAGAAGTTATGGCCCATAGTTTCAAGTCAGAATGGTGTGTGGCTTGGAGAGGAACTTGCAGGTACTGGTGCTCCCATGTATCTGCTGCCCTGGTTCTTCTAGGTGGCAGAGGTTGTGGATTTGAAAGGTGCTGTGGAAGGAGTCGTGGTGAGTCTTCATGCTAATGATTTGTCTATATTTGTTGATGCCAGTAATCCATCTCCATGATTGTAATCTTGAATTATTATGAAAAGCATTCTCCTAAACACAAGAATTCGATTGGCCTCAGGGATGATCTTCCCTTGATTTATTTTGAGTTCTCTCCTCTTTATCGAGCTGGATGCGACTTGTTTCAAGCTACGTCCTGTCATTATAAACCATCTTTTTTCCTCTTTTGGGTGTCACATACTTTGTCCTTCCATTTGTGAGCTGAGATGCCATCTTTTTTCTAGATTGGTCGTTCAGCAATCCTTATATCTTTTGAACTGACCACCATAAGATGATCCAGAGAAGCAATAAAAATTTGACAAAGTTAACAAAGCAGCACTACATGCAGCACAATTGAATGTACTGTGCCAAGTGAGATCTTAAACATTTTGAGACATTTTAATTTCAAGGTCATGCTGCTGTATTAACTTTTTGACCAATTTTTCTGCTTCTCTGGGATCAGCCCTGTGCTCACTATGAAGATGCCATCAGGCTACACAAAGTCAATATCCCAGGTTGGACTCAATAGTGCTATTCTTTGACAGTAAAGGAGATGTCAATCTTATCTATTATCATCATGGTGTCAGCAGCCAGAGAAGCCTCCACTTCAAAAAGCCTTAAAGATCCCTCTGCCAGTCAACAGCCAATCACTTTTACTGATTAATAGGCTCCACAGCTGCTTTACTCGTCCCTCCATGGTGAACTGTACATATTTAAGCAGCACCAGGCAGTTGTTGACTGTGGAATGTTTAGAAACACATAAGCAGAGTGTGTGTGTGAAACAGATTGGTGCTACCCTAGAGTTTTAAATTATTGGTGCTATGTTGCTCCCTAGTAACAGCCTTTCTGTTATCTTCATTATCTGTCATGTTTTCAGGCAGGTAAATCTGTTATAACAAGTCACAATTTCTCTATCAATATTTCATGCACTTGAAGTCAGTTTTCAGCTATTCAGAAAATTTGACAATCCAAGTCTCAGCACCAGAACGGATGATGAAACTCAGAGGTACTAGAAAATGGTAAATTTAATAACTTTTAGAAACAAGATACATTAAATGTGAAGCGTGCATCATTTAGAAATAATGTCAAGCTTAAAATTAATAAGTGAGAAACAAATGCAGAAAAAGAAAAGGGAGACAGAAGTCAAGCATTTTATATTTTGTTTCAGCTAAAATGTTTTTAAAGCATTTATATTAATAAAATAAAAGTGTCACAGCCACTCTTGACCAATTTTCCTCCACCCAATTATGAAGAGAAAGATATATCAATATTAATTTCTTGAAATGTATTATTGTGAAGGTATATAAATATCTCTTATTGTTGTAATAGGTAAATCTTACAAGTAATGAAATTGGTATAATTACTTATTGGCAGGAATTGAATCATTGATTTTCAACAGATAAAATCAAAGTCTGTATTAAATGTTCTGGTCATTGAATTCATTGGATGAGATGCTGTGCTTCCATAGATGGGTACAATAGTTATCTCAATGTTTCCCTACATGTTAGTTGTTATGCTGCAATTAGGGGCCATTAACATTTAAAAAGAAATCCAAACACCTAATTTTAACCAATAGAACTACACCTCAAAACTTCACATTTTTAAACAAAAATAAATTTTAATTGTATATACAAGACTTAAGCAGAACAAGAACTATTAACTTAACAATATGGTACATAATTACGTATGTTATGCACTCAGTTTTATTTCTTCCTTCCCCCAAGAACTCTCTTAGATTTTATGATGTCTTAGAGTTATTTACTTCTGTCGAGACCAACCCAAAGTATGCAACAGTCCTCTGGAATTTATTTTAATTCTTTTCAGTTCCAGCTTTTCTCTCAGGTAAGGCTATATTTTATAAGCCTTGTTAGATCTAACACCCATGATGCAACCAGCTGTGAGCGAGGGCTAGTATTCAGCGTAAGACAATGTTGGAAAGGGGGAAAAATGACTGGAAGATTTGTTTAGCTGGAAGCTGAAAGAAGAAATCTACAGTAATCCTCAATAAAAGCAGTTAATCTTGTTGCCTCAGTAGATACCTCAGTCCCTTGTTCTGGTTGCCTTCTCAGTGTTTCCCAGCTAAATACTATTGCTTTCCTTGCTACAAGGCTCTGTGAGGATTGCTGTAGACTTCTTCCACTAGTTGCGAGTTAGAGTAAGGGCGAATATCATTCGAGATTTGCACAAAGTGCAGTAGTGGATGGAAAAAAGGACATTTTACCTGCTGGCCGCAATGACGGCTTTTCGCGCCATATCGTCCAAATCCCACCTCAATAAACATGCAAATCCAGGAAACACGCTGTTTTGCTGGTGGGCTGCCTCCGATTTGCCCGCCGCACCATCACCTCGCCGCTTCCTCACACCAGGCGGAATATTTTAAGTGCAGCCTCACGCACACCTCTCAGTGCTTCCAGCCTAGGACTACTGCACAGAAGACATGGCCCCAAAAGGCAAGAAGACTGCATCCCTGAAACACCTTTTGGACACTGTGGAAGCCAGCTGTGACACCCTCTATCCCTGCTCTGGCCACAAGAGGGGCAGCAATATCACCAATCTGGCTTGGAAAGCAGTGACAGCGGTGGTCTGTGCCAACACCCTGCAAAAGAGGACAGCCACTAAGAGCGGAAAAGAATGAATGATCTCCTTCATTCCGCCAGGGTAAGTCACTCTTCTCATCATTCTTAACTCTCACATTCACATACCCATCATACATCCACAGAGCCCTCACTCACTGCCAGTTCAAGGGACATCACCATTCACTCTCTCACACACACCTTTGTTGTCCTTATCCTGTCCATGGGACCACTCACCACCCACCACACCACAGGGATATTTATCATCTGGCCTGGCAGACATCCTGCTTACACTGTCTCCATCTGTATTCATGCAGGACAAGCCAGCACACAACAAGAGGGAGAGGCCGCAGCCTGCAGAAGGAATGCCTGAAATCAAGGTCCTCACGGACTTTAAAAATAGTCATCCAGCTGGCTGGCGAATGTCTGGACCATTCCTATGCTGACGGTGAGGTCAGTTCACCCACCATGCCATCACCTAGCTGCTTCCTCACACCGGGCACCATATTTAAAGTGCAGCCGTGCGCACACCTCTCAGTGCTTCCAGCCCAGGACCGCTGCACAGAAGACATGTTCCCAAAAGGCAAGAAGACTGCAGCCCCCACCGATTCAGTGACGCATGCCTGGGACACCATCTGGACACCGTTGGAGCCCGCCACGATGTCCTCTACCCCCGCTCTGGTTGCAGGAGGCCCATCAGTGTCACCACTCCAGCTTGGGAGACATTGGCAGTGGTGGTCAGTGCCAATGCTGCGAAGAAGAGGTTGACCATGCAGTACAGAAAGAGGGTGAATAATCGCAACCGTGCCGCCAGGGTAAGGCAACCATCTCATCACTGTAAACTCACACACTCAGAAGCCCATCACACATTCATTGGCATGTCATTCTCTGCCCACTCATGGGACATCACTCATTCTCACACACACCCTCACATCTCCATCTGGCCTCATCTCCTCTGGAGACTGCTTCCTCAGCCCTTACCATCTTGAGGACATTTACGCAGATCAACATGTGCCCCCCCCTCACACACCCTAGGATACACCCTTCCTCAGTAATGCCCTAGCCCTGCAGCCTCCTCCCTTGCCTGGGGCTACTTCTCTCCCTTCCCCAAACAAGCCCTAGCCCTGTAGCCATTGAAAAGCCAACCCACACCTTACGGCTGGTCTTGTAAGTAGAAACTGGGTCTATACTCGATGGAGTTTAGAAGGATGAGGGGGGATCTGATTGAAACTTACAGAATACTGAAAGGCCTGGATAGAGTGGACATGGGGAAGATGTTTCCATTAGTAGGAGAGACTAGGACCCGAGGGCACAGCCTCAGAGTAAAGGGAAGACCTTTTAGAACAGAGATGAGGAGAAACTTCTTTAGCCAGAGTGGTGAATCTATGGAAATCATTGCCACAGAAGGCTGTGGAGGCCAGGTCATTGAGTGTATTTAAGACCGAGATAGATAGGTTCTTGATTGGTAAGGGGATCAAAGGTTACGGGGAGAAGGTGGGAGAATGGGGTTGACAAACTTATCAGCCATGATTGAATGGCGGAGCAGGCTCGATGGGCCGAATGGCCTAATTTCTGCTCCTATAGTCTTAAACCTGCCCTTGAGACCCCCCTAAAAGTGATGTGGTGCTGCCTGCAAAGCCTGGCACTGATGACCATGAGTGCTGCCCAAAAAAAGGTAGGCAAACAAGCCTCAAAGTCCCGAGTGAAGTGCAGTTTGCCAGGTGCACATTGCTTATGTTCAGTCATGAAACATGCCGATGCGCCCAGATGATTCAGCATGGGGGGATGATTCTGCTCACATCCAGCAGCAGGAAACATGGCCTGTCATTGCCAGAAGGAGCGGACAATCTCAATCTTTTTGGTCTTGTACGCTCATGCCTGCCTTGACGCCTGACACCAACAGGCATGGAAAATTCTGCTCTAAATCTTCCAGCAGCTTTAGCCTCACAAATCCAAAGTGAGATTAACCCCCTGTATTCCACACAAAATGAAAAAGATAGTATTTTCCTGGCTTAACAGTCAATCTGACTAACATCCATCAACTTTGACTATCTTGGATCAGTGAGCTGCAGACTGTTAGAAGCCATTACAGTAGATTTCTTCTTTTAGCTTCAACAAATCTTCGAGTCATTTCCCTTCCCCACTTTCTTATACTGAATCCCAGCTCCCAAATGCAGGCTGCATCATGGATGATAGATCTAGCATTTACCCTACTTCAGGTGCAGGTCTGGCTTTATCTCTCAACTTCTAAGGAGGTACAAGCTGCATAAGACCCAAAGCTCACACAGTTTCTTAGCTGCATCTCTCAACCAGCCTTGTCTGCTGGTTATGTGCTAACTAAATTCACAAAGATAGACTCAAAAACAAAGCAACTCAGTAAGCTCCACCCATCTCCGTGGCAATGTGACATACAAAGTCTGTTCCTAGGTATAAATGCAAATTAACTGTTTTTTAATTGCAAACATTCCTTAATTCTGGGAAACCACATGAATAATTTATATCCTTTACTGGAATAACTGCAGACATCCTGCCTCCAGTCCTTTAGCTAGGTAAGACACCTGTTGTTTTACTCCGACTTTATCCAGGAAACACAAGTTCCTTTTTGAATTGTAATTATCTTGAGTCTGTGTGGTTTGCCAGCCTATAGATGTTTACCATTACTTTTTTCCACTAAAAACTAAAAAGCTATACCCCTAAGGCTTAGGAGCTAAGACATTTGGTGTACAGAGCATAGTACACCAAAGTGTTTCCTTGAATGTATGAGTACACATTATAGGTGAACCAGGCAAGCACTTTAGAATAATGGTAAACTAATCTATTCTTAGTTTTCCATTTTCTTTCATGCTGCCACAGAAAAATTGATAGACCTGTGTCTATAGACCTACTTTCTCAACCTGCACTGTCACCTGTGTAATGGATTTTGTAGTATCATCGAATCATGGACAGGTTACAGCACAGAAGGGGACCATTCTACTCGTTGAGTCTGTGCTGACTCTCTGCAAAGGCAAATCAACTAGTTCCACTCCCCAGCCCTTTTCCTGTAGCCCTGCATTTTTTTTTTCTTTGGTGGTTATCCAATTCCCTTTTGAAACCTATTACTGAATCTGCCTCCATCACGCTCTCAGGCAGTACATTCACGATCCTAACCACTTGCTGTGTAAAAATGTTTTTCCCCATGTCCTTGCTGTTAGTTTGTCAGTCACCTTAAATCTGTGGGCTCTGGTTCTCAACCCTTCTGCCAATGGGAACAATTTTTCTCTATCTACTTTGTCTAGACCCCTCATGATTTTGAAAACCTCCATCACATCTCTTTTCAACCTTCTCTAAGGAGAACAACTTATTTACATAACTGAAGTCTTTCACCTGTGGAACAATTCTTGTAATTTTTTTCTGCAATGTCTCTAAGATATTTACATCCTTCCTAAAATGGGGTGCCCAGAATTGAACATAATACTTTAACTGAGGCTGAAACAGTGTCTTGTAAAGATTCATTATAACTTCCCTACTTCTGTACTCTGTGCCTCTATCTATAAAGCCCAAGATTTTGTATGACCTTTTAACTACTTTCTCAACCTGCACTGTCACCTGCAACCAGTTGTGCACATATATTCTGTTCCTGAATCCCCTTTAGAATTTTACCCTTTAATTTATATTCAATCTTATAATTCTTCCTACCAAAATGTATCACTTCACGCTTCTCTGCACTAAATTCATTGGTCACGTGCCCACCCATTCCACCAATCCTCTTGAAGTTTATCATTATCCTCCTCACAATTCAAAATATTTGCAAGTTTTATGGCATCTGCAAATTTTGAAATTGTGTCCTGTACATCCACAAAGTCACTCAGCTAACTTTGTATCTGTACTTCCATCGTCCTTTTTATTCCCTGGTCTTTAATTTTGCTGGCAAACCTATAATGTGGCACTTAATCAAATACCTTTTGGAAATCTCTATAGACCATGACAACTACATTGCCCTTATCAACCGTCTCTGTTGCCTCATTAAAAAACAAGTTAGTTAAACACAATTCGCCTTTAACAAATCTATGCTAGCTTTCTTTAATTAATCTACACTTGTCCAAGTGACTATTAATTTTTTCCTGGAGTATAATTTCAAAAAGCTTTCCTACCACCCAGGTTTAACTGACTGGTCTGTAGCTGCTGGGATTATTCTTGTACCCTATTTTGAACAAGGGTGCAACATGAGTAAATTCTGCAATCCTCTGTCTTCACTCCCTTATCTAAGAACAATTGGAAGATTCTGGCCAGCACCACCATAGTTTTCACCCCTCGGTATCCTTGGATTACATTCCATCTGGTCCAGGTGACTTATTAACTTGAAGTACAGCCAGCCTCTCTCATACCTCCTCTTTATCCATTTTTAGTCGATCCAGTACCTCAACTATCTCCTCATTCACTATAATTCCAGCAGCATCTTCGTCCTTTTTAAAGACAGATTCACAGTACCCATTTAGCTACTCAGCTATTCCCTCTGCCCCATGCCTAGACCCTCTTTTTGATCCCTAATTGTCCTTGCCCCTCCTCTTTTACTATCATATGCCTATAGTTAACTGCTAAATTTTGCTAGTAGCTCCCACAGATCAGCTGGTCACTTGTGATTGACAGCAATTTTTTCTAGCTGCTGAAGAGTCCAAATATGTGCCTTGCAAGGTTATTTAATTCCCATTTCTTTCACAAGCATTTGACATGCCTGCTTATCATATTTGACATATTTCTTGACATTCTTACTCTGGTCACACATACAAAAGTTTAACCTTGGTTTTAATGGTGATTTTGATCATTCCTCTGCTATTATTACTTAATTATCAATTTAATTATCCAGATGAGGCAACTCCCTTGTGCATCTGATTAATTCCCAAAGCAATCCTGTTCATCTGTCTGGTTATAAGAATGTTAACAGCTCACACATCTCCTAAATGAAGGTTTCTTGACACCTCTTGACCGGAGGGCATTTTTTTCTCCTATAAACTGTGCTACTAATACACGTTTTGTAGAATTTTCAAATTTCATGTAATTCAGTATTAATATTAAAGTAATTAGCATCAAAATTTGAATATGTCCTACCCAGTATACTCAGCACATTGGAAAATATCCTGGGACACTGCCAACAAAATATGAGGCAAAGTGCCACAACCTTCTCTACTTCCTTCAGCATTTGCCATCTGCGGCAAAATAAACAGGGAGGGAGAATGACATTAAACACTGTGAAGGATTTTGAATTGAATGTGCACTCTTCTAGTGAGAAAAAGCATTAAGCTAAATAGGAAATGGACTAGATGGATCCCTTACCTATTATCGCTTTATCCGGTTGACAATGTTTTCCAGCCCCATTGAGAATTTGTGACACTTCAGATGTAAATTGGCCTTGATTTTAACCCTCCTTTCTCTTCACATAATGAGAATGGTGTGAGAGAAGGCTTAGATTCGGCTATTTATGCTGCCTGATAGAAAGACTCTGCATTATTAATATGGGGCCTGGGAGTTAAAATGGACTTTTAATATGGAGATCCCTCTTGCCTGCATGCCCATTTATCCCACTCCAGTAAGGCTTCTTCAGACAATAAAAATCATAAACCTGTGGGATGATAGGAAATGCCATTAACACATGGGACAGGATTTTCCCCTCGTTGGGCGGGCGCGCTGGGCGGGCCTGGGAACGACCACAAGACCGACCGCCGTCCACGATCAGGCTCAGACCACGATTTCATGCTGGCTGGCCAATTAACTTCCAGCCAGCGTGAAAGGCATGTTAAGAGCCTCAGCGCTGGGGTGGGGGGCGGGAGGAGTGCAAGCACTGAAGTGTGTGCATGCGCAGGAATGCGCTCAGTGAAAGCTCCCTGAAGGCACAGAGCTGCCTCAGGGAGCTGAAGATTTTTAACCAGCAAAATAAAGATTTAAAAAATAAGGAAATCATGTCCCCACATGTGAGTCTGTCACATGAAGAAGGACATGTAAAAAAGGAGGCTAAAATTTTTTATTTGTTCTTTAGTCACTGTTCGAAATCTCATCCCACCCGTGGATCAGGTGTTGTTAAAAATGCAAAGGCCCCCTAGCCTATTCGCCTGCCCGCCAACTATATGGTTAGATGGGCAGCGAAAAATTCAATTTAATCAATTGATTAAGGGCCTTAATAGGCCTCTTAGTTGTCAGAGGGCGTGCTGCCATCTCGTGCTTGCCTGCTGACCAAAAGATCGTGACAGTGTGCGATGACATTGGGACGCTCACCTGATGTCATCGCGCACTATTTCATTCCTGTTTGGGTCAGGCTCACGCCCGCCTGCGGGAAGAAAAATTCTGTCCAGTGAAGTTTAAAATTTGCCGTCCTGAATAAATCTGGTAGAGCCTTGCAGTGCAGTGCAGTCCAGCAAGATTCCCCATTGTCATTTGTTGTATGCTACAGAATCATAGTGAAGGACAGAGCAGCCTGCTTGATGGGCACCCCATCCACCACCTTAAACATTCACTCCCCGACCACTGGGGCGAAGTGGCAGTGTGTACCATAAACAAGATGTACTGTAGCATCTCGCCAAGCCTCCTTCAACAGCATCATCCAAACCTGCAACTTCTACCATCTAGAAGGACAAGGGCAGCAGATGAATGGGAACACCACCACCTGCAAGTTTCCCTTCAAGCCACAAACCATGCTGACTTGGAACTATATTGTTGTTCTTTCACTGTCGCTTGGTCAAAAACCTGGAACATCTGAATTCCCCCTCCCCCCAACAGTACTATGCATGTATCTACACCACATGGACTGCAGCAGTTTAAAAAGGCAGCTCACTACCACCTTCTCAAGGGCAATGAGGGATGGGCAACAAATGCTGGTCTTTCCAGTTACACCTACATAAATGAATATGAAGAGAAAAGACTTGTTGCTTTCAGAAGCTAAAGCTGACGATGATGAAGCAGAAATGGAAGGATTCCCTTCTTCACAGCATAAGAAGGGTGCACAGGAAAAGAAGATATGGGGCAGGACAGCCATCTGTCAGCAACCACAGAAAGGAGAAAATAAGTTACTGTCCCGTTCTTTTGATGAATAAAAGTTGACACACCAAATGAAATCACTTCACATCTGTTTTCCCCCCACCCTCACAAAATCCTTCACTGTCAAAAATTCGGCCTACTGTATTTCCTTCATGAGATGAAAGTCTAAATTTAATAGCCAACAATTTGTGTGCACAAAAAAAATCTGAATTACATGTGCACAAGCCACATTTACTTGCGAGAATAACATTCACCAAAAGGCCCAACTAATCCATATTCTCTACTTAAAACTACTTCTTGTCCCAATGTCCACCCTTTATGGCAGCTAATGCAATTCCTCTAACTCCTGATCGACTGCTTTTATGAGTGGCTCCATGAGTTTGTGCATTAATTGGTTGGGAAGAGACCCCTTGAGTTTGAGGTGACTCCTGTCTTAGTGAAGCAACTGACCATGAGGGCTAGCACCATTTATCGTGCAGCATCAATGTATACTCAACACATGTCTTAAGCTCCTTCAATTGCAAATATTGGAAGTAGCCTTAAAGGGAAGCAGGTTTATTCTCTCTTAAGAAACAATGGGCCAAATCTCCTATGGAGTGGCAATCACCATCAGATTGCCGCTCTGCTCCTATTTTCTTAGCTACTGGCGGTCCACGTTGCTCGGCTGGACTCCTGACGCAGGCCTACTGAGAAATGTGGAGCATAGCTGCGCCTGGAGCCCTCCAGTGTATTGGTAGGAGTGTCGGGGGACACAAGGTCACTTTGATAAGCTAGGAGAGAAGGTAAGTATGAACATTAAGTGAGTAAAGGGATATGGTGGTCAGGGGTTGTGTGTCAGGGGGTGGATGGGTGGCTGGGTAGGGGGGGTTTGGCTGGCAGGGGCGTTGGATGGTTTGGGGAGTTGTCAAGGGGTCGGGAGTGGGAGCATAGTTAGTGGGTGGGGACGGGTCAGGTGGTCGGGAGTAGGGGGGGTGTAGTCGGATGGTCGGGGGGGTAGTTGGGGGTGGGGTGTCAGGGGGTAATCGGGTGGCTCAGGGATGATGGGTACAGTCAGGTGATCGAGGAGGTTCAGGGGTAGTCAGGGGATGGGGGTGGGAAGCGGTCGAGGGGAAGTCAGGGGTGTGGGAGAGTAGTCTGGGGGTTGGGGAGTCATCAGGTGTTTGCGGGATGGCTGCTGGGGGCGTGTTGGGGTAATTGGGTGGTCAGGGCTGGTCCTGGATGGGAGGGTAATCAGGTGGCCGGGGATGTCAGGAGGTAGTGGTGAGGGTTGGTGGGTCTGGAGAGTAGCTGGGGGATCAGGTGGGTATAGTCAGGGGGTCCAGTGGAGGCTGGGGGTATCAGTGTATATTTACCCAGAAATTAGAACTGGTTTAATCCTTCTAACGTTCCCTGGGTAACTATTCTGGTAGGTGAGTCAGAACCATCCAAAGTCTCTGACTTTAGCTCAGAGTTTCTGTGGGTTCCAGATGCAGGGGAATTGCCCAATGAAAGCCCAAAATTCATGGTTAATTCCTGTGCAGTCCTGGCATGGGGACTTCCGAGGGGTCCCCCAGTGCATCTTCCGGAGTACCTCTGTGGTGCAACCCTCTGGGGAATGGAACATCTGCGCCAACATCTAAGAATATAAGAAACTGGAGGAGGAGTAAAGCCATCCATCCTTTCAATCCTTCTCCACCATTAAATCATGGCTGATCTTTTACCTCAAATCTACCTTTCTGCATTATCTCCACATCCCTTAATCCCCTTAGTAATTGCTTCCTGAAGTCCACTAGTGTTCAGCACTGATGCTAAGATACTAATGGTCCCCTGAGATCCCTGTGTCTCGGGTGTGGACTCAGTTATATCTTTAAATAAATAAGTTTCTGTTCTTATCTTCATGTTAGAAGATCCAATTTTAAGTGGACATTTTTAAAAATTTATTTAGACAATAATGAAATTGAAGGCATATGTTTTATTCCATCAAGAACTGTATGTGTGCAATGTAAATATGAGTGTTAAATCAAAGCATTGAAATGTACACCTTTAAATGTATGATTATTGTTTACTAACATTTATGTGTGGAGTCAACTTACTGATTTAATATGTGTAATACTGATTTCCAATGTGATCTATTATTTTGTCACTTTTTGAGTTCACAACAAAGCTCTGGTATAGAAAGAATGAAAAGCTTTTCTGACGCAGAATATGATGTGTGTTTATTCGGTTTTGTTAGGACCTTGAACCAATCAGCACTCTCCTTTAATAATCGAAGAAATATTAATGTAGATTGAAAGGTAAAGAACTTCATTAAATCTTAAATTTGATTTTCAACCTAACCTGTGTGCAGCATGTTTGTTAAGTCAATACGTGGGTGAACTATCAGATGGAGAAAGATTACACAGGAAAGGATGAACCAAGGGAGAAAAGAAAATAGAAGGTTTCTGGATACAATCACAGATTACTGTTGATAATGTCCACAGAGAATGAGGATGAAGGACTGTAGTGGCATACATTAAAGGAATAGGAATGGAAGGAAAATTATTTGTTCATGTCAAGTATTAAATATTTCACCTTTGTGTGTTGTAGTCTGTGGGATATATTTGATCTGCCCAGAGCTTTAGTAGTTTATTTTGACATAAATTGCCTCAACATAACTTTATTTGAATTATTTTTAATAGTACACATCTGAGTGCATTGTGATGCATGAATGTGCATTGGTTGGCTGAGCTTACTAAAGATTATTCTCTTTAATACGGAAATGTGTTTTTAGATGCCTTTTTCAGGTCTTGTTACAGTATTGGAGGTCTTGTTACAGTATTGTGAAAGATTTGTGCAGTTAAAATAAAAATATCATGTGACTAATCAATCAAGAGCTGCCTCATTATTCGTAACACCAGGTTTCAGAAGTAATTTATGTTCAGCAGCTTTTCACTGGATCTATTTGATTGCATTTCTACTTTCATCCACACAAGTGTTTTTCTTCAT
Organism: Cetorhinus maximus; assembly: GCF_964194155.1. Taxonomy (NCBI): domain Eukaryota; kingdom Metazoa; phylum Chordata; class Chondrichthyes; order Lamniformes; family Cetorhinidae; genus Cetorhinus; species Cetorhinus maximus. Next base: position 90,512,380 of record NC_135888.1, read on the forward strand.
TTATTTGCAACAGAGAGGCAGAATAGCTCTATTGCAGTTGCCTCTCAAGCACCAGCCTAGGTACAGCCATTCAGGACAAGGGTATCATGGAAACAGTGTGAATATGACAGTATGAGTCATCAAAAAGCAGAACAAGCTAGTCAAGAATGATGAAGAGATTACCTTTTCCCCCCAATCGGGACAGGAATGGTCCTGATGCAATTTGTTAGCCCAGCTGAGATCATGCTCTGCACTAGCTGGCTAATGCAGAAGGGGCGCAGTTATCGTCTATAATTATAGATTTGAGGCTGAATCTAAAAAAAATATAGGTAGGTGCAAACCTTGTTTGTTAAGTTAATTTAAATGTTATCTTCATCGGTTATGCTTTAAAATCAGTTCCAACCTTCCATCATAAGGTCAGAAGTGAGGATGTTTACTGATGATTGCACAATGTTCAGCACCATTCGTGACTTCTCAGATACTGAAGCAGTGCGTGTCTACATGCAGCAAGACCTGGACAACATCCAGGCTTAGGCTTACAAGTGGCAAATACCATTCATTTGACACAAGTGCCAGGCAATGGTCATCTCCAACAAGACAGAATCTAACCATCTCCCCTTGATATTCAATGGCATTACCATCACTGAATCCCCCACTATCAACGTCCTGGGGGTTACTGTTGATCAGAAACTGAACTGGACTAGCCATATAAATACTGTGGCTACAAGAGCATGTCAGAGTCTAGGATTCCTGCGGCAAGTAACTCACTTCCTGATTCCCCAAAGCCTGTCCACCATCTACAGAGCACAAGTCAGGAGTGTGATGGAATACTCCCCACATGCCTGGATGAGTACAGCTCCCACAACACTCAAGAAACTTGACACCATCCAGCCAAAGCAGCCTGCTTGATTGGCACCCCATCTACAAACATTCACTCCCTCCACTGCCAACGCACAGTGACAGCAGCGTGTACCATCTACAAGATGCACTGCAGCAACTCACCAAGTCTCCTTAGCCAACACCTTCCAAACCCATGACTTACCATCTAGAAGGACAAGGGCAGCAGACACATGGGAACACCACCACCTGGAAGTTCCCCTCCAAGTCACTCACCATCCTGACTTGGATATATATCACTGTTCCTTCACTGACACTGGGTCAAAATGCTGGAACTCCCTCCCGAACAGCACTGTGGGTGTTCTTATACCACATAGACCGGAGCGGTTCAAGAAGGCAGCTCACCCCCCCTTCTCAAAGGCAATTAGGCATTGACAATAAATGCTGGCCCACCAACGAAGCACACATCCCATGAATGAATAAGAAAACAAATCCTTCCATAAATACTTAGAGAGTAATATTGGATAAGGCACATTTTGGGGCACAGGGATCATGATGTGTGGTTATGTTGCACCCTGTCCCAGTGAGGCAGGCAGCACCCAACTAGCCTCCTTCTCTAAATGATTTCGACATGAAGCCCAGTGCTACTGACTGGCTGCATGCCCAACAAGGGTCCTAGCAGCTTGGCTAGAGTGATACACAAGACCAGACCACTTAAAGGCAGCCTGACCCTCTTAAAAGGAAGCTGCACTCAGGGATCCAGCAGCTGCTGTAATTATTTCTGGAATACTTGGCCGAAAGGGAACTGCAACGCAAATTGAGCAACAGGCAAGGGACAGGGTGCGCAGGTTTTCCGATGCAGTGCCACAGGCATAAAGGTAGGAAGAAGAAAAGATGTCTGCTTCTGCCAGGAACCAGCAGGTCCTCAAAATACAACCTGAGAAGGGAATGGGAGCCGGTGACCACAGATGTTAATTCCCAGAGTTTTGTTTTGAGGACCTGGCAGCAATGCCAGAGAAAAGATCAATGACCTCACATGGGTAGTCAAGGTCAGTGAATGCATCTTCTACCCACTGTTCTGCCAACATCTCATGTTGTTCAATGCATCACAGTCCCATCATTCACCTATCAGCAATCAGGACTCATGCCTAACATTCAGATACTCCCTCTCACCCTCACACATATAACAATACTTCCAGCCTCACTGTTTCTACGTACCTCCACCTATTCACCTGTAGTAGGCAGGTCACCCAAATTCATCACAACACACTCACTGATAATCTTCCTTCTCTCTTGCAGGACAACAGGGTCAATAACAGCAAGGAACAACAGTGAACCAGAGGGGGATAGGTATGCTTGCATCGACTTAGCGCTTTGGAGGAGACAGTGCTCAGCATCGCCAGGCTATTATATCCAGCATCACCAAGAGCATTCAGGATAATGATATGTTACTGCCTTATGCCGCTTCTCAAATCCAATCCCACCCTCATCCTACTATCTGGTATGAAGTACAAGCTGTAGATCATGTGACCACTGACCTCTTACTTTCCATCCCACCCCATTCCCTCCTCCTAACCCTTCCAATCTGCATTCCTATTTTCAGGTACCCAAGAAATGCCACCTGGCCACTCACTGCAGCCTCAGCACGTAGAACAACAGATATACCAGAACTCGGATGAAGAAGCATTGTCACTTGAACTGACACTCGCAACCACCAGGTCAATACTGGCATTATGCAAACTTTAGAGGATGCTTAGAGGTGGAATCTGAACGTGGTGAATCACTGGACACAAATGAGCTGCAACCAGGCCGGGGGGAAAGGATAGTTTATTAGCCAGCACACTAGTGGGCAAGATCACACATGAGGGCTGCAGTGGACTCAGCTGAGGGCTTTGAAGAGATGATATACAGGAGAATGCTGATGGTCATGTTTACCAAGATGCTTGGTGCATTGGCACGTCTGCCAAACAGCCTACCATCACTGTCAAGAAGCGGTACTGTACGGTCACTGTAGGGGCTAGCTCCAACATGATTTAGGGATTCGTGCAGCGCATGGAGCCCATCCTTTTAAGTGTGGAAGCGGTAATGCTTGCAGACCATGATGTAGCATCTGGTGGATGATGTCTCCATTTCCATTGCAGCACTGACTGAAACCATCCAACCTCTAAGTGCTGCATTTGAAGCTCAGACTGAGGTAATGGGAACTATGCTTGATGCCATTCAGGCTCAGGCTGCTGCCATCATGGCTGTGGATCTCAGTGCTCAAAGGGCCATGCAGGCTCTCACAGCAGATCGGTAAGCACAATCTGCTATCCAACCTCAGAGAGACAGCATTTGTGCTTCTGCCACTGCCACTTTAGCAATGCTTTTTCTGTTGTTTGTCAGCCTTCCAGCCCAGACTGCTGCCACCCATGTTGAGGTGGTACCATCTGAAGCTGGGCGTTCTATGGTCAGGACTGCTTGAGGTCATACTGCAAGGCTCCTGCACTGGCTTTCTGCCAGCCATGCTGTAGCCACTGGGGTATCAATGTGTAGAAGCGCTAGGACAGGCAAATGCACCCATAATACAGGCAATAAGGGAATTCATTGGTTCAGTTTTGTATGTATTATTTTGAGTATGGTTGTTATGGAATGGTTTTTTTCATTGGTGACTTTTATTTCAGGATTTTGGGCAAGATCACACCATAATAGTACATAGCAAATGGATTGAAAAGAGGGGAATAATGGAGTAATTGTGATGTGGGGACAAGATCAAGTCTGACTATTTGCTTATGGACAGCCAGTTCAGAGCAAAGGTGCCCTGGAAGCCTGCTTCTTGTCCTCCTGTTCTTCCTCCTCCTCCTCTTCCCTCTGCGCATCCCCTCCCTTGTGTTCCATTTCCAAATGATGGAGATGGATTGCAATCTCAGTCCTTGTTACTAAAACAGACCTTTTTCTTGGCAGGCCAACCAACTCTTCTGACCTCCTGGTAAAGATCCAGCACTGTTCCCTTGAAAATCCCAAGTTTTCCAAACTCCACCAATAACCCAGAACACTATACTTCCATTATCTCTGCACCAGGAAAAGTAAATCAGAAGCACCTCACCTGGAAGTTGGATGGTTAGCACATTAGATAAAACTAGTGCAGAGGTGCACGGAATGCACGTTTTGCCAGGAGTGTTTAAGAGAGGGTGTTAACTGGACCTGCATGATCCAAAATGGCAGATTGTGTGCCAAATCAGCATTAGAGGCAGCTTGGTGTCCCAATCTGCCCACTCTGCTTGAGTCCAGTGAACACATCGCACGGCCGTGCTACCGCCCTGACAGTCAGGACAGACTACATCGGAAGAAACTGAAAGCATTTGAGGCACCATTATTTGAGTAGGGGGCTTTTATCAACAGCTCTACAGAGCCCAATTTCACAGTCTTAATGTGTCTGAAATATTATAAGTGGTTTTACAAAGATCATGCATCTTAACAATTACGTCCACATTCAGTATGCGTTTTTTTTAACTTATGTTGAAATTTGGAAATCGAAAAGGAAATTTGAGGTCATGGCAATAATTAACAATTAACTTGTTAAACCTAAGTATAAAATCACACATATTCCCTGTTTTTTGCTTCCTGCTTTGCAATCTGCGTGTCTCGATAAGGCTGCTTTAAACCTGATTGGTTGAAGAGCCTTGCTATTGCTTTCCATGTTCACAGATGCCACACATCTCTTGTTGTGAGTGTCACATTGGAAAAGATGTCATATCGGTGGCTATCTCCACAGGCAAAAAATCTCTGAGCAAATGGATGCAAGGTGAATGCCAAAAGCTGTTCCTTCACTATTGTAAGCAAAATCCAAGCTATTGAGCTACTGTAACTAATCTGAAATATTCACACATAAATTATTCATAGCCATCGTGGCAGGGTAGCACAAAATATTCATTGCTGTACTTCCCTACACTTGAACTACTGTGCATCTTATTTAACATGTTCTAGTTCCCTGACCTCAAACTTTCTTCATGTAAATAGTTCATTTTTAGATTTTATTCATTACAATGACAATGCTACAATAACATTTCTTTGCTTACAATATTCGAATGTACATAATGATCCAAAAAGATGTTATCATAACATCAAAAGAATACTTATTGCTCTGCTCACTTACAGTGACTCGTGTGGCACTATCAACACTGGTAGCATAGATGATGCAGGGTTGCCTGAAGCCTGCATCGCCAGTGCTTCAGTGTATGTGTGAACCAATTGAAGTGATACATTAAGTGAGCATGTCCTTTACAGGGTTTCCTGCATTTCAAAGCCAGCAGGCAAGTGCTAAGCCCTTCACTGGCCTCCGTCTAGACATGACATCGCCACTCCACTCCTTCCAGGTAAAGCACATCCTGGAGGACCAGAGATGGGTGTTCTTCCCATTCATGCATGAATACATATTATTACGGTGTCCCTTTAGTCAGCCACTTGTGCTGACCTTGCGCTCCGGCCACCTGAAAAAACCCTCCTCCCACCAGGGATCTCACTGACTGACTAACTGCCAAGGTCAAGGTCAGTTTGGGAAAATGGTGCATGTCACCTTTCAAACTCCCTCCACCACCTTCTACCCTCCCCCTCCGTCACCCACCAACTTTCCCCCATCACCATAGACCAACCCTATAACACCATTCCTCTCCCCTCTGTCACCCATGAACCTCCCCCCATTGCCCTGGACCCAATCACGATCCACCTCCACATGTCTTTACTCCTCTCAGAGTCACCACCCATTACCATCCCCGTGCCCACCCTGACCATGCGCCCTCCCATTATCCAAGCCACCTGTCTTGTCCCCCTCCATGAACTACCCAATTAGACCTTCACCTACCAGGCTGTCACCCTGGACCTGCCACCCTACCACATCTCACTGACTGGCTATTCCCTCCTATCACCAGTACCCTGAGTTCTGCCCTGAGGACCCCACCATCAACACCATTGACCACGCCTTCTCAGACACTACTGCACCCCCCCACCCCCACCTTCCCTGTCCAGCCTACCCACCTTCCCACCTTCACCTGGCTCCCTTGTCCAGCCTTGGCACAGCATTTGCTAATGGCACTCGAGTGAAGTTATGCGAGACCCCTAAGAAGGGGAAAGCAGCATCTATGGACCTCAAAGTCATAGAAGAGGTGCACACCAGGTGCATACACTTATATACATTCGTAAAACTGAACATTCTAAATTCTCACTGGTGTGGATCTAGATTTGTAGAACCAACTTAATTCTGGTGAGGCGGCCTTTTAGTAAGCATACATGAGATGCTAATGCATGCAAATGAGGTTCCTGACATTGTTTTTTGGGAAACTTGACCTACCTTTAAATTGTCTTGGAAGTTGGGAGAACAAAATTCCAACAGCTTATCCTGCCATTGTGAAACAGATTTTTTTGCCTCCCGCCAAGAGCCTCCACCCGCACAATTCCTGCTGCTGGCAGGAGTGGAAAATTCCGCCCTATCTCCCTATTTATAAAACTTTGGATCCCACATGCTTTCAGTGACAGATTTATTGACCCACTTTAAAACGTGCACTTCCCAACTTCTGTGTCTCTCTGCACCTGTTCTTTTTTTGAAAAAGAAGTTTTACCATTCAGTGCATGTTTTCCTCTCATTCTTCCTCCCAAAATATATCACCTCACCAGTCCCTGCTGAAAATGGCATGTGCCATCTTTTTCTCAATCCTGAAATTGCTCATAACCCTCTTTTTAGTTAAGCACAATCCCTATTTATGTGTGATCTGCAAAGTTTAAGATGTTGTCATACCCAAGTCCAGAAACTTGCAGTTTCTATAATCCTTTTGATCTTCTCAGGATATTTCAAAGTGTTTTACAATCAATCAATTACTGTTGAAGTGTAGTCATTTATTTTGTAGGTGAACCGAGGAAAAGTACTCATTTTGTATCTCTGCCATTTTTCATCCATCATTAGGATTTGCCCTTTCATATTGAATTGGCTCTACCCTTCCTTTAACTATTTTTTGAAACTTCTATGAAGGTAAGTTTCACCTTCACTGCTTAGAAATTAAAATATCAGGGATAAAATAAAGAGATGTTGACTCACCTAGTCGACTGCCTTTTCAGTTTGAAGAAAATTACTCGAGGATTTAGAAAATCCTTTACTATTTCCCTTTCTGTTTCCCAGCAGTTTTTTTTAAAAAATAATACCTTCTCTTAAACTTTCACTTTCTTCTCTGTAGTTTCTAGATTTGGCTTGATTTTTTTCTCATGTTATTTGACCTACATTTTGTTATAATGTCGATTTTAAATTATTTATTCACCAAGGAACTCCAGGGTTTGCTACTTCATCTTTATTTCCAGTGGAAACATGTCTAGTCTGTACTCTAACCATTACTAGGTTGAATTGTTCATACCATTTTATTTGCAATTTTTTCTTTCCATTTTATCTGGATTAATTTCATTTTTATATCATTGAAACTGCCTTTATCCAGTCTAATAACTTTGTATATCACTGTTCTCTCCACTTCTCATTTTTATATCAAATCAAATCAAATTATATTATACTTGATGTTTTCTACCCTTACATTACCTACTCGCCACATTCATTTCCTAGAATTAGATCCATGACTGCCTTTTACCTTGTTGGGCGGAATTAATTAGAAGCCAGTCCTGGATACATTGTAGAAACCTTGTCCTATTGATAAAATCAGTTCATTGTTAAATAATACAATCCATGATTCTGTTGTCATGATCACATTGAGCATGAGCACACATTGGGCTGAATTTTACTGGTGGTTTGGTAGGGGTGGGGAGGTGGTGTTTTGGGTGGTAGGGGCAGTGGGTTGGGGAAATACAGTGGCGGGAAGTCCTTGAGGGGTTCACAAAAGAAGTACCCCACCTCTTGACTGACCACCAGCCCGAGCAGTGAAAGCTGCTGGACTGTACTCATGACGTGCGTTTCTTGCACCACGAGTTAAATCCCAGCTGCAGTGGGAGGTGGCCTTTAATTGGCTGGTAAAATTGCAGAAGGGTGGGGGTAGTGGCAGGCGAGTAGATGCTGGGAATGGCGCCCATGACATGGTGCCCAATTTTACGGACCCCCTGCCTGTCAACCCACCCATGGGGCTTGGAGGGGAGGGGATTGGTGCTTGGGGGGATGGCGGTAAGATCCAGCCCAATATCTTTAGAGACTTTGAACAACCAACCTTGCCAAGAATAATTATCCTCTTTCACTAGCTTTCTTCACTTTTGATTTTGAAGAGGTCAGAATCTTTTGAACATTGCAACACTTTGCACTGATGTGTACTTTTTACTTGAAAAGTTGCCTTAAGTGGTTTGGAAAGTGTATTGGTGAACTGTGTTTTAATGAGGAAATTTGGAGCTGATCTAGCCGAAGTTTTTAAGATTCTGAAAGGAAAAATTGATAAAATTAATCCAGATGAGTTATCCATGATTTTGAATGGTTAAACCACAAGGTGGTACAGGTTAAAAAATAGAAGTACAGACTGAAACATTATTAATAAGGCCCTCATGTATGATAGAAAAAGCAGTTTAGCAGTGTTTAAATAATTTCCAAGCTGCATGATCCCAGGGACAGGCTCATCTAAAGGAATGAATGTTAGAAATACAGGTGTATATGATATTCAGGGCATTTATTGTCATAACGTTGTGAACAGTGCATTCACATTTATGGCATGCAGAGTTGGATGCAAAACCTTCTCACTTGGAGCACAAAGTTGGAAAACTCCCTTAAATTAAGCCCGGGGAAGTTAGCTATGTGAGACCTCCATGTTACTTGATGCTAGCAAGAAGCTTCCAAAGGTCAACAGAGCAAGTCTATATCTTCAGTAATTCCTGACCATGGGTTTACAATATCACTGTTGGTTTATACTGAGTTAAGAGTGTCTATTTGAATGTGATGGTGCAAACTATGGAAGCATTCTAGATCCCAGATGAAAGGGCAAAATACTCCAGATGTTGGAAATCTGAAACAAAAACAGAAAATGCTGACAGCATCTGTGGAGAGAAATACAGAGTTAACGTTTCGAAACCGTATGACTCTTCTTCAGAGTTAAAGAGAAGTAGAAATGTGGTGAAATATGTACTGTTTAAGGGGGGTGGAACAGCTGAAGCTGGATGGAAGGCCAGCGATAGGTGGAGGCAAAGGAGAGATTGTGAAAGATATCATAAACAAAAGGTCAAAGGGGTATTAATGATGGTGGTACTGGCTAAAGGAAGTGCTTATGGTGACATTAAGAGTGGAAAGCAGAATGTGATAATGGCCAGACCAGTGTAAGCACTCTGGAAAGTGACAGCTGGCCCCAGTGGGGATGGGGTGGGAGGAGGGGATGGTGGTGGGAAAAAAGGTCAAAAAAGTTAAAAGCTGGGGATAAAGCAATGAGTGAAAATGGAAATAAATTTTAAAAATAATAATAATGAAAATAAGTGGGGAGGAATAAATAAATAAATAAAAATAAAAAAATAAAAATGAATATAGAAAAAAGGGGGGAAATAAAAGGGGTGGGGATGGAGGAGAGAGCTCATGGTCTAAAGTTGTTGAACTCAATGTCAAATCCGGAAGGCTGTAAAGTACCTAATCGAAAGATGAGGTGCTGTTCCTCCAGTTTGTGTTGGGCTTCACTGGAACATTTAAGCAGGCCAAGGATTGGAATGTGGGCATGACAGTGCAGACTCGATGGGCCGAAGGGCCTCTTCAGCACTGTGTGATTCTGCGATTCTGTGAGAGCAGGATGGGGTGTTGAAATGACAAGCGACAGGAAGGTCTGTGTCATGCTTGCGGACGGACTGGGGGTGTTCCACAAAGCAATCACCCAGTCTGCGTTTGGTCTCTCCAATGCAGAGGAGTCTGCATTGGGAGCAGCGAATGCAGTAGACCAAATTGAGGGAAGTGCAAGTGAAGCGCTGCTTCACTACAGAATGCCAACAGGGGGCGTTAAGGGAAGACGTATTTGGCATTGGCATCATGCTGGAGTTGGTGGAAATGGCAGAGGATGATCCTTTGAATACGGAGGATGGTCGCGTGATAAGTGAGGACAAGGAGGACCCTATCATGGTTCTGGGAGGGAGATGAAGGTGTGAGGGCTGAAGCGCGGGAGATGGGTCGGACATGGTTGAGGGTTAAGGAAGAAGGAAGACATGTCAGAAGCACTGTTTTGGAAAGTGGCATCATCGGAACAGATGCGACGGAGGCGAAGGAACTAGGAGAATGGGATGGAGTTCTTACAGGAAACAGGGTGTGAGGAGCTGTAGACGAGGTAGCTGTGGGAGTCGGTGGGCTTGTAATGAATAATGGTGGACAGTCTATCACCAGAAATTGAGACAGAGAGGTCAAGGAAGGGAAGGGAAGTGGCAGAGATGGACCATGTGAAAGTGATGGAGGGGTGGAAATTGGAAGCAAAATTGATAAATTTTTCCATGTCCAGGCGAGAGCATGAAGCGGCACCAAAACAGTCATCAATATACTGAGAAAAGAGTTGTGGGAGGGGTCTGAGTAGGACTGGAAGAAGGAATGTTCCACATACCCCATAAAGAGACAGGCATAACTGGGGCCCATACGGGTACCCATAGCCACACCTTTTATTTGGGGGAAGTGAGAAAAGTTTAAGGAGAAATTGTTCAGTGAGAGAACAAGTTCAGCCAGATGGAGGAGAGTGGTGGTGGATGGAGATTGTCCGGGCCTCTGTTCAAGGAAGAAGCAGAGAGCCCTCAGACTATCCTGGTTGGGGATGGAGGTGTAGAGGGATTGGACGTCCATGGTGAAGAGGAGGTGGTTAAGGCCAGGGAACTGGAAATTGTTGATATGATATAGGACATCAGAGGAATCGCGGATGTAGGTGGGAAGAGACTGGACAAGGGGAGAGAGAACGTAGTCAAGATAAGTAGAAATGAGTTCCGTGGGACAGGAACAGGCTGACATGATAGGTCTACCGGGACAGTCCTGTTTCTGGGTTTTGGGGAGGAGGTATAAGCAGGCTGTCCGAGGTTGGGAAACTATGATGTTGGAAGCTGTGGAGGGAAGATTTCCAGAGGTGATGAGGTGAGTGACAGTCTGGATGACCGTTTTGCAAAACACCTTCGGTCTGTCCGTAAGCATGACCCAGACCTCCCTGTCTCTTGCCATTTCAACACCCCACTCTGCTCTCATGCCCACATGCCCGTCCTTGGCCTGCTGCAATGTTCCAGTGAAGCTCAATGCAAACTGAAGGAACAGCACCTCACCTTCCGATTAGGCACTTTACAGCCTTCCAGACATAACATTGAGTTCAACAACTTCAGACCATGAACTCTCTCCTCCATCCCCACCCCTTTTTGATCCCCCCTTTTTTCTATATTCATTTTTATTTTTTTTATTTTTTTTATTTATTTATTTTCCCCCCACTTATTTTCATTATTCTTATTTTTGAAATATATTTCCATTTTTATTCATTGCTTTATCCCCAGCTTTTAACCTTTTCGATCTTTTTTCCCACCACTGTCCCATCCCCCCACCCCACCCCCACTAGAGCCTCCTATCGCTTTCTAGGGTGCTTACCCTGGTCCTGCCATTATCACATTCTGTTCTCCACTCTTAATGTCACCATTATAACTTCCTTTAGCCAGTACCACCACCATTAACACCCCTATGTCCTTTTGCTTGTGACATCTTTCGCAATCTCTCCTTTGCCTCCACCTATCACTGGCCTTCTGTCCAGCTTCACCTGCCTTAAACAGTATATATTTCACCACATTTCTATTTCTCTTTAGCTCTGAAGAAGAGTCATACGGACTCGAAACATTAACTCTGTCTTTCTTTCCACAGATACTGTCAGACCTGCTGCGTTTTTCCAGCATTTTCTGTTTTTGTCCCAGATGAAAGGGGACTCTGTAGAAAGCAATGTTTGGATTATTCTGTGATTTCAAAGCAGGGAGAGGGTGGCAGTAGGCACATTACTGGGATTGTTGGCCAAAGGTCCTGGGCCCTGAGTCCCAATGTGCAGTGGTTGTGATATTCGCAACTGCCTACTCTTTCAAATTTGGCACTGTCCACTGGCCCAGCAAATTCAGGTGGGGAGGACACTGATGCATGTGCTCAGGGAATGTTCAGAATTTTGGGCGCTATGGAAACAAAAATTCTAACAAACAAAGAAGAGCTTGTTCATAAGCTAGATGCTGTATTGCTGAAGGAAGTTGGAGAAATACCCAGCTAACAACTTAATAGGCATTTCACATTGCAAATGGTCATGGGGCCTAAAATTCTTCTGGTATTCTGCAAGTCACTCCAATAACTCCAGTCGGAGACTCGATTGCTTAGGCTTTTGTGCCATATCCTGCAATTTCTTAGTTGCCTTGTAAAAGGCAGAATCGTTTACCAGCCCTTACAAGGAAAATAACAAGAGGACAGAGCCAGGGACAGTAGCTCACTCCTAAGAGACTATTCGCTAAAGTTGAACTTCACACAATTGAAGGCAAGTTGTTGATCTGGGTAGTCAATTGATTGAGCAGGTGGAGGGTAGGTAGGGACATTGGGCAGGTACTCCAGCTGGCAGGATGCAACTTGCAAGGTTCTGTGCAGTGGCCTCAACTATGCACCATTAACAACTCAGTTGATGGTATAAAAAACAACTTCTCCTCCCCCATCCCCATGAAGATGGGCGGCAATGTAAGCAGTCTAGATGGAAACATAAATGTACAAAGAGATATTGATGGATTCAGTGAATGGGAAGTACTGTGGCAAATTAATTTCGATGTAGTAAAATATGAGGATATCCACATTGGACCTAAAAAGGATACAACAGGGTACTTTTTAAATGGTGAGCAGCAAGAAACAGTTGAGGTCCAAAGACATTTGAAGGTCCAGGTTCTTTTTTTTTTATTCATTCACGGGATGTGGGCTTCACTGGCTGGGCCAGCATTTATTGCCCATCCCTATGGTGGTGAGCTGCTTTCTTGAACCACTGCAGTCCATGTGGTGTAGGTACACCCACAGTGCTGTTAGGAAGGGATTTCCAGGATTTTGACCCAGCAACAGTGAAGGAACGGAGATATATTTCCAAGTCAGGATGGTGAGTAACTTGGAGGGGAACTTCCAGGTGGTGGTGTTCCCATCTATATGCTGCCCTTGACCTTCTAGATGGTGGTGATCATGGGTTTGGAAGATGCTGTCTAAGGAGCCTTGGTGAATTCCTGCAATGCATCTTGTAAAACAGGTATAGAAAATAATCAAGAAGGCTAATGGAATATATCTACCAAACTGGAATACAAGGGATTGGAATTCATGCTGAAGCTCTCCAAAGCCTCAGTTAGATCACACCTGGTGTATTATGAGCAATTCTGGAGAACTACCCCTTAAGAAAAATATATTGGCGTGAAAGAGTGCAGTGCAGATTTACCAAAATGGTCCCTGAACTCCAAGGATTAAATTGAGATGAGAGATTACACAAATTAGGGTTGTATTCCATGGAATTTAGAAGATTAAGGGGTAATTTTATTGAACTTTTCAAGATATTAACAGGTTTATATAGAGTAGGTAGAGAAAAACTATTTCCTTGGTTAGGGAATCCAGGAATAGGGTGTTGTCTAAAAATTAGAGTCAGACCTTTCAGGAGTGAAATTGGGAAACACTTCCACACATAAAGAGTGGTAAAAGTTCAGAACTCTCTTCTGCAAACAGCAATTGGTGCTAAAGTGATTGTTAATTTTAAATCTGGGATTGAAAGATTTTCGTTAACCAAAGGTATTAAAGGATATGGGACAAAGGTGGGTTTGGTTGCGCAACAGCCATGATCTGATTAAGTGGCTGAACAGACTAGGGGTGGAGGGTCTAAATGGTTTATTCCAGCTCCTATGTTCCCTGAAAGAGCAGTTACTGCTTCTTTGGGTGGGGTGGCACCTGGTGTATCTGTGAAAATTCATACTCCGTGTGAGGTAAGGTTCAATGACCTTCACAATTAAGGGTAGATGATGAGGTACAATCATGAACGCAGCCTGGATTCTAAATAAAAGGAGGTCTCAAAACAAAGATAAAGGAGTATGACAGGACCAAGACCAGAGATGAGAGCGGTCTGGTCAAACATCCCCACTAATGGCAAGCAGATCTCCATGTTCCTGGCAGTCATGAGCAGGTAGGTGTTAGAGATATGCCCAAAGTGTTTGTATCTATTCTCGCACAGACAAAGTGCCCTTCAACTGAACTCACTCTGGTGGGTTCAGCACTGATCTTGGTGCAACTGTCACAACCCAAGGAATTTTGGATCCACTAAGTATAAAACTTATGCATTACCCTACATCTGAAAAAAATGCCAGGAATCCAACTTTGCGGTGGGAAAAAGTTCTACTGCAGAATACTTGGTTCTGCCCCAATTAAAATTCTCCTATGCATGATGGAGGAAAATCTATCCTGATGTGACTATATTTTTTTGAAATAAAATTGATGCTAAAGTAGGGCGCATCAAAGCCATCCTGCGGGATAATGGCTACCCTGATCAGATTATTGCTCGCTGTGTATCATGCAAACTCATGAATGGGCCTAGCCTCCCACTTTTGGTCCTGAAAAGTGTCCAGTCTACCTCAGATTACACTGGAAGGCTAAGCTGTATCAAACATTTGAGCAACAGGTGAAGCTAGCTGTTTCATGCGGCTACTATGCTACACCAACACAAGTGGTATTCTCCTTTAACAGGATACTGCCATTAAACCAAAAAGATGTGCTGCCTATCACACAAATGAGTAATGTGGTATATGAATTTCAGTGCCAGTGTGATGCCAGGTATGTAGGCTGTATGTCCCAATGACTGGCATATCGTTTCAAACAGCACATACCATCGGCTGTTCGCGACAGGCAAAGTATTGACTGTACCCAACCAGCCCTTGCTTGAAAAAGTCAAAAACATTAGGGCCGAAATTTTCCAGTCCCACCGCACCCCCCCACCCCCCCCAGTGGCCAGTCCTCCTGCAGCAGGGCCGGTGAGCCATTGAAATCTCCGTTCACATTGGCAAGACCGGAAGATCCCGCTGGTGTGGGGGGCTGGAAAGTTCTGGCCTAGATGTGATTCTGCAATTGGACAACACTTGCTAAACAATCCTGATTGTGATAAGAATTACAGTGAAAACCAATTTACGATTATCAGTCAGGCCCGCTGCCTTATGCATGTAAGAAGCCACATATATTCACACATACAGGGCCCTGTACTTTGCAGACAAAAGGAGCAGGACCACTCATTGTGCCTTTTTCACTAAACAAAAGCTTGGGGGACAGCAATTCCCTGGTTCATTCCCCATGGTAATGCCATGACCAATCAGAGTGGACGTGCCTGGTTTGAATTTGAGTTATAGCTTGCAGTTAACTGTTCCCCATTACATTCTCCATAGCAATGTGTCTTTCAATCAGAGTCCACTTGTCAACCTATCAGCACTCTCTTATCATGCAGTATAAATTGTTGCTCCCTTTACTGTTGTTAATTTTGAAATCTGTCCTAATGAATGCAAGACAAAAAGCTTAGACATTATGTCTCTTTTCTCAGCAATATAAAATTGTTTCCATTTTTTGCATTAGTTAATTATCCTTGTTAGAACATGTAATTTTACAGAATGATGTGAAAAGCCTGTATCAAAACAACCAGACCTTGAAATTCTGCTTCAAGAATTTGCTTCAGAATAGTAGGACTTTACTTGCCTCTGTGAAAAGGTATGACATTTTATTGGTGATGCACTAAGTGTGACTGATGTCTCTATGAATCATTATTATAATTCTCTCGTATTCATCATACTGTTTTGAAAGTTCCTAATTGCTGATGAAGTGAGCATATATCTTCTCAAGAAATGAAACGTATGGCATATGCATCATAAAATGTACTAAGAAGGCACATGTGTTTGGGATTCTGAATAAGTGAACATGTATAATTTTTTTAGGAAGATGTTGACCTTTTAACAGGGCTCTTCATTCAACTTTCTTCCTACATGTCCTTGAAGTGTGACATAGCAGCTGGAGTGGGAGGAGGCTGAAGAGTTTTCAAAGCAAGCCATGATCTCTGATGTGCATCAGGTGACTGATGCATACCCTGCACCAGGTCACATACATACATCTCTCTAGGGTCTGTAAGAGAATTAGCTAGATTGTCACATGGTGAGATACACATCAGAAGTGAGCAGGAGCAGGCATTGGAGACAGGGAGAGCAGTGGAGAGTTCCCATCAGAAGGTGCAGGAAACTCCAAGTTCTCTCGGCTAGCTACAGATGTTGAGCCCTGGAGATCATGCACAACAAGGACAATTCTGGAGCAGCAACAGAAAATGTGTGAAGTTCTGTCAGCATGTGCAGAGGCACTGTGCACCCTTGGAGAGAGATTGGAGGAGTCTATCTCAAACATGAGTACTATCATGTCTCAGGCCTTTGCACTGATGGAAAGAGTACCCTCCTTGTCACAGGAAGAAGAAGAACCAGTCACAGCAGGCAATCAAGTGTATGCTTGCACTGACCAATGGCCTGCACACTGAGTTTGTCATTTTAAATAGGATAGAGGAAAACCTTGCCTTGGCCATTCAGCACCTCAGTGAAGTGCAACATTGTGCTTCCCAGCTCTTGGCTATCAGGGAAATACAAGTGATCCATGAGAGAGAAGATGGAAGAAGCCAATACGCAGCGCAAGATGGTCCCATGTTTCAACCATTGTTGTTCCCCTCTCAGTCAGAGCCCCACATGTTGTCTCCTAACTCTGCAAGGTGCAGTTGGAGCCCTCACAGACCATTCATTCAGCTAGACTGTTAAATCTAGGGTAATGAGGAGACGAAGTAGAGTGATCAATATTCCACTTCTTACACATATCCTGAAATGGCTTATCAATAAATTACAGATCGTTATGCATAATGATCTCTCTAGGTACATCAAATAAACTGAAAATAGCACTTAGAATGTGCACGATAGTTGTGCTTGACATATTGTGCAATTGTTGAATAATGAGCTATTTGGTAAAGTAGTTGCTGATACTGATGAAGTCAGTGCCATGGACATGAAAGAGGTCAGATACGATTTTGGAGGGTGGGTAGGAACTTCACATGGAATAAGTGGTGCTTTGTGCTGACTTGGCATATGTTCTTGACATGCCCTGCACTTCTTGACTATGAATTCAATGTTACTGTTCATACCAGCCAATTGACTGTATTTCTTGCGAGTCTTCTCATTTCATTTATGCCCATATGTAAGTGATGAAGTTGATGAAGTATATCAGGTCACAAAGATTCTGGTATGAGGAACTGCCTGCTTTTGAAAATGAGATTTGAAAATGGGAGATGCTTAGTTCATCCTGATAAGGCCAAAATGGTCTCTTGTGCTCGTGGGCATGCTGAATTGAATCAAGCCATCCTTTGGTGATGGTTTTCCACACTTTCACCATTTCTCCTTGTAGCTGACACCCTGGGGGATTGATTGTACTTGCACTCCAGGATTACGGATTACGGATCCCACATATGGAATCAGTGAACTGTTGTACGCCGACAGATTCTCAGTAGTAGATTTTGCCATGGCCTTCTATGTCTGTGAATACATGTCTTTTAGAATTCACAGGGGTAGTACGTTAGCACTTGACCCTTTGTCAATCTTGGTCAGTAATGAGTAGTTACCAACTTTCTTAAGGCAGGTAATTTGAATCTTGGTAAACACCTCGGATGGTGTGACGGCACCTGTCTTCCTTGAGACAGATGATGTGAAACTTATGTTCATTACTCTTTGTCTTATTGTGCACATCATCATCATTTTATGGTTTGTCAATCACCTCGTGTGTATGTTTCTGATGGGATATCAGACAGTCATTCTTCTTGCCTGAATGCAACCATTGTGAATGGTCTGTTTGGACCAGCATTTGGTAGCTGCATCAGCCTTTGCTCTAGTGCACTGCCACTGCCAATGGCCATTTCTACCTGGGTGCTTTGATGTATAGTAATTTTGAGTTGTAAACAGTAAGGTAGAGGACATTTGCATTTTGTTGAATAGAGCATTCAAGAGTGGGAGTGAAATCTTGCATCTAGCTAGGAGATGCCAATCAATGTTTATATTACTAATAAAATTGGTACTATGAAAGGGGTTTTATTGTTAGAAGAGGTGGAGTTCAAAGGGCCTGATGATACAATGAGAATTTACATTCAAAGAGAAGTGCTGGGTTTCACAGAGGGGTTTTTTTGTGTGTGCAGGGCGGAGGCATGGAACATCAAAGCAGCTGTAAGCCTACAACTTTCTGCAAAGGAAGCAAAGTGAAAGGAACCTCATTTTGAATTCAAAAGGTTAAAATGCTTTGCCCGGTGTCTGCTTAAAGTTTATGGGTTATTGTTGCCTCAGTGGAGATTAGTTTGGGAATTTGTTAAAATGTTGTGATAATAGTAATTTGTAGCCATGTGAATATGTTTAACTTGTGTAAATTAATAAATGTCTCATGTAGTTTGATATAAAAACCTCTCGAACGGGTAGTCTTATTTCTGAATTTAGAGTTGCATCTCAAAACATTCAACATTCAATATAGGTTGTGACAGTTGTTTAAAGTTTCCCTCTAGGATTTTAAATAACAGCTCTTACCAACTGTTGTGTCATAACAGTCTGCAATCTGGTCAGAGCAATGCAAGCAAAAACCTTCCCCACAATACTTAACAAGGAGATGCCTCAGTAATTGTTGTCACTGCAATCCCCTTTGTTTTTGTACAAAGTGACTATATTTGCATCACGCATGTCTTGAGGCACAAATCTTTCCTTCCAGCAGTAACACAAAAGTGGAGATGCTGCAGCAGTGCTGGTTTTCTTCTTCTGATGATTTCAGGTGGAATGTCATCATTTCCTGGGGCTTTACCACTGGCAAGATGGTCAATAGCCTTGTTGATCTCTACTAATGTGGGTTGACTGTCCAGCTCCTCCATGACAGGAAAGTCTGGACTGGCACTGAGATCTTCTTCAGTGACAACACACTCTGTTGCATAGAGTTTGAGGCTCCACCCATCTCTCCATCTGTTTGCTAGGTTGAGTGATGATCATAGTCATAGAGTCATAGAAGTCTACATCACAGAAAAACACCCTTCAGCCCATCAAGTTTGCACCGGTCAAACAAGTACCTAACTATTCTAATCCCATTTTCCAGCACTAGGCCCATAGCCTTGTATGCTTCTTCAATGTTATGAGGGTTTCTGCCTCTACCACCCTTTCAGCCAGTAAGTTCCAGATTCCCACTACCCTCTAAGTGAAAAAATTCTTCCTCACATCCCCTCTAAACCTCCTGCCCCTATCACTGATCCCTCCAGCAAGGGGAAAAGTTCCTTCCTGTCTTTGTCTTCAAGAGAGCTAATTTGCTTGCTACTGGGCTTGTTGCTTTCTTGATTCCTTCATACATCCCTCTAGCATCAGATTGTATGCTGCTTCAGAATTTCAACCAGTATTGATTGGCGCAGTGCCCAGTAGTCTGTGGAGACATGATTCTGGCAACTCTGAGAACATCTAGATTTGTTTGCTGGGAACTTGCTTGTATTTCATGAAGATTCTCCTCTTGATTCCAGTAACTGGCTCCATTTCAGCCCAATAAGCCTTAACTGGTCAGCATTCTTCTGCATGCAGCGAGTCCAGAGTTATAGATAGTGTTGCGCAGATAGTCCCACTTTTACACCACACTCTGGCCTTGGACAATTTTGTCCAAAAGAGCCTGATTGAAGATGTTGAGGAACTCCTGGGTCATTTCAGAATCAGTGATACGGCAGGTGTTGATCCAAGGATGACCTTTCTTGGAATGGTATAGTTTCCTTGGCTGAAGCCTCACATTGCTACACGCTAGTGACACAGTCAGTGCTGTGATAGCTGCAAGTGATGAGGACACTGTTTAGGGTGTTGCATCTGGTGATGATGAAATCTAGCTGGTGCCAGTGGCATGATCTTAGATATCTCCAGGACACCTTGTATCACTGCTTAGTTTGGAAGTAGCTATTTGTCACACTGAGTCTATGGTAACAGCTCCAGTAACATCTGTTCTTTCTTGTTTATCTTGCCAATTCCCCGGTGCCCTATGCATGTTGGCCAAGCTATGTAGTCAGTACCCACCCATGCAATGAAATCCTCTAGAAGGTACAGTCCCTCAGTACTTGGAGTTCTGCTGTTGGCAGTATCAAGTGCCTCATAGAATTGATTCTTGATGTCATGTTACAGTCAATTCTTTATATTTTTAACTGAACAAAAGGCTGAAAAAGCTAGCTGCCCAAGGAACACCTGACTTCTTTTGTGGATTGAAACCACTCCCCTGTCTCATGAGGGAACATAAGGAATCTTCCAGACTACCGTTGAATCAATGCCTATCCTGAAACTAATGCAAAAGGGTCATCTCAAATTGAATGAGTCATTCAAACACAAAGACATTGGCTGTGTCAAGTGTCAAAAGTCAAACAGGATGGGTGGAAAAAATGGACATGTCATCCTTTGTTTGAAAAAAGGACTTTGAACTTGTGGAAGTCACATGGTGATAAAACCATTTTGGTTGTCTGATTTTAAACCAGCAGAAGCTGCTCACAGACAGAGAGAATTTACCGAAAGCCATTGAACCAGGTGCAAGTCATCCAAGCAGCCAAGATAATAAACAGCAATACCTTGAAAGTTGGAGAAGGGCTTCCCCCAACCTGCTCCAACTTCAAGTTCACCTGAGAACCAATCTCCTGGAAATTTGACTGCAAGAAACCTTGAGACTTACTGAGAATCCTTTGTTTTACCAGACTTTTACGTCAAATTTAAAGCATTACCACTGTCTAAGAAACTATAGGCCTGCCATAATTATAAGTTGCAGCTGTATATTTTACCTTCATCTTCCTTTAATCTTTGTGTGTCTGTGTGTGAGAGAGAGACGAGTGAGTCAGTGAGACGTCACATTTTAAAATACAGGGCAGGTGTGTGATAATAAATAATCTTCTTTATTTTTAAACTTGCAAAAAGCTTGCTGCTGGGAATATTTCATTCTCGCATTCAGGGTAAGAAAACACACCCCTCTTACACAGACATAGTGATCACGGGCAGTGAAAGGAAACACATAAATCCTGTCCGTGATATTGTATCCGGGATATTTATCCATTGAAACCTGGCCAAATTTGACTCCAAAGGAATTGAAAGTAGAAAGGGAAAGTAATATAACCAAAATCCTGAAAGAAAAACAAAGTGGTTACAGCAGTAAGGTTTGTGTATACTAAGAACAGAAAATAAGATAACTGCTTTCAATGTAAAAGCACTTATGCAAGAGGAGGACCTAATTTGTCCAAAATTAATGCCCTTCAATTTAGAAAAGCTAAAAGCCATAGTTAAGCAGGTAGAACTGAATAAACATAATAAAGCAAGGAAACCCGAAGTACTAAAGATGCTGGCTGAGTATCTGGGCTTCACCTCAGATTCGGAACAGGTAGCAGACCACGTTACCCTAGCTGGGAGAGTAGAGGCTAGAGTTAGAGTTTCAGGCAAGGGGGAAAGAGAGAAAGGGAAGCCCAGAAGGAAAGGGAGGATAGAAAACTCCAGCAAAAAGAAAAAGAAAGAGAATTATAGAAGGAAAGGGAGGCAATTCCAAGAGAGAAAGGAGGAGCATGCTTTCCAGCTAGCAAGGCTTGAGAGAGAGGTACAGGCACAGAAAGATCTGAGACAGATTCCCAATTTGTCCCCCCAGTTTGAAGCAGAGAATGTGGAAACTATCTTCACAGCCTTTGAGAAACTGATAGTTCAATTGCAATGACCAGCGAAGTTTTAGACATCCCTGATACAAGGTCAGCTAGTAGGAAAGGCCCGTGAAGTCTATTCCTTGCTGCTTGTTGAGAGCTCTGCCAGCTATGATCAGACAAATGCAGCTATTCCCAGAACCTATGAACTCATACCAGAGGCTTACTGCCAGTAGTTCCGAAACTCCTGTAAAAAGCACACACAGACTTTCCTGGAATTTGCCTCATGGCACCTGTGCCTGTGTACTACTTCTCTTTAAAGAATCCAATTTGAGCAAGGCAGGATGCAGGTTTGAGGTTACTAACAGATCAGCCATGATCTTATTAAATGGTGGAGCAGGCTCGAGGGGCCGAATTGCCTACTCCTGCTCCTTGCCTGTATGTTGGTATGTTCATAAGGCATATTTCTTGCAGCACAGCAATGTCCACAGTGAGCTCTGTAAGTTGTCATGCCAAGTAGTGACATATCATATTCCTAACTTTCAAGATGCTTGTTAAGAGATGACTCCCTAAGCTGCAAGCACCCATTGAAGTAAGCAGGCCGTGGTGGAACAGCACCCAACTGACTGAGGGCAGCATAGCTTGAGATGGGCAGTAGCTTTCAAATGAGATGCAATGACCTCACCTACCGTCAGAAGTAACCCCTGGCACCTGTCCAATCAAGCGAGAGTTAATAACCAGTAGCTGTGCTTCCTCTGTTGTACCAATGTAAATCATGAAGCTGGAGTGTCCTCTTCAGGACTGGGCAAATAGTATGGGGGCCCTGAGTTACCTAATCATAAGAACTCCCTCTTGGCATTCCAGTATTATCCAAAGGAAAGGATGAAACCAGTACTGTTTGGTACCGGCTCTGCTACAGGAGTTGTTGGCATCCCTGACAGATGACTGATAACCATCTATGGGACTCCATTCTGGATTTTCTGTCAGGGTTTACTCTCTAGCCTTCTTACCCGCCGTGATACTCACAAGGCAATGGGGCTATTTGTCCGTAGCTGGGAGCCTGGTTTGTCAATATATCAGCAATTACATTGTTATTGGACCTTGACAATCTTCTTGTTGACTGAAAATGACATTGTGTAATAATTACATTGTTTTTGACAACTCCTTGTTAAAACAGGGGATGGGCATTCTCCCATCAAAATAGTATAAATGGGTACAACTGTAACACTCTGGTGTGGAAGGGACTGGAAAAGTCTGCTGTACTGAAGACCTGTCTGGAGAATAAACCAGCTTGAGGTAAATGACTAGCGTTGGGCTCATTCCTCCACTACACGCACTTATTGTGATTAAAATGGTTAGTGGCATAACCAGATCGGTGCCCCGTGTCTGGGAGCCAGGCCTCCTCTGAGTTTAGCCTGGACCTGCAAGGTACTCAGTTTACGTATGTTGCCACGGGAAGGCACCACATAGGACTTGCTGATTAAGAAGCTATATACTGGCAGGAAAGGTTTCCCCAAGTTACAGGAAGTCACAAACTGTGCGCACATGGAATCAAGGCACCTCTAAAAGTTATACTGCTAGCCAGCGGTTA
This sequence comes from Cetorhinus maximus, assembly GCF_964194155.1. NCBI lineage: Eukaryota > Metazoa > Chordata > Chondrichthyes > Lamniformes > Cetorhinidae > Cetorhinus > Cetorhinus maximus. The sequence continues at coordinate 90,535,393 of NC_135888.1, forward strand.
GAGTTGAAAACAAGAGGTAACAAGCAGACTAACCACTATGCATCACCCACTATGCTAACACACTTGATACATCACATCAACCAGAGACATACTATGTTAATATATAGCAAAGTATAAATGAATAAATAAATAAATAAATGGATTTTATCTCAGTCCAGACATCCAGTCATCTCCGTTGTTGCCTTCTGCTTTCCAGACGTACATCAGCCCTGAGGAGAATTGTATGACCAGAATGGAAGTAGAGCAAAAGTTGAAAATTAAATGGAGTAACTGCTGAAAATAAGAGGGTTTTGTATTGCAGGGGGGCAGGGTGGTGGCAGTGGTGGGCAGAGGCTTGATTCACTCTGCTTCTCTGGACTGTGCCTGTACGTGTCTGTCATGGGTTTCTTTGGCAGCTAGGTGTCCGGCTAGGTGTCCTGGCAACATGAGGCTCTTCCTTCTCCTCTTCCCTTTCCTCCTCCTCTGAAGATGCAGAATACTCTTCATCTGGGCTATGTTCAAGGCACAGCAGACCACTATCATTCTGGACAACGTTGCTGGTGTATACTGAAGGGTGCTCTCGGATCTGTCCAGGTGCCTGAATCACACTATCAGCAACCCAGCTGCTTGCTCCAGGACCCTTCTTGTGCTTATGTGATTCCATTTATACCTTTCTTCTGTATCAGTGATATGGCCTCTCTCAGGTGCCATCAGCCACATCCTTGTCTGCAAGTAGCCACTTGCTGACTCTGCTAACATGTGCAGAGACCTGTAGGAAATGTGACTGGTGCAGGATGACGGCATCAAGGCAGCTTCAGGTATCTTGCATGGACATGCGTGAAAACCCTCCAGTGGTCACTTACCAGCTGAACATTGAGGGACAGGAATCTCTTCCGAATAAGAAAGATTGCTGGTTGATTTGGTTGATTCCACATGTACACAGTTTGTGACTTCCTGTAACTTGGAGAATCGAGCTACTGCAGAAAATCTGAGAACCCTCTCATTCTGACAGGTGACATCAGCAGCAGAGTGAAAATAAGTGGCAGCCCTGGCAAACATGGCATCAATCGCCTAGGAGACACACTTATTGACAGCAGGTTGTGAAATCCTACAGATGTCACTAACAGATCCTGGAAGAATACAGAGGTGAACAAATTCAGGGTTGTGGTGACCTTGATAGACAATGGCAATACATGTCCAGCTGGTCCATTCGGAAGGGGGTCTTGATTCAGGAATCTGCAGATGTCAGCAATAATCTGCCTTGCAGGCCTTTCACTCTGGTGCTCGGTCATGTTGAGAAAGCTGATGCTCTGCCAGTAAAGCTTGCACTGGGGATTATCACATCCTTCAAGCTGGATTTCTGTGTCCATTTCTTCAGTCTAGTATAGTGGTGAGTGGCTGAGGAGATGACTTGTACTCCTCTTGTACTTCATCAGAGATTCAAGGAAAATCTGTATCAGCTGCTCCCATGCTGCAATGAAGGCTGACAGCAGGGAAAGATGACTCAAGATTAGTAAAGTCTAAAGCAGAGGAAAAGACTTCCAATATGTTGGAAATCAGCTATTAAGCAGCAAGTGCACACTCCCAGAAGAGGTCCTGTGAGCACAAGCCTTTCACATAGGCGGGACAGCAATATAATTTCAATCATTTAAAGCTTTTCAACCTATCAATTACACAGAGCAATGAACCTTTTTGTGCTCTGTCCTTCTTAACCCAGGATGATTTAATACAACTCAGGAAACCCGTGCACTGAGTGTTAAAGTCAGAATGCTGGGTTAAAGCCTTAAATACCTCTTGGCCTATTTAAATTGGACATCCAAAATCTCCCCAGGGTTTCCGGCATGTCTCCAAACACGCCCCAGTAAAAGTTGAAAGTGAACGGGATGAAGTTGGGTTTGTGAAATGCTGGCATTTTTTGAGGATTTTTCCTCCCCCCACTACCCACTGCAGCCGAACCCACCCCCCCACTTGGCATTTAAAATTCCACCTGCTCTATTTTTATCTAATTATAGCTTTTGTACAACCCAATAGTTTTCTGATGTGATTTGTGCTAGTTGGAGCAGTATTACCTAATGGCCATTTTGTTAGGGCACACTTAGGCATTAATTTTCTACTAACAGTGCTAAGAGCTATGTTGGCCTGTATTTTCACGGTGTCATGGAGACTCGCATCTTATCCAAAGTGGCAGCAGGACCCTGTATCCAGAAGCCCTGCCCTCATTCTTGACAGATCCTATTTTCACTGGACGGTGGGGGGAAGGGGGCAGGATGTGACTCACACATGGGGGAACCCTGAACCCAACAGGGCCGCTTGAAGTCCCATTCCTCTTTTTGACAAATCAACTTTTCGCTGGGGAGGGGAGATGGTGAGGAAGAGGACAGAGGGGCAAAATGTGACTCATACATGGGGAAATCTGAAATTTAGCAGGGCTATTTGAAGTCAATGCTGAGTTCAAACAGATCCTATTTCACTGGAGTGAGGCCTGTTTCCTTTTTATTAATGCTCATAAAAGGTTGATAATGTCTGTGGAACTGTTAATCTTGTAATTTAAATCTCTTGCTCTTTAAATTTTGAAAAAAAAGCAGCTTGTTGCGTCTCTGGGTTGAAAAAATCAGTGCATGCAATTTTAATAGCTGTTTGTTGATACAAGTGCTATCATTATAGTATTATTACTACTTGATTGCTTTCACAACCTATCATTATCACAGTGGGGGTTGGGGCTGTAAATTCACAGTTTGATTGAACCTCTTGATCCAAGAGGTTAATAGGGTATTAGCTGTCTTTGATGTAGAACTATGAATACAAATGTTTGCTTTTATAAGGGATCAAGTCCTTGAGAAGTTATTAATGTATTGAATGGGCTTTTGTCAATAAGAGTATTTTTATAGTGAAGTCTGTAATAGATACTTAGAACTTTATTTCATCTCATTGTGGCTCCTGAGGTCTGCCCATGGTGGATACTGGGTGACTTGGCATGGAAGAAATAAGGGCAAAGGGTGGTGGGTGGGGGGCCATAGGTTGGCATGAGTTGGCACTAAGTTGGCATAGGGCCTATAAGAGGCCATGGGGAATGGGCATGAGGAGCATGAGTTAGCATGGAGCATATGAGGACCCAAGGGGGATGGGTAGAGGGGTATGGGTTGGCATGGAGGTAAGAAGGGGCCATTGGGCCTGGGTAGGAGCATGGGTTGGCACGTGGCCACAGATGGGGCATGCAAAGTGGGTGGGGGTGTTTTTATTACGACAGGGATGAAGTCCCAGAGCGCCAAGATGGGCCTTTTAACCAGCCCGCTTCAGCACTCAGCAGCCCCTGTGGCTCCTCCGACCAGGTCAGTGGGCCCAACTCCAGCACATAGTCCCCACGGAACAAAAACCTGGCCATTTGGGGCTGTTTTTCCTGAGGTGGGTTCAACAAGTTGGAAAATGTCCCAACCCTGTGCACCCACCTCTAGAGCAAAAAACTTGGGGCAGAATTTTTCCCTTGTTGGTCGGGCTCAGCGGGGGTGGACAGGGGCAGTCAGGAAGCTAACCGCTGCCCGCAATCGGGGCCCAACTGCGATTTCATGCTGGTGGGCCAATTAAGGCCCACCCAGCATGAAATGCGAGCGGCAGCGCTCAGCGCTGCTGCCTGTGTGGGCAAGGAAGGAGGGCACAGAGCTGCCTCAGGGAGATGAAGGGTTTAAAAAAATAATAATAAAGATTTTAAAAATGTTATAAAACATGACCCTCATGTGATTCTGTCACATGAGTAAGGACATGTTTTAAACAAAATTTTAAAAAATTTATTTTATTTTTATTTGATGTCGGAAACCTCATCCCGCCCATGGATGAGGTTTGCAAAAAAATGCAAAGGCTACTTGGCCTTTTCACCTGCCGCCAACCATAAGATTGGACAGGCAGTGAAAATTTTAAGTTAATTGATACTTTAATGGCCTTAATAACCTTTTGATTGTCGGCGGGCACGCTGCCGATTCCCACGTGCGCCCACCGACCGAACTATCACATGTCCACCCACCGAGGTGAAAATTCTGTCCTTGGCCATGCTGTTGCTTTGAGAGGCTTCTGCCCATACTTCAAAACTGTATGTTGTTAGCTTAGCAAATCCAGCATACAAGAGGGAATTGAGGGAAGTTAATCTAAATGTTATGATAAGTACTTCCAATTCCATCGTCAAAATTCAACAGATCAACTTTATCTGAGAAGACATATTCTGGACACTTGTTAAAAGTGTTATCAGACAGGTGGACTAGAATGGACTAGAAAGATGATTTAAATACAATAGTATTTTCAGGAACTTTTATATTAAAATGACAAAAATATTTATTATTCTGAAACTTGTGAACTGCAATTATGTTCCATCACATTTGTTTATAAGGAAGGAACAAGACAAAATATTTAGTTCACCCTACGTTCAAATAGTTTAGACATAGGTCTAAGGTCAGTGAATAAACCAGTGCATGAGCAACTTGATAATGCCCTTTTAGTTTGACATAGCATTGATCAGAAACCTTTTACAAGTCAGTGTCCGTTGTTCCCTAATATCTTTCTTTCATCATCACAATTTAACAGAATGGCTGGAGATTGAGTATACTTGGTTACAGGGTCAGAAACTGGTAATGATGTCTTAGAGGTGTTCTCCTTTTATGAGCCTGCTCTTCAACCCAAAACTGAAACATTGGCAGGAGTAAGAAAGCTTGGGAACCTATAGTTTAATGGGTTTTCTGTTCTATTGTAAAATTAGCGTGTTGATTCTCTTCAAGCCTATAAATGAGACCCTCTTTGGAAGTACATGTTTTGAATTTTGTTATTCCTTTTTATTTTAATAACCATAATTTGAAAATATGAGTATCAGGTTTTTATTTATACAAAGGATGAAATTAATTTATTGTTTACATTTATTCATTGACAGAACATGGACCTGAGCCATTTTTCTATTATGTATTCATTTAGCTCTGCACAGCCAATTAATATCCAGCATTATTCAAGTTATTCAACTTTCTAGTCCAGTGATTTGTTGTAACATATTAAAGATTAAATACACTATTGTATAATAGTCTTGCCAATAACAAAGTCATGCTCTCTCCTTTGCTTCCACATCAGTAGGTCATGCAAGGTAAAAAAAATAAACAAAGCTGAAGCAGAATATTTATCACAATTATTTACAAAAATTGTCATAATTTCAAAGGTTTTTTTAAAAGTACATGGCCTGAAAAACATATTTCAACAGCACCTCTCATCCATGAAACCTCAACTGCTGAGATGGACAAGCAGAGCAACTGCATGGAACAGCACCATTTGCATCATTCCCTCCAAGTTACATACCATTCTGTCCTTAAAATTTACCACCTTCCTTTCATCATTGTTGGATCGATAGACAGAATTTCCATTGGTGGAGCAACATGACCACAAAGACTGCAGCTTATTGTGGGGGAATTTGATCACATTCTCAGAGCAACTAGAGGGATAAAATAGATGCCAGCTTGCCACAATGCCACCCAGAACCTGAAAGTAGTTTTATTTTAATTCTGGCTTAAAAGTCTTAATGAAATATAAAACCCATATGATGATATGTGAATGTTTATATGAAACAATGGATTTTATGTGAAAATCCTCCAGTTGATGGGCAATGTACAAACTGCAGTTGCATCTGTGCATAACCCATTATTGTAACTCACATGGCTCATGGTAAAACAGGTTAGAACTGATGTATCGAGTTTTAATAACACCATTGTTACTGCCCACAGGACTCATGGTACTCCAGGTTAGAACGGATATTTCACGGCAGCAAATAGAGAAGATGTTCGGCTTAGAAGAATACTGGTGCCAGTGTGTAGCATGGAGTACTACAGGCACTACTAAAAGCCGAAAGGCTTTTGTTCGTATTGCATGTGAGTATCCAAAGTTTACTACATATACAGCTTGTATGTCAGTATATATTAAGATTGCTGAAATTTGTAATTATGCTTTTGAAAAGCTCTCAGTTTGGTTCAGTTGGTAGTACTCTTGCCTGTGTCAGGAATTTGTTAGATTAAGACCTACTCTAGGACCTGAGTGCATATCCTAGTTTTACACTTCAACACCATACTTATGGAGCTGGATTTTACACTTTCAGGTGGGATGAGGGAGTCAGAATAGGAAGTGAGTGGTGGACTCACTTCCGTGCCCACCATCTCAATGTGGCTAATCAAGCATCGGACAGCCAATTTTAGCACTCACCCAGTGGGAAGGTGGGCAGCTAACCGTGGGAAGGGGGGCTTGACGCCTAATTGGGAGTCTAGGGCTGGACATACAACAGCAGAGGGGTTAGGTTATGAACTGAAGTCAGTCCCGACCAACAATTTAAAGATGCCCTGCCCTCTCACTCTCTCCTTATTTGTTATGGCAGTCTAAAAATAGTGAATGATCTAATGGCATTTGAATGCTGCCAGCTTTGCCAGCAGATGAATGTAAATAAGCCTGTGGCATTATTTGACTACAAGGAAGTTCTTCTAGCCCACTGGCCAACCTTCTTCCCACAACAACATCACCACTCATCTAATTTGCTGTCTTTGGAATCCCACGGTATGTAAATTAGCTAGGTAACAACCTGATTGCAATTTTAAAAGTAATTTATTGTGTGTGAAGCACTTTGGGATTTCCTGGGCATGTGATAAAGTGCTATTTAAATGGAAATTGTTTCTTGCTAGCTTTTAAATAATAGTTGAAAATGTACAGAAGAATGCATATCAAAGTTCAAATAGGTTTTATGGGCAGGATTTTCCACTAGATTGTGTTGGTTTTTCAGCACAATTAACCTGAAAGCAGCCAAACCAGAACACAAAAATTTATGAATTTCGAGCACAAATTACTTCCAGGATAAATCAAGCTTCTGCAATTTTTCTACAAACTTAAAAAGCACTGTCCTTGTAGCTGGCTCCACCCACAAAGCTGCCCATGCCTCTAGATGAAATTAATCACCCGAGCGATTTTTCACTAGTTGTGCCTGTTTGTGGACCCCCAAGGGCTCTCTGAAAATTAAGCTGATTCCATTAGGCACAAGGACACCAATATGCACCTTTTAGAAGTTTTTTTTTAATTTGCTAATGATCTGACTACTGTACATCCCTGTTACAATTAAATAGTTCAGTATAGTTTTTAAAGTCATTTTCAGTTATTTAAAATCAGGTTACTCACGAGTGGTGAATGAGAAATTGATTAAAGTGCTTGCCTTCCTGATAAAAGAATCTTTCATTGCATTATCAAACTGCAGCAGGTTATCACTCTTAAAAATATCAAGGAATATTTTGAATGCGAATGTTTAAGGAAAAAACTATTGGACTCTAAAACGCTGCCTGATTGTACTGGTTCATGAACAATTTTATGTTTGTCAATATGCAAATATGTTTGAGCAGAAACTTGAGGAAAAAAATAACATTTAAACTAGGGCAGTTTCAACCACAATCGCTTCCTGGTTTGCTGATTGCATCTAAAGTGGACACTCTTGGTCTATATTTTTAATGCTTCACTAGATATTCTTCTCACACTTAGCATACATTCATAAGTGAGTGCAGGCACTTTACAAACTGAAGTGTGGTCTTATACGCATCAAACAGAAATGTTTGTTGCTTTAATGGATTCACTGAATTGACGCAAACCCTGTCATATTCTCTTAGTCTTTGGAAAGCAAAATAATAAACCTTCAATCAGATCATGCAATTTGAGTCATAAACTATTAATCAAATTTATTCAAAGTATAAAGTAGACAGAGTGCTAAATCAATACAGCAGATTTTCAATCGATTACAGAACCTTTAACATTCACCTCTTTGATATACAAAAAATAACGCAGATTGATGGATTTTTCCAACAATCCTAGTATTAAACCTGGCCCTAGGTCTGTAATTTAAACGTATATGTGTGAGCTCATCCAACTACATTTTCAGTTTCTATTTAGTGAGCTTAGATAAACGGCAGTAGTGTTGGGCTTTGGGAGTGCCACTGCCCAGTGCTTCCCCCTCCCAGCCCCCACTCACCCCCTGAGATAAATTGCTTCCCTCCCCACCCTCTTGTGATCCAATGTCACCAACACCCTAAGCCAGGACGTCAATCCATGTCATGACCTCCTATCAACCTGGCCTTCCTGTTCTCCCTGATCTTCATAAAATAAATAAAGTTTCTCAATTTCCATTAGACATCAATCCAACACATTTTTCTCCAAGCTGAAGGGTTTGAACTTTTCTCCTTTCTTTGATCTTCCTTCTTGGTACTTTTAAGCCACTTCACATTATATAATAGAAATTATGGTCAGAAGAAATCTATTTGGCCCATAGTGCCTGTTTGTTCTTCAACCAGAGCCAACCACTCTAACAAATCCTTCTCGTCTCAACTTATGTGATGGCCAGACTATCTTATCACATTCACTTCTCTCTGGCCCATTCTCCATAAAACACAGTTGATCTTCATCTGTAACTTTTTGTGGTCCCTGCTCCCCACCAGCACCTCTTGCTTGAACCCAAATGCTGTTTCTTGCCCATTCCCAGGTGCCAGCAACTCTGTGATTCTGTGGCAGGTACTTCCCTTCTATTTTGAGGCCTAGCTACTTCCGGGCCTGACCTTGACTTTGGGACGCTGACCAGTATTCAGTATTGTCATAATGTTTCTGAGAACATGAAATGCCCTACTGCTTCCAACTGCATCCCATTGCCACGACCTACCCAACTTCAGCAATTTTGTCACCGCAACACTCCCTGTTGGACCTAGACATCAGCACCAGATGTAGAACTCAATGCCACTACCTCCTTCCCTAACTGCCCACAGACACTAGTACCCTCACAGATCCACCAGACCTCTGACCTTTCAATTCCTCCCACTCTCCAGACTCCCACTTGAGTGTTCCTATTTATCCAAGTACTACATGACAGCTGCCCTAGCCTATGTATACTCCCGTAGACCAGTCCTTCCCCCATGTCTCACAGAGGCCCAGCCATCTACTAAAGTAATTTCAATCTACAGGCTATATTCCTCCCGTGCCCCTAACCCAAATGTTCCGATTTATCCTCTCTGTTTATATGTTTCTAACGCCTACACTAATCCTCTACTTTCTCCTCAGCTCAGCTGTGCCAGTCCCTTCTGGACTTTCCTGAGCCTGATCCCTCCAGCCAATAAGCTTTGCAGCATAACCTCAGTTTTAGAAAGTGTAAGAGACAGAAACTGAATAGATCAGTAATGGAATGTATGTAGGAGCACAAAGAGACATTGGAGGATATATAGAGAGGATAAAGTGAAGAGGAGATACTTCCAGTAAGAGTGAGAATGGAACAATAGAAAGGAGCTGCACAGAGGAAAACAGATAGCATGATGGGAAATGTATATTACAAACAAACAAAGAGAAAGATAAATAGTGGAAAACTTAGAAAAGGATTAGACAATGGTAAAGAAGCTAAGGCAGTTACAGGAAGAGAGTTGTAATTTTACTTTGTTCATGAGCAATCCGTAATATCTTATTATGTTGTGTGTTACACATTATAACACCTCTGTTGCAAAAAATGGGCCTGAACTTCAGCGGAGTGGCAATCAGAGTCGAATTGCCACTCTGCTCCTACTTTGTTACCTGGAAATCTTTTTGATCCTGTCTCGCCCGACTTTATGACTCAGGCCAGATGAGAACTGTGCAGGGCAGTGCGCTCCTGAGGCCTTCAGTCGAGCACTGCAGAATCGGATGCTCCTTTTTGATGACACTGGCTACCCAGTTCCCTGGGAGTTCAGGAGTTGCGGGGGAGTCCCATGAGGGTTGTCCCATGGGGGGTTACTTGAGGGGATGAGGCAAGTACCCTGGGGTTTCAGTGAGGTGGGTGGTGGCGTGTTTTCCCCAACCCTTCAATTTGGAGTGATCCAATCCTCTATTAATAACCCCTCAGCAAACTCAAGATGAGGTCAAATAAGAAGGGTGCTTTATTTTACACACACACAAAAGGTGAGAAGTTTTTGCAACATCTGCCCCTTTTTGCAATCAGGTAAGTTTAAAGGTGCAGCCACTTTCAAGCCAGGAAGAAGGTAGATTTGTTTGGGAAGTGGTTAGAATTTAAGTGGGGGTGGGGGTGGGGGGGGTCGAGCAGTTGCGGGGGTTCGGGCAGTCAGGGAGTGGGGTCAGGCAGTCGGTTGGGGGATGTCAGGCAGTCGGGGGGATGTGTGAAGTGGGCTGGACATTTGGAGGAGATGGGGGTGGGTGGGGTTACAGAAGGGGGGCTGGGGTGGTGGTCAGACAGCTAGGCAGGGAGGGTGGGACAGCTGGGGAGGGAGGGGCAGTTGTCTGGGGGGAGGTCAGGTCAGCAGTGTGTGAGGGAGGGTGGGGGGGAGTGCCGGGTCGGGTCGGGCTGGGCTGGTAGTCGGGAGTTGGGGGGAGTCCCTGGGGGAGGGGGACAGTGCCTTGGGGCGGGGGATGGTCGGGGGGGATCCTCTGTGGGTTCAGGGCTTGGGGGGGTGGGGGGGGTCGGTGTTCCATGGAGGTGGGGAGTCCAATGGCCGAGTACTCCAGGGATAGGGAGTGTCCCTTGGGGCCTCAGGGGAGTCTGTGAGGGAGGGGAATCCTGAGAGGGGTTTGTCGGGTTGTGGGGGGAGTTCCCTGGGAGTTCAGGAGTTGCGGGGGAGTCCCATGAGGGTTGTCCCATGGGGGTTACTTGAGGGGATGAGGCAAGTACCCTGGGGTTTCAGTGAGGTGGGTGGTGGCGTGTTTTCCCCAACCCTTCAATTTGGAGTGATCCAATCCTCTATTAATAACCCCTCAGCAAACTCAAGATGAGGTCAAATAAGAAGGGTGCTTTATTTTACACACACACAAAAGGTGAGAAGTTTTTGCAACATCTGCCCCTTTTTGCACTCATAGAATAAAAGAGGGATAAGGGAAAGAAAGGGCAACAGGGCAAGACCCTGATAAAAATAAGAGTTTTGGTTCCTTGTGAGTCCAGAGTCCAGAATCAACAGAATCAACTCTCCTCTGTCTGGCTGAACTTGTTCTCTCACTGAACAATTTCTCCTTAAACTCCTCTCACTTCTTGCAAATAAAAGGTGTGGCTATAGGTACCTGCATGGGCCCCAGTTATGCCTGTCTCTTTATGGGGTATGTGGAACATTCCTTCTTCCAGTCCTACTCAGGCCCCCTCCCACAACTCTTTCTCCGGTACATCGATGATTGCTTCGGTGCTGCTTCATGCTCCCGTCTGGATTTGGAAAAATTAATTAATTTTGCTTCCAATTTCCACCCCTCCATCATTTTCACGTGGTCCATCACTGATACTTATCTTCCCTTCTTTGACCTCTCAGTCTCAATTTCTGGTGATAAACTATCCACCAATATTCATTACAAGCCTACCGACTCCCACAACTACCTTGACTACAGCTCCTCACACCCCGCTTCCTGTAAGGATTCCATCCCATTCTCTCAGTTCCTTCGCCTCCATCGCATCTGTTCTGATGATGCCACTTTCAAAAACAGTTCCTCTGACATGTCTTCCTTCTTCCTTAATCGAGGTTTTCCACCCACGGTGGTTGACAGGGCCCTCAACCGTGTCCGGCCCATCTCCCGCGCATCCGCCCTCACACCTTCCTCTCCCTCCCATAACCATGATAGGGTCTCCCTTGTCCTCACTTATCACCCCACCAGCCTCTGCATTCAAAGGATCATCCTCCACCATTTCCGTCAACTCCAGCATGATGCCACCACCAGACACATCTTCCCTTCACCACCCCGGCGTCATTTCGCAAGGGTCGTTCCCTCCGGGACACCCTGGTCCACTCCTCCATCACCCCCTACAACTCAACCCCCTCCCGGGGCACCTTCCCATGCAACCGCAGAAGGTGCACCACCTGCCCCTTTACTTCCCCCCTCCTCACTGTCCAAGGGCCCAAACACTCCTTTCAAGTGAAGCAGCATTTCACTTGAACTTCCCTCAATTTAGTCTACTGCATTCGTTGCTCCCAATGTGGTTCCCTCTACATTGGAGAGACCAAACGCAGACTGGGTGACCGCTTTGCGGAACACCTTCGGTCTGTCCGCAAGCATGACCCAGACCTCCCTGTCGCTTGCCATTTCAAGACTCCACCCTGCTCTCATGCCCACATGTCCATCCTTGGCCTGCTGCATTGTTCCAGTGAAGCTCAACACAAACTGGAGGAACAGCACCTCATCTTCCAACTAGGCACTTTACAGCCTCCCGGACTGAATATTGAGTTCAACAACTTTAGATCATGAATTCTTTCCTCCTTCCCGACCCCCTTTCCGATTCCCCCTTTTTCCAATAATTTATATATATTTTTCTTTTCCCACAGATTTCCATTATTTTTAAATATATTTCCATCCATTGTTTTATCTCTGCCTTTTAGCCTATTTCGATTCCCCCCCCCACCCAACCCCCACTAGGGCTATCTGTACCTTGCTCATCCTGCTTTCCACCCTTAATGTCCCCATTAGCACATTTCTTAGCTAATATCACCACCGTCAACACCTCTTTTTCCTTTTGTCTGTGACATCTTTTGGCAATCTCCACCTATCACTGGCCCTCTATCCAGCTCTACCTGCCACCCACCCCCCACCCCCCCCCCCACCCCCCCCCAACCCACCCCCTGCCCCCGGCTTAAAACAGCTTATATTTCACCTCTTTTCTAATTTTCCTTAGTTCTGATGAAGAGTCATTCGGACTCGACTCGAAACGTTAACTGTATTCCTTTCCGCAGATGCAGTCAGACCTGCTGAGTTTTTCCAGGTATTTTTGTTTTTGTTTTCCAGCATCTGCAGTATTTTGCTTTTATCCAGAATCAACAGGTCCAGTGGCCTATTCCTTCAGAAAGTAGCAGGCTGAATATTGCAAGGTGGTCCGACTTTCAAGAAGCGAGGACTTCCATGATGGAAGAAGGCACGTAGAGAGGGATTAGTCTTGAAGGCACAGATACAGACATTCTAAGGTTCCAGTAGTTCACAGTGTAGATGAGGTCCAGACATAGCTCTCTGGACAGAGCTCTTTCCGCTGCTACCTGTTAGATGATAAAATCGTAGACCTCTTTTTTTTATTCATTCACAGGATGTGAGCTTCGCTGGCTGGGCCAGTATTTATTGCCCACCCCTAGTTGCCCTTGAGAAGGTGGTGGTGAGCTACCTTCTTGAACCGCTGCAGTCCATGTAGTGTAGGTACACCCACAATGCTGTTAGGGAGGGAGTTCCAGGATTTTGATCCAGCGACAGTGAAGGAACAGCAATATATTTCCAAGTCACTATCCAGGATACTGAGTGCCTTGGAGGGGAACTTCCAGGTGGTGGTGTTCCCATCTATCTGCTGCCCTTGTCCTTCTAGTGGTCATGGGTTTGGAAAGTGCTGTCGATGGACTCTTGGTGAATTTCTGCAGTGCATCTTGTAGATGGTACACACTGCTGCTACTGTGCATCGGTGGTGGAGGGAGTGAATCTTGTTGGAGCTGCACTTAACCCGGCAGGTGGGAAGTATTCCATTACACTCCTGACCTGTGCATTGTAAATGGTGGACAGGCTTTGGGGAGTCAGGAGGTGAGTTACTCACAGCAGGATTCCTGGCCTCTGACCTGCCCTTGTAGCCATAGTATTTATATGGCTAGTCCAGTTCAGCTTCTGGTCAATGGTAACCCGGAGAATGTTGATAGTGGGGGGTGTTCAGTGACGGTAATGCCATTGTACACTAAGGGATGATGGTTGGATTCTCTGTCGTTGGAGATGGTCATTGCCTGGCACTTGTGTGGCACGAATGTTACTTGCCACTTGTCATGTTACTTGCCACTTGTCAGCCCAAGCCTGGATATTGTCCAGGTCTTGCTGCATTTGGACATGAACTATTTCATTATCTGAGCAGTCATGAATGGTGCTAAACATTGTGCAATCATCAGCAAACATCCCCACTTCTGACCTTATGATGGAAGGAAGGTCATTGATGAAGCAGCTGAAGATGATTAAGCCTAGGATACTACCATGAGGAATTCCTGCAGTGATGTCTTGGAGCTAGGATGACTGACCTCCAACAAACACAACCATCTTCCTTTGTGCTAGGTATGACTCCAACCAGTGGAGAGTTTTCCCCCTGATTCTCATTGACTCTAGTTTTGCTAGGGCTCCTTGATGCCACACTTGGTCACATGCAACCTTGATGTCACGGGCAGTCACTCTCACCTTTTCTTGGAGTTCAGCTCTTTTGTCCATGTTTGAACCAATGCTGTAATGAGGTCAGGGGCTGAGTGACTGTGGCGGAACCTAAACTGGGCGTCAGTGAGCAGGTTATTGCTAAGCATGTGCCACTTGATAGCACTGTTGATGACCCCTTCCATTACTTTGCTGATGATGGAGAGTAGGCTGATGGGGCGGTAATTGGCTAGGTTGGATTTGTCCTGCTTTTTGTATACAGGACATACTTGGGCAATTTTCCACATAGCCGGGTATATGCCAGTGTTGTAGCTGTACTGGAATGGCTTAGTGAGGGACGCTGCAAGTTCTGCAGCATAATTCTTCAGTACTATTGCTGGAATATTGTCAGGGCCCATAGCCTTTGCAGTATCCTGTCCCTTCAGCTATTTCTTGATATCAGCAGAGTGAATCAAATTGGCTGAAGACTGGCATCTGTGATGCTGGGGACCTCCGGAGGAGGCTGAGATGGATCATCCACTCGGCACTTATGGCTGAAGATTGTAACACATGTTTCAGCCTTGTCTTTTGCACTGATATGCTGGGCTCCTCCATCATGGAGGATGGGGATACTTGTGGAGCCTCCTCCTCCAGTGGGTTGTTTAATTGTCCACCACCATTCATGACTAGATGTGGCAGGACTGCAGAACTTAGATCTGATCCGTTGGTTGTGGGATCGCTTAGCTCTGTCTATCACTTGCTGCTAATGCTGCTTGGCATGCAAGTAGTCCTGTTTTATAGCTTCAGATTGACACCTCATTTTAAGGTATGTGCCTAGTGTTGCTCCTGGCATGTCCTTCTGCACTCTTCATTGAACCAGGGTTGATCCCCTGGCTTGATGACAATGGTAGAGTGGGGGATATGCCAGGCCATGAGGCTACAGATTGTGTTCAAGTACAATTCTGCCACTGATGGCCCACAGTGCCTCATGGATGCCCAGTCTTGAGTTGCTAGATCTTGAAATCTATCCCATTTAGCATGGTGGTAGTGCCAACAACACAATGGAGGGTATCCTCACTGTGAAGGTGGGACTTCGTCTCCACAACGACTGTGTGGAGGTCACTCCTATCGATACTGTCATGGACAGATGCATCTGCGGCAGGCAGTTTGGTGAGGATGAGGTCAAGAATGCTTTTTCCTCTTGTTGGTTCCCTCATCACTTGCCGCAGACCCAGTCTAGCAGCTATGTCATTTATGACTCGGCCAGCTCGGTCAGTACCAGTGCTACTGAGCCACTCTTGGTGATGGACATTGAAGTCCCCCATCCAGAGTACATTCTGCTCCCTTGCCACCCTCGGTGCTTCCTCTAAGTGGTGTTCAACATGGAGGAGCACTGATTCATCACCTGAGGGAGGACAGTACGTGGTAATCAGCAGGAGGTTTCCTTGCCCTTGTTTGTCATGATGCCAGGAGAATTTATGGGGTTGGAGGCAATGTTGAGGACTCTCAGGGCCACTCCCTCCCAACTGTATACCACTATGCCGCCACCTCTGCTGGATCTGCCCTGCTGGTATGATTCGAACCCGGGTCTCCAGAGCAATACCCCGGTCTCTGGATTACTAGTACAATGACAATACCACTACGCCATCGCCTCCCCATTGAACTTCCCATTGAGACTTAAACAAAAAATGTTGGAAAAATGCAGCAGGTCTGACAACAGCTGTGGAGGGAAAGACAGAGTTAATGTTTCGAGTCTATATGACTTCTTCAGAGCAAAAGTGGCGAAATATATACTGTTTAAGGGATGGGGGGAGGGGGGGTTTGGAGGCGGTAGTGGAACAGGTGAAGCTGGATACAAGGTCAGCAATAGATGGAGACAAAGGAGAGATTGCAAAAGATGTCATAAACAAAAGGTCAAAGAGGTGTTAATGGTGGTGGTACTGCTAAAGGAGGTGCTAATGGTGAAATTAAGAGGAGAAAACAAAATGTGATAATAGCTGGACCGGGGTAAGCACTCTGGAAAGGACAATATAAGCAAGTGACAGATGGCCCTAGTGGGGGTAGGGTGGGGATAGGGGACGGTGCTGGGAAAAAAAAGATCGAAAATAGACTAAAAGGTGGAGATAAAACAATGAATAAAAATGGAAATAAATTTGAAATATAATAATAATAATAAAGATTAGTGAGAAAAAAAAAATTTAAAAATAAAAATGAATATTGAAAAAGGGGGATAAAAAAGGGGTGAGGATGGAGGAGGGAGTTCATGGTCTGAAGTTGTTGAACTCAAGGTTAAGTCCGGAAGACTGTGAAGTGCCTATTCGGAAGACGAGGTGCTGTTCCTCCAGTTTGCATTGAACTTCACTGGAACATTGCAGCAGGCCAAGGACGGACGTGTGGGCTTCAGAGCAGGATGGTGTGTTGAAATGGCAAGCAACAAGAGGGTCTGGGTCATGCTTGCGGACAGACCGAAGGTGTTCCGCAAAGCGGTCACCCAGTCTGCGTTTGGTCTCTCCAATGTAGAGGAGACTGCATTGGGAGCAGCGAATGCAATAGACCAAAATTGAGGGAAGTGCAAGTGACTTGAAAGGAATGTTTGGGCCCTTGGATTGTGAGGAGGAGGGGAGTAAAGGGGCAGGCATTGCACCTTATGTGATTACATGGGAAAGTGCCGAGGGAGGGGGTTGAGGTGTTTGGGGTGATGGAGGAGTGGACCAAGGTGTCCCGGAAGGAATTGTCCCAGCAGAAACCTGACAATTTTGCTTCCAATTTCCACCCCTCCATCATTCTCACGTTGTCCAACACTGACACTTATCTTCCCTTCCTTGAACTTTCTGTCTCAATTTCTGGTGATAGACTGCCCGCCAATATTGATTACAAGCCCACCGACTCCCACAGCTACCTCGACTACAGCCCACACACCCTGTTTCCTGTAAGGACTCCATCACATTCTCTCAGTTCCTTCGCCTCCTTCGCATCTGTTCCGATGATGCCACTTTCCAAAATAGTGCTTCTGACATGTCTTCCTTCTTCCTTAACTGAGGTTTCCCAACCACGGTGGTTGACAGGGCCCTCAACCGTGTCCTGCCCATCTCCTGCGCCTCTGCCCTAACACCTTCCTCTCCCTCCCAGAACCATGATAGGGTCCCCCTTGTCTTCACTTTTCACCTCACCAGCCTCTGCATTCAAAGGATCATCCTCCGCCATTTCCGCCAACTCCAGCATGATGCCACCACCAAACACATCTTCCCTTCATCCCCCCGCCCCCTGTTGGCATTCCATAGGGACCATTCCCTCCGGGACACCCTGGTCCATTCCTCCATCACCCCCAACACCTCAACATCGCCCCACTGCACCTTCCCATGCAATCGCAGAAGGTGCAACATCTGCCCCTTTACTTCCCCCTCCTCAACATCCAAGGGCCCAAACACTCCTTTCAAGTGAAGCAGCACTTCACTTGCACTTCCCTCGATTTGGTCTCCTTCATTCACTGCTCCCAATGTGGTCTCCTCTACATTGGAGAGACCAAGTGCAGACTGGGTGACCGATTTGCAGAACACCTTCGGTCTGCCCACAAGCATGACCCAGACTTTCCTGTTGCTTGCCATTTCAACACCCCATCCTTCTCTCATGCCCACATGCCCATCCTTGGCCTGCTTAAATGCTGCAGTGAAGCCCAACGCAAACTGAAAGAACAGCACCTCATCTTCCGATTAGGTACTTTACAGCCTTCCAGATTTAACATTGAGTTCAACAACTTCAGACCGTGAACTCTCTCCTCCATCCCCACCGCTTTTTGATCCCCCTTTTTTCTATATTCATTTTTATTCTTTTATTTTTATTTATTTATTTATTTCTCCCCACTTATTTTCATTATATTTTAAATTTATTTCCATTTTTATTCATTGTTTTATCCCCAGCTTTTAACCTTTTCAATCTTATTTCCCACCACCGTCCCCTCCTCCCACCCCACCCCCACTAGGGCCATCTGTCATTTTCCAGAGTGCTTACCCTGGTCCGGCCATTATCACATTCTGCTTTCTACCCATAATGTCACCATTAGTGCCTCTTTTAGAGTACCACCACCATTAACATGCCTTTGATCTTTTGTTTATGACATCTTTTGCAATCTCTCCTTTGCCCCCACCTATCACTGGCCTTCTATCCAGCTTCACCTGTTCCACCCCCCCTTAAACAGTATATATTTCACCACTTTTGTACTTCTCTTTAGCTCTGAAGAAGAGTCATACGGACTCAAAACGTTAACTCTGTCTTTCTCTCTGCAGATGATGTCAGAGCTGCTGAGCCTTTCCAGCATTTTTTGGTTTTGTTTCAGATTTCTAGCATCTGCAGCATTTTGCCCTTGCCCATTGAGACTGCCTGGGTTCAGTTCCACACATCAATATTACAGTTCCCAGCAGCTTGTGGGAGGTCAGGTAGCATACCTCCCACTTTTTCTCCTGGATTTTGGACAAAGGATGTATTTTCCCAGGTCTGAAATCTTGAGGTGTTCACTAGAGGAGTCAGCGTCCCTTTCGTTCTTTGCAGACATACCTTCTCCGTTGGCTGGAGTTCTGCCTTAGGAATGTAAAGGGAGTTGGTTTATTTCTTTGGAATTTGATTGTCGGCAGTCACAGAGGCCGTTAACACCTCTTTAAAGATAAGAAGGCCCCTGCTGGTTTCTGAAGGTTAGAAATTCCTCTGTTATGAGTCGTGGCTAGTTAGGGTTAAGCCTTGTCCATTTTTAAAATAAATAAAATAATGATTTTATAGAGTAGCCAGGTTGATGTAGATATATATTTTCCTTCCTGCCTTCTGGCCAGGACACAGCCTCTTAAATGTTCTTTGTAAATCATGAACATCAGAATCATTAAAAATGGCCAACGACTGAAAAAAATCATATTTATATTGCAGTGATTTTACTAAATGCAAAAATGACAAATTAAGGTTTAAAATAGTTAATTTCATAGCACATTAATTACAAATTAATATATAATTTTTAAAGCTCAAATGCTATAAAACTGTGCTCCCAAATTAGTTTAATAAATACCAATTACTGCTCCCATCATCAGCTGCCACGGTTCACACAGAGTACTCCAACATCAGCATAATAGGAATAAATGTTTATAGTTGATTATCAGCTTTACCCTGTTGTTTTATTTGATCTTAACCATAAAAAACATTCAAGTAGTAGAGTGTTAATTTAGGGGAAACTTCTTGAAGTTGCTGATTCCCAGGCTTGCTGCTGTTTAAACTACTTTATTGAAACTACAGAATGTTGTGCTACAGCTAAATCAATTTTAAGTCAGCTGTGAGGGTGCAAGACTGCAAATGCCCAGCTTTGAGATGAATATCACTGTTTTTAGTCTTAATATCTTCCCCAGTTTCTGTGGAAGGTCTGCGCAGGCAGCTTGCACTGAGGCAACTTAATCTGCTGGCATCTTATCATTTAGATTAAAGACTGAAGCAACACTGGCACTATGGTAGATACACCAGAGGCATGTCTGAAGGCCAGCACTTTTGGTGAAGTGGACTACCTCTGACAGGTGCAATACTGCTGCATTTATAGGGTAGTTGCTAACAACAACACTGCTATTGAAAATGAGCTCTTAGTGTTAAATTGAGTGTTAGGCAACCTGCTGATGTCAATATTCTGCAGAATGTTGTTTCAAATCACCTCTTCCACAATTGGAAATGAGACAGTGCAATGCAAATGAAAATGACTTAGGAGCCCGGAATGTCTATCCAGCAAGAGGGCAAGCAGGGATGAGAGAAGCATTAATTCCAAACTCTTTTCACTGTCAGATGATTTTATGCATAATATTAAAGCTCTAAGAAGGCTTGCCATGGAGATTAGGTGGCAGACACACCATTGTGCTAGCAACTGGACATGCATACTCACGTACAATTCCTGGAACTGATCCAGAATCACATTCTTAGGCCCAGGTTCAGCTCTGGCATCTGGTGCATTGAGACTTGCGGCCAAGGTAGTCATGACTCCTGACTTTTATGCCTCCAGTTCCTTCCAATCTAACAGAGGGGAATTCTGCCATATCAATTATTTTGCTGCCCAGTGATAAATCAGGTACTGATACATTGTACAACATCTTAGAGCCAACATTGTCATCACCTTTCCCACTGTGTAGCAACAATAGCATGATTGGTCTGCCTAATTATACTGCATAACTGGATTTCCCAAAGCACAGCGACCCATTGATGGCAACCCATGGCCAACTGTGCTCTATATACAAGTCCAATGCTCATATAAACAGGAAGAGTTTTAATTTAAAATACAACTGATTAATTCCAGCAAAACCGTATCCGGTAAGAGAATACCTGCTTCTGACAGACAGCTGTTATTTTATGACAATCATCTACTTCTAGCTTATATAAAGTTGAAGGCTAACTGCAATGATTGCCCCTTGGTGACCAAGTATATTGACCTTAGCTCTAGCTATACACATTTCTTTTGTGGCAGTGATAGATAAAATTTGGGTGCAGATACAAAACCTTTGCAGATGCCAGGATCAGTAAGGACCATTGGTATAAGCATCTTGAATCATTACTTCACATTCTTCAACATATTGAGGCTCATTTCAATATAGCCTTCCCCAAGTCATGGAGCCAAAGGCTGGAATACAACACTCGTTGGGTGGGCGCACGCCCGACCTGACCAAGCGCAAAATGATGCGCGATGATGTTGGGTGAGCGTCCCAATGTCGTTGCACACTCGCGTGATATTTTGGTCAGCGGGAGTTGGCAGCACGCCCACTGAAAAGTAAGAGGCCTTCTAAGGCCATTACAAAGGTAATTGAATGAAACTTTTTGCTGCCCGTCTAATCTTACGGTTGGCAGGCAGGCGAAAAGGCCAAGCAGCCTTTGCACCTTTTAGGAAACCTCAACCACAAGCGGGATTGATTTCAGTAATAACATGTCCCTGCTCATGTGACAAAGTCATATGAGGGGACATGTTTTATAACATTTTAAAAATCTTTATTTTTAATGTTTTAAACTCTTCATCTCCCTAAGGTAGCTCTGTGCCTCAGGGAGATTTTCCAGCACGCACCCGCACACATGCGCGAACTTGCGCTCTCACCCTCCTCCACCCCAACACAGGCAGTGCTGAGCGCTGCCACGCGCATTTCACACTGGGTGGGCCTTAACTGGCCCTCTGGTTATTGACCCCTCCACTAAGGGGAAAGGTTTCTTCCCATCTACCCTATCTATGCCCATCATAATTTTGTTCACCTCAATCAGGCCCCACCCCCCTCAGCCTTCTCTGCTCTAAGGAAAACAACCCCAGCCTATCTAGCCTGTTCAAGTGTGTTCAAGTTAATATTGCCTGTTGCATGCTCTAGAATCTTGTAATGCAAAGACACCTAATCACAACAGGAAAAAGATCAACTTGCAATCAAGTCTAGAGTAAGACTTGGGCCTGAATTTCACTGAGTGGCAGGAATGGAGGGGGAGCGGGGAGGAAGAGCGGTAAAATAGTGAGCACTTGTATTGGGACGGCTCCCTGATGCGGTCCCACCATAAGGAGATTTTTCCAGCAACGGGACTGGGTGTGAATTGGCTGCCCACTTGCATAATTAAAGTTCCAATTGAGGGCCTTTTTAAGGGGCTGCTGGCATTTTGCCAAAGGTGGGATTATCACCAACCACCTGGAGTGGCCACCAGCATAACAGAGGCAGCCTCCCTGTGGCAGCCAAGGTGGCCATTGGAATCAGAGCTGGGTTTCCCCTCCTACCCCTGAATATATATATTTTTTAACTTACTTGGCCAAGCTCCCGAGATCTGCCACCTACCTCAGCGGTAAGCACCTTTCCCAATGGGGCTTCTAATGCTGCAGATCTGCTCACTTTCTGATTGGGCCAGCAGCATCAGGAGCCTGCCCGCTATCTTTAATTGGCCAGACAACAGTTTCCTCTACCAAATATCCCATTATATAAGCTCCAGTGAGTTTACTCATAACCCTGTTACGTTCTTTAATTGCTAATTCAAACTTCACAGCTCTTTGAACAGATTGCAATACTGCTGCAGGTCATAAATATATGGGGCAGAATTTTTAGGTTGGCGTGCGGGTGTGCGCCCAACCCGATCGAATGTGGAATCGCGCGAGATGATGTCAGGCAAGCATCCCGACGTCATCCCGCGTTCGTGCGATATTTTGGTCGGCGGGCACACATTAGTGTTGGAAGTGCGCCCGCCAACAATTAAGAAGACAATTAAAGTTTCAATTGTCCACAATTTTTCGTGGCCAGTCTGCCAGGCGGACAGCATTTTTGATTAAACCTTATCCAAGGGCGGGATGAGGTTTCCGTTATTAAAATAAAGAAAATGGAAAATCTATGGACAGAATTTTTAACATGTACATGTTTGGGTAGCTGATTGTGATGCTTGGGCTTTTTTTTGTGATTTTAAAATCTTTATTTAATTGTTTTGTAGTCTTCAGCTTCCTGAGGCTCGCTGCTTTCATGGACATTTCATTCAGGGCTCACCCGTGCCTGCTCTCCTCCTGCCCCCAGCCTGGCATTGCTTCACGCTGGCTGGCTGTTAATTAGCTAGCCAGTGTGACATTGCGGTTGGGGGCCAATCTTGGATGGCGGTCCATTCCCCAGCCGCTCCCGGGCCGCCGATTGCGCCCGCACGCCGACCTAAAAATCCTGCCCTTGATGTGTGTCACAATCTAAGGGGCATCAATAGCAGAGTGCTAATAGCAGTGAATGTTCACACTACTACCCCAACCTACAACAGGATATCCATAGAACTATAGAAGGCTATTGCATAGAAGGATACCATTTGGCTTATTGTAAAAGAAGCAAATCAGATGTTAACTGTATGATCCAGCAGATTATTTAGCGTGTTCTTTCTGGAGCAATGTAACCTTATTGCAGTAACTTTCCTTTTGTCAATCAACCTTTCTCTCACTTGTAACAAGGTCCCCTCAGTATTCTAGACAAAAACTCATCCTGTCATCTTGAGTGCCTGTGAGTTTCAAACAAACAGTATGGCCCTCCTTTGCTTTACTTCATGCAGCATCACTTCAGGAACATCTTGTTGATTAGTGTCTGATTGACTCATTTTAAGGCACTTATTCATTATCAGACACAAGTCTCATGGTCAACTGAGTTGCAGCCCTTTAAATAACTGCAGTGGGGTTGGAAACTTCTAGCTAATAGCTGCGCAAGCATTATCACATGCAGGCCACTGTGGGTACATGGGAATTTGCCACAAAGAGAAACATGATATAAATGTCAAATGGAATGACTTTGAGAATAAGATTGCTGGAACCTCCTGCATCATACAGTTCCCACCTGAATTGTACTCCCAACAGGAGGCAAGGGATGAAAAATTGCTGAAAGAAATATTGATTTAATGAAGCAGTACATCAAACTCAATTCTGTTTATTTGATCAGATCAAACTCTGTGAGATAATAAATGACTTTGAAATAGTTCTGGTCAATTCAAAATGAAGGATATCAGATGCATATGTATAAAGAAAATCACACAGCACACTTGCATTTGGATTAGAATTGAATGGCTTGGATCTTCCTTCAAATTCATATCTTCTATCTCTCCAATGTTGAAGTAAGTTGTGATCAACCAACTGAACAACCCTTGTAATATAGGCATTGAACAAATAGCATTCATCATTTATTACACCTGCAGCTGCCCACAGACATTTAGGGAGCTTCTGCATGGCAACTTAATTGGAGAATTTTTTCAGCACAATACCCTCCTAAGGAAATCTGGGAATTGTGTAAACAGACAAAGCAACAAATTACCCACTGATTACCACCTACAACCCCCTGCACCATCCCTTAGCTGATGAATCAGTACTCTTCTGTGTTGAACACCACTTAGCAGAAGCACTAAGGGTAGCAAGGGCACAGAATGTACTCTGGGTGGGGGACTTCAATGTCCATCACCAAGAGTGGCTCAGTAGCACCACTGCTGACTGAGCTGGCCGAGTCCTAAAGGACAAAGTTGATAGACTAGGTCTGCGGCAGGTGTGAGGGAACCAACAAAAGGGAAAAACCTACTTGACCTCATGGTCCATGACAGTATTGGTGGGAGTGACCACCACACAATTCTTGGGGGCACAAAGTCCTGTCCTCATATTAAGGATACCCTACATTGTGTTGTGTGGCACTACCACTGTGCTAAATGGGATAGATTTCGAACAGATCTAGCAGCTCAAGATTGGGCACCCATGAGGTGCTGTGGCCCATCAGCAGGAACAGAATGGTATTCAACCACAAAATGTAAACTTGTGACCTGGCACATCCCTCACTCTACCATTACCATCAAGCCAGGGGATCAACCTTGTTTAATGAAAAGTGTAGAAGGGCATGCCAGCGGTAGCACCAGGCATACCTAAAAAGTATCAACCTGTTGAAGCTACAACACAGGACCACTTGCATGCCAAACAACAGAAGCATCAAGCGATGGAGCTAAGCAATCCTACAACTAACACGTCAGATCTAAGCTCTGCAGTCCAGCCACATCCAGTCATGAATGGTGGTGGACAATTGAACAACTTATAGGAGGCAGAGGAGGCCCCACAAATATCCCCATCCTCAATGATGGGGGAGCCCAGCACATCAGTGCAAAAGATAAGGCTGAAGCATTTGCAAGGACATTGAGCCTGAAGTGCCGAGTGGATAATCAACCTCAGCCTCCTCCAGAGGTCTCCAGAATCACATGTGCCAGTCTTTGGCCAATTCAATTCACTCCATGTGATATCAAGAAAAAGTTGAAGGCACTATGGGCCCTGACAACATTCAGCAATAGTACTGAAGACTTGTGCTCCAGAACTTGCCTCATCCCTAGCCAAGCTGTTCCAATACAGCTACAACACTGGCATCTATACGGCAATGTGGAAAATTGCCCAGGTATGTCCTGTACACAAAAAACAGGACAAATCCAATCCAGCCAAATACCACTCCATCAGTCTACTCTCGATCATCAGCAAAGTGGAAGGGATCACTGACACTGATATCAAGCGCACTTACTCAGCAAAAAAACCTGCTCATTGACACTCAGTTTTGGTTCTGCCAGGGCCACTCTGCTTTTGACCTCATTACAACTTTAATCCAAACATGAACAAGAGAGCTGAACTCAAGGACCGGAATTTTACAGCCCTGTCACAACAGGGATGGGACCGTAAAATGAGGTGAGCCATTCCAAACTCCGTTGACTTTGCTGGGACCATAAAATCCTGCTGTCTTTAAATTCCACCCAAGAAGTGAGGTGAAGGGGACTGCCCTTGACATCAAGGCAGCATATGACTGAGTGCGGCATCAAGGAGCCCTAGCAAAACTGAAGTCAATGGGAATCGGGGGAAAACTCTCCACTGGTTGGAGACATAACTAGCACTAGGAAGATGGTTGTGCTTGTTCGAAGTCAATCATCTCAGTCACAGGTGTAGGAGCTCCTCAGGGCAGTGTCCTAGGCCCAAACATCTTCAACTACTTCATCAATAGCCTTCCTTCCATTATAAGGTCAGAAGTGGAGATATTCGCTGATAATTGCACAATGTTCAGTACCATTCATGACTCCTCATACCGAAGCAGTCTATGTCCATATGACGCAAGACCTGGAAAATATCCAGGCTTGGGCTGATTCCCCAAAGCCTGCCCATCATCTACAAGGCACAAGTAAGGAGAGTGTTGGAATACTCACCACTTGCCTGGATGAGTGCAGCTCCAACATTCAAGAAGCCCGACACCATCCAGGACAAAGCAGTCCTCTTGATTGGTACCCAACCCTCCTTAGCATTCATTCCCTCCATCACTGACGCACAATGGCAACAATGTGTACCATGTACAAGATGCACTGCAACAACTCACCAAGGTTCCCTCGACAGCACCTTCCAAATCCACGACCTCTACCATCTAGAAGGACAAGGGCAGCAGACACATGGGAACACCACCACCTGGAATTTCCTCTCCAAGTCACTCACCATCCTGACTTGGAAATCTATCGCTATTCCTTCACTGTCACTAGGTCAAAATCCTGGAACACCTTCCTTAATAGCACTGTGGGTGCACCTACACCACATGGACAGTAGCGGTTCAAGATGATAGATCACCACCATATTCTCAAGGGCAATTAGGGAAGGGCAATAAATGCTGGCCTAGCCAGTGACGCCCACATCCAGTGAACAAATAATTTTTAAAAAATTATCTTCAATCAATAGTTTGGTGAATCCTGATGAAAACTCATAGGCCCTGATATTGTTGGGTGAGTTTTCCCGTCAGTGAAATGGAATTTCAGTTGAGAAACTTAAAGGTCCAGTTATTCCTGCATGCTGTCGAGTTTTAACCCTGAAATTTTTTTTTGACAGGATTCCCACCTAGAAATCAGTCTGATTGATAGGCTAGCTTCCAGATGTGTGAGTAGCTTTCTGGAGCAGCCGCCCACAGCTGTAAGTGAGAAACCTGCGACTGCTAGTGGCAGGGTGGTCTGTCTGATTCCCAACCCCTGGGAGTGGGCGGGGGATCCGATTCGAGGGAGACATTGTCTGAACCCAGGGAGTCAAGATGCAGTTCTTTACATGGGTGTATGTGCATCTGAAGGGGGGAGGCCTTCCCCAAGGAAGCAGGTATGTTTGGTGGGTCTGACCTGCATGACCCACAAGCAGTGATGCAAAGGGTTTCCTGAGACCTGGGAAACTGGCTGTCCAAAGCTAAATGTGTAAATTAAATGTGAGGATCCCAGTCTCACCATAATAGTGTCTCCTGTGAGCTGGCTGACTGCCTGTCCTTGTCACTCCACCATTAAGTCTGGAAGATTGTGGGTTGGAGATGGTTGGGGTCGGTTTTGAGATCTTAGATCTTTTAGATCTCACCCAATTCCAACTCTCAAGTTTTTGGCGGATGGAAATTCCTCGGAAGTTTAAGTTTGAAAATGTGAATCAATATAAAATCATTTACAGAAAGCAAAATAAAGAGAGGATAGGATTAAGAGAAAGAAAGATAAAAGAGACAGGAAGAAAAAGTACTATTTTAATATCCAAAAATAGTTACAATCTGAAGAAAGGAGACTCCAAACTTATAGAAATTAATTTTCAGTGCTACAGAGCTTGCTTGGCAGTAATTAAGACATCGCACCATTAAAAAAATCACATACACTTGAATGGACGAGTCCTAACTTTTTCTGGCACATTTTGTGGGTAAGTACAACTTTGTGCTCTTCAAGCATTTGGAGGCCAAGCTTTTTGGCAAGATACTGGTATAGCGCAGCTTCTAGAGGACTTCTTGGACCGCCACTTCCTGATTTCCACATTTAACTGCGCATGTGCCAGCCCTTGGAGTTGATAATCTAACTTATTCCATAATAATGGTGAACACCGACAGCCTTGCTTTTTCTCTTACTGCAAAATCCAGGCAATTGTATTGAGTTGAACTGGGACATGACATCTTGAGTGAAGTTAGATTTTAACCCCTTGTATACTGTGACAAAATTAGAGAAACAAATACTAAGGTAAAATTGAGACAAAAATCAGATTTTTTTTTGTTGTAGGACTACCGGAAGTCAGAAGTAAATCCATGTGAATTCTGTAAATAGAAATAAATGTACCTAACTTTAAAAGTACATAATGCTAATTTTCATGAAGTTTTCTGTCATTCTTTAATTTTGTGTGTTTCTCCAGCTGTCCATCTTTAACTTGAAGGTAATGGTTAAATTTCCGCTTTGGTTGCAATTTACAATTCAGGTGCAAATTCCATGTGAAATTGTGCTGGTTTTACAAAGTGAAGCTATGGTTCAAGTTTCTGCTCAAATTCATCTGCATAATCACAAACATAAAATTTTCTATGAATATGGGCAATTAGCAGTATAATAGAACATCATTTTATTTTTAATTTCTACAATAGAAAATGTTCTTTGATGTATTTAAGTGTGGTAACTTGGTCCAGTTCGACTTATACTGCTGAAAATGGATTTATCACAAAAGAATAAGCATTTTTAATAACTGTCTAGCCCACCTCCGCCCCAGCGAGCAAGCTGATTTTAATTCACTGACAATAACTTTATAAATTTTACAGAACAATTTATTAGTTTCATTAGTGCACAGTAGTCAGGTTCTTAGATTTTGTTTTAAATATGTAAAACCTTTAAAACATGCCCACTAGTGCCTTCTGGGCCAGAAAACGAATAATTTGAAGGGCTCCAAATGGATGCCCTCAATGAGAACTTGGCAGGCTTATTAATTTAGTCAGGGACATGACCATTTTAGTGGGCAGGGCCAGCTGCCAGCTCAATATTTCTAAACTGGTGCAAAAGATTTAAGAAACTAATTTCCTGATTTGAATAGGCAACTATCCATAGAACTTGCTCTGTAACGCACTTGATTGGGGAGCGTAAGATCTGGTAAGGAACCAGAACTCAGAAGGCTGCAGCTCAGCATTAAAGATTATAATGGAGAGAGAAAAGTGGACTAATTATGGGCACCACTGCCCCCATTGACATTGACAGGGTTCAGGTCCTAATGCAGGAGGTGCACAAAAGAGGCATGAAGTTAGAGGCTGATGGCTCTCCATGCCGTAAAAATAAACTTGCAAGCTGCATGCAGGGAAGTCACAAACTGAGTGAATGGAATCATCCAGATCCCTTGTATCTGGCTGCAAATGAAAATGAGGTTTGTTAGTATTAAAAGGAAGTGAAGCAGCTCAGATAGAGTTAAATAATGAGAAATTAGCATTGAACTTCTGGGAAAAGAAAGCCAGTATTGTGTGATATTGGAATGATCGTTTAGTGGGACCATAAATTTTATTGAACCGTCTTGCCAGAATGTAAAATCTGATGCAGCCTCAGTGAATGCAAGACATATGGTCATTTATCTTCCTCTCCTTGTCTGTAATCTACATTATCAATAACTCCTGTGACACTACTGTCCTTGTTTACTTTGGCCATGATGAGACTACTGTAGTTTTTAAGTTGACAGCTGATCTTTCATCTTTTCAGGCCTTGTCTGAAAGTCTTGGTGATAGGAGATTACATAATTTCTAGCCTGACAAGTTTATCTTTTGGACAAGTTAGTTTGTCCAATGCAGCTTTGAGAGTGGACATATCATACTCATATCAAACTAATTTTGGCACATAATAAAATTAAATCCCTTGTCGTGGAAGTATTTTCACTTATTGGCTTTTAAAAAGTGCTGTGGGGCAACACAGTTAACCCATTCATTATAGCACTGGAGTAGAGCTTCAAAATATCAATAAGGAGGAATAAAGCAAATGTTTTCATGTTACGCTTGAGCAGAAAGGCAGAACTACCTAGTTACAGATTATGGTTTCCTTTATAATGAAGATAATAGCTTTGCCTGCAAATTTATTGATAATTATCTTTCTACTAATATCCCAACTTAACCTCTGATGTATACCATCATCTTCTTCTTACAATCAACTTAGTACTGCTTTTATAATTATGTACCATAGAAATATAACCTACGGAATTTTCTTTTAATTTCTTCCAAGACAATCGAGTAACATGTCCAGTATGATCTTTCACTGTCCAATTCTCCTCTTATGCATCCTTCTAACCTATTCAAGTCCATCCATTTTCATTATGGCTCTCAATTCTGCAAATCCCCTATTGGAGTCTGTGGGAAGTAGCCATTTGATGATAAGGTGCAAAAGGGATATTAATCAGAAATAGAGCCTGTGGCTTTCCAGATTGTGGGCATGTTGTTCAAGTAATTGAACTTGTGGGTAGAACTTTCCACTTCAGCAGGGGTGTGAAACTGGTAGTAGCAGATGGCTACCTGTAATAGTCCTTGTCCTTACCACTGGAGTCAATGGAAGGAATATTCGGTGGGGTGTATGACAGGCTGCCAATCACTACACGCCAGCTTTCATTCTGACCTATGATTTTCCCTATTCATAGTTGTGTGTTTGAGTTTTTATAATTAGTTCTTGGGGACCAGGCAACTCTGATAAAACTGCATTTATTGCCCATCCTGGGTAAGTAAAGAATTCCAGGATTTTGACCCAGTGACTGTGAAGGAGGAGTGATATATGCTGGCATGTGACATGAATGCGAACTTGGGGGTGATGGTACTCTCATAACATTGCTGCCTTTGTCATACTCGCTGATAGATGTTATGGGGCTCGGGAACGCTGTCAGAATAAGCTTTGTAAGTTGCTGCACTGCATCCTGTTGATAGTCCAGTTATGACAGGGCAGATAATAAGGGAGTGCTGATCAAGCAGACTGTTCTGTTCTGGATGGTGACAAGCTTCTTGAGTGGTAATCACTTTCCTGACTTGTGCCTTTTGGGTAGTTGAGGGATTTTGATTGGTGGGGGATAAGCCATTCATTGCAGAGTACAGAGCCTCTGCTCTGCTCTCCTAGCCATGTTGTTGATACAGCTGATTCAGTTAAACTCTGGCCATTGGTGACCACCAAGTTCTTAATGGTGAGGGATTCAATGATGATAAAGATTGAAGGTTAGAAGGATATGCTTGGATAGTTTCTATTTTTAAGTTGGAAATAACCACATCAAGAATGCCCATAAAACATATCATCACAATGTTGGTAAATTATTAGTGAGATGGCATGAGCTTAATAAATCAGCAATTTCATTGATTAAATGTATAATTTTTTGAAGAGATATTTCTGCCTGCTTTTGTTAATGTTGTTTTTTATGTATAATGTTTCAACTTATGTTTGAGGGTAATTATGTTTCTCAGCTTTGTCTAAGGCCCTCAATATAACATTTGATTTAATTTCTCTCCTCAGCATGGCTCCCTATTGATGTTGGGGGTGGGGGGGAGGTGGTAAGAGAGAGGTGGTTCCTGCCAGGAACTTGCTTTGCATAAATAATCAGTCCAATGGGTCAGGATCAGTGCTGAGTTTAAACATTGAGCATATGTCCTGCCCCATACCAATTTCGCAACCGTACATAAATCCAGGTCAAATTCTTATTAGAGCAACTTTGTAATTGAGATTGAAGAATGAATATCGGTTTCACCAGTTACAAAGATTAAATGGACCTCTCTGAGATTTGACTGGAGACTCCTGGTTATCACCCTAATTTTATCTAGATAATAGATACGAGCAGGTATTTAAATCTCGGTTTGTAAGAATGTTCAAATTTTCACCAGTGCCAGACTGAATACTTCAATTAAAGTGATTTTTATAGAAGACAGAATTCATGTGTTAGTGCTTTTTTTTTAACAGAGCATGTTTCATAACAGTGCAGATTTACTTAATTATAGTTCTTGTTTCTGATTTGGAGATCTGCGGAAGAATTTTGAACAAGAGCCGTTAGGGAAAGAGGTTCCATTGGACCAAGAGGTTTTACTCCATTGTCGACCTCCGGAGGGTATTCCATCAGCAAAAGTAAGTAATCGCATTGTTCTATGACTCTGCCAGAAGCCACAATATAAGTCAATGGAAACAAACTTAGGCTTTACAACAAGTATTTTATTATTTGTCTTAAATTATAATTTTAAAAATGGGTTCTTGAGACTAACTTCAACGTGGCTAGTTCATATAACAGTAATTGTCAGAAATAGTAGTAAATTTGAAACCATCTAACGCAAGCGAGAGCATTTTCTCCCCATCGGGGGGTGGGGGGGGGTGGGGGTGTGGGCGGGAGCAGGCGTGGGTGGGCACGCAGCCGATCACTGCCCGCGATCGGCTGGGTGCTGCCATTTTGCATGGGCGGGCCAATTAAGGTCCGCCCAGCGTGACATGCACCCGGAAGCACTGGGCGCTCCCTGTGTGGGCGGGGGGGCAGTTGGCTGAGTTGGGGCCTGCGCTTTTTCGCGCATGCATGCGAAAGAGCACAGAAATCTCCCTGAGACACAGAGCTGCCTCAGGGAGATTAGTTTGATTTTAAAAAATTTTAGTAAAGAAAATAAAAAAATTTTAGGACATGTCCCTTCATGTGACAGTGTCACATGAGCTGGGACATGGCAATGAATTTTAATTTAAAAATTTATTTAATTTATAAACCCTTCATGAAACCTCATCCCGGCCTGTGGATGAGGTTTCATGATAAATGCGAAGGCCGCCTGGGCTCTTCACCTGCCCGCCAACCTTAAGGTCGGATGGGCAGCTCAGTTAATTATCTTTACTGGAATTTAAATGGCCTTGACAGGCCTTTGACAGTTTGACGCGTGCACAGCTGACTTCCATGCACGCCCGCCGAACTGAGGATCTGAATGACGCGCGGTGACGCCGGGATGCATTTTATGTGTCGGCGAGTGGGGCCCACCTCCACTCACCAATGAGAAGATTCTGGCCAAGAAATGATGTGTGCCATTCATGTTCATGCAGTTATCCACTTACACTATTTGTATTCACAGCAGAAATTCACTGAATGCAGATTTGCATGGGTATGCTGAGGAAAATGGATTTTTAACATCAACACTAATACACAGACATCATATTAAAAAATTAACTTTTTGCATGGACAAATTTGTTCAAGGATAGCTAGTCTTTATGCTTATCTCAAATTTCAATGACTATGAGATGGAATTTTCATGGAGTTCCCCTGATCTACTACCATAGCTTTGGCAGAAGCTCTGCAGAAACAGCAGCAAGTCCATTGACACCATTTCTCCTGGGTTTCTGCTGCTTCCGGGCTTATGGCAACAGATCAGGAGATCCCAGGCATTTACATTCTAGGTGTATGTTTCCAATTACTTTCAAGCCAAGTACTCGGGCCCTTTTAGTATGAGCCTATCTGTTTCTGCATTACACATGCATTGCACCGACAACGTCACAGTATATAATCTGTGTTATTTCCACATACCCATATAAATTGTTCTCCTCTACCTCTTGTGTAAACTATATTCAAAAAAATGAGCTGTTTAAAGTTATTTCTCCCTTATCCTCATGGGAATCATAATGCTGTTAATTACTATGGAGTACATTTCCTCTTCTGCCATTTTTACCCCACAAATTAAAGCAAACATCTTACTACTTTACCCCTGATCAGCCACATTAACACCCAGGAGGTTAAAACAAAAATGTATCTAATTTTCTATAATAATGAGTTATGACATCTAGAATCACCTATCAATGCAGCGATTCTTACTTAAGCCCTAATTTTACACCGGCCCACCAGCGCGTGGGGTGGCTCGAAGGAATCTGTTGTATTCCCACAATATTCCCGCCCACCACAATTTCATCTCCCGGGTTTTCGGGACCGTGGAAGGCCGTCACATAAATAATGGCATGTCGGGATAAAATGATGTAATTTGGACACCTGTTAAGCCTGAAATATGGAATCCGCCCACAGCCTTTGAGCGACTTGATATTCTTTATTAGCTCTTTTCTGTTGAAAATCCATTTTTGCACATCTTGTTGGTTTCTTTGTATGACTGTTTTTCTTTTTATAACTCTCTAAATCCACTGGATTTACATTTTCCTTTGTGTTTGTTTGAGCTTTTTTTTTAGCTTGATACTGCCTCTTACCTCTGAAGAAGAGTCACATGGACTTGAAACATTAACTCTGTTTCTCTCTCCACAAATGCTACCAGACCTGCTGAGTTTTTCCAGCATTTTCTGTTTTTCTTTCAGATTTCCAGCATATGCACTATTTTGCTTTCCTCTTACCTCATTTGTTGACCATGGTTGCTTAACTATACAAGTTGATTCTTTGATTTTTGAGATATGTACTGGTTTTGTACAATGCATCTCATTGATTATTTTTAGGTTTATTAATGAACAGTTCAGCCCAGTTTGTTGTGGTCAGTTCTTACTCCTCCCTTTGAAATTTGTCTTTCTTAAATTTAAATCTTGGCTTCTGACTCACCCTTCCCCTCCTCAAACTTAGTACCAAATTCAATCATCTTACAATAACTACTTGCAATTAATTCTGGTTTATTACCCATCACTACATCTTGAACAACAAGTTCTATTATTGGCTCTAAAACATTGGGTGGTATCTTGTGGACTTAGTCCAGGGGTCAGCAACCTTAATGATGTTTATATTACCAATTTGTAATGGTGTGGTAACATGCAGTGACCCATGTTTCTGTGCTTATCGGGTTATTTTACAACTGCAATTTGAAACAGAAAAATGAGCAGCGTTTGGAGGACCCATTTTACCCGCATGTGCAATTCAATCCATGCCAGCATCTAAAGGAGGACTTTCTACTGGTTCATATTTGCATTCATTAATTAATCCAAGACCTGATTTAACTGTAATCCAGATTGTTGTGATCCTAGGCCAGACACCCAAGTTGTTGATAAGGTCCACTTATTGACCAATAATGTTTTGTTTGAAGCAAAGTTTGAGATTCAAGACATTTGCTCAGTACCAAGAAAGCCACAAGAATCCACTGGTTTGGAACAAACAAAAATAAACTTTACTATAAAAGGTCAGAAAAATAGAACAATTTACAATATTTACCTTATACTCTAGCATTCAATGTATGTATGAGGTGCATGTGAATCAACAAGCAATCTGTGGTCAAACACATCACACTACACGATGAATGGCAGATGTGACAAATGCAGAGTCCATGGATTTCTCAACAACCCACCCAGATATCAGTAACACTGTGAGTCAACCAATCTCATTGAAACTCTGTCTCTCTCACAAAGGATCCCCATCTTCACCTTCAAAGATCTCACCCTGGAATTCTCCCCACAAACCGTTCCAAATCGGATGGCTGCAAGACCAGCCCACCCCACAGTGTTTCGATCTCATCTCCCAAGATCCTGTTTCCCTGGTTTCCCGAGTATGCACTTAAGCACCAACTCGCAAGCACAACTTCAGCTCTTTGGTCACGCCAAGGAGAACACTACTGTTCCAAAGTGGGTACCTTTACCACAACAGCCCACTGCATGGAATCATGAACCTTCAGCTACCTTCTTCACTTAAAATTTGCTCCTTGCAGCCCTTTTCCTGTTTGGACTCTGTTTCTCTGCTCCTCTCTTTTTTACTAGGACTCACCTTGCCAGACCTCATGAGGTCATTTAACCTTTTCCAGCACCTGATCCAGTGCCTTGACACCACACTTCAGCTACTGTCAGCCTCAGTGACTTGCAGCCATGCCTTCTGAGGCTGTCTAGCCTCTTACTGCTGCCCTCAGGGAAGAGGACTTCTCATCGTGCTCTCACTACAGCAATCATCACTACCAGGGATGAGTTCATATGAATTACTCACTGTCATGGCCTCTACTTTGTTACATCCCCCATTAACCTTGATCATTTTCATTTCAGTGAATAGCACAGTCAACCTTGATGAGGAGGAAAGGCTGTAAAAGTGCTGTCTGACTGACTGACTGTAAGGAGGAGGTTTGCTGGTGAGGGTTGGGAGTTGCACAGGTGTCTTGATAGGGGATGCTTTCAATGCAGAAAGCAAACTTCTCAGGTGAAGTGTGCCTGGATGAGGGCTTCTCTAGCAGACAGGTGTGCAGCTGCAGATACCAACTGCACATCAGAACACTCCTCGCCCCCACTTCATGATTTATAGCTATTTCTGGGATGTTATTTATGTCCCCTATAGTGAAGACCGGTGCAAGATACCTTTTCAATTCATCTGCCATCTCCTTATTTTCCATTATTAATTCCTCAGAGTCATTTTCTATGGTCACTTTGTTAACTCCTTTCTTTTTTAAAATATCTATAGAAACTCTTACTATCTGTCTTTATATTTCTAGCTAGTTTTCTCTCATACTCTAATTTTCCCCTCTTTATTAATCTTTTAGCCATTCTTTGCTGTTTTTTAGAATCTGTCCAACCTTCTGACCTGTCACTCATCCTTGCACAATTGTATGCTTTTTCCTTAAGTTTGATATTATCTTTAACTTTTTTAGTTAACCATGGATGGTGGCTCCTCCCTTTAGAATTTTTATTTTTCTTTGGAATGTTTCTATTCTGTGGATTCTGAAATATCCCCTTAAATATCTTCCACTGCATTTCTATTGACCTATCTCTTAAACTAATTTGCCAGTTCACTTTAACTGCTTTCTTGCTCTCATAATTGCTCTTATTTAAGCTTAAAATATTAGTCTTAGATCCACTCTTCTCCCCCTCAGACTGAATTAAAAATTCAAATCATATTATGATCGCTGTTACCTAGGTGCACCTTCACTATGAGGTTATTAATTAATCCTAACTTGTTGCACAAAACCAGGTCTAGTATAGCCTGCATTCTGGTTGGAACCAGAACATGCTGTTCTAAGAAATTATCCTGAAAACATTCTATGAATTCCTCATCTAGGCTACCTTTGCCCATCTGATTTTTCCAGTCTATATGTAGATTAAAATCCCCCATGATTATCGCCATATCTTTCTGACAAGCTCCCATTTTTTCTTCCTTTATACCCTATCTTACCATGTGCTTGCTGTTAGGGGGCCTGTACACCACTCCCACAAGCAATTCTTGCCTTTATCATTCCTCATCTCTCTCCAAACCACTTCTACATCCTGGTTTCCTGAACTTAGGTCATCCCTCACTATTGTGCTAATGCCACCATTAATTAATAGTGCTACTCCTCCACCATTTCTTAACTCTCTGTCCTTCCTAAATGTCATGTACCTTTCAATGTTCTGATCCCAATCTATATAATCCTGCAGCTATGTCTCTGTAATGACTATCATGCCATACTTATTTATTTCTATTTGCACTATCAGTTCAGCTGTTTTGTTTTGAATACTATGTGCATTCAGATACAGAGCCTTTAGTTTTGTCTTTTTATTATTTTTGTAACCTCTAGCCTTATCTGCTGATTTACCTTTAGATTTGTACTCTCTGCCCCTTCCTATCATGGTTTGTTTATCATTTCCCTTTCTCTCTTGCCTTTTCTCTACTCTTTGATTTACCACATCTTACTAAATTTGATCCCTTGCCCCCACTATTTAGGTTAAAACCGTCTGTATTTCCCTAGTTTCATGACTCGTTAGAACACTGGTCCCAGCATAATTTAGGTGTAGCCCGTCCCAATGGTATAGCCTCCGCTTTTTCCCAGTACTGGTGCCAGTGCCCCGCGAACTGGAACCCACTTCCCCTGCACCAGCCTTTCAGCCACATTTTCATCTCTTTAGTTTACACTATGCCAATTAGCACATGTCTCAGGTAATAATCCAGAAATTATTACCTTTGCCAGTTCTTTCCTAGTTCTACCTATGCCGTTGGTACCTACATGGACCACAATGGCTGGATCATTCCCCTCCCACTGTCAGTTCCCTCCAGCCCTGAGCAGATATCCAAACCCTGGCACCCCGCAGACGACACAGCCTGCTGGATTCTCTCTCAGCTGCAGAGAAGAGTCTATCCCCTTGACTATACTGTCCACTACTACCACCACATTCCTTTTTGCTCCCCCCGCTTGAACAGCTTCCTGTGCCATGGTGTGGTGGCCAGTCTGCTCATCCACCCTGCAGACCTCACTTTTGTCCACACAGTTTACAAGCACCTCAAGCCAGTTTGACAATTGCAAAGTCTGAGCCTCCTCCACTACTGTCTGCTCAGTCCCTTTACCTGCCTCACTCACAGTCATACTCTCCTGTCGCTCACCACTGCCCAAAACAGGCGACCCTATTCTAAGAGGTGTAACTGTCTTCTGGTACAAAGCCTATAGTGTTTCCAGTGCCTGACCACAATTACTGAAGGGGCTTCGTCATGTCTTCCACCATAACTTTGGTAGCAGTTTAGCAGAAACCCTGTTAATGTGCGAATATGAGGCAAATTTCCCCAAAATTGTAACGGTGGGACAGAAGAAGCCCCACAGAAATCTCAGGAAAACAGTTATACATTTGTCTGTATTACAAAACATTACATCTGTGTGCAATTCCTGACACTGACCCTGGTGTATCACAGACTTTCGACCTATTTTGGGTTGACATTGAAAACTCCCCCAAAATCCTTAACTTCATAAAACAGCATAGTATCAGTTTTAGCGTGAGCAATAGCCAGGGAGATCCATGACTGATATTAAAAACGTAATCTAAACTTAATTCTCTCTATATATATATATATATATATGTATATTATCATTAATAAAACCATTGTTTCTGACAGCTTAACAGCTTCTAAGGGTAAATTTGGTGAGGTGTGTTCCCAAGCAGATCTTCCCTTGAAAAAAAATCTAATCAGAGAATTGGCTCCAGAGGTGAGCACTTCAACACTTTCAAAAATCTGGCGATTAAATGAATTGCTAGGAAACTGAAAATGCTGTGTATCAAGCATGCTCACCTCTGTGCCATTTCTCCAGTCCTTGATCCTGCCGCAGGAGGTTTAGCACTGGGACTGTTGTTTTGTAAAATTTACCCTTTCTTGTCAGTATGGAATTCACAAAATTTGTTTTGGAAGGTGGAATGGTTGAAGAACGAAGAAGTGATTGACCCAGCTCAGGATCCGAACTTCTACATCACCATGGACCATAATTTGATCATCAAAGAAGCTCGACTATCAGACACAGCAAATTACACATGTGTGGCAAAGAATATAGTAGCCAGACGCAGAAGTGCAACTGCAGCTATAACAACATATGGTAACAAGATTTTTATGTTTCTTGTTGATAGAAAGTTTGCATGACTGTTTTATTCAAAAATTGAACTTTAAAAATTATAATTGTTGAAACTAAGCATACCTTACTATCAAATATAAGCTTAATGAGTATCTCTGAAACTGTACACATGAACAGAGCACAAACTTAAAATGCAAAGTTGGCACCATCACCTCAGTTAAAAATATACCCTTCTGCAGCATGCATTATGCAGTTGTGGTGTCCTCTAGTCATAGCTGACCTATGTGGCTATCTTTGAAATTGCAAATATTACAACACAAAAAAGCTATTAAAACTAAATATTTGGAAATTATCTTTAAAAATTCCTAGAGCTATTGCTGAGATCATAGGTGTTGAATATAAGGAATAAGAGCAGGAGTAGGCCATTCGGTCCTTCGAGCCTGCTCCGCCATTCAATAAAGTCATGGCTGATCTGATTATGCCCTTAACTTCAGTTTCTTGCCTATCCTTCATAAACCTCGACTCCCTTGTCAATCAAAAATCTATCCAACTCAGCCTTCAGTATATTCAATGACCCAGCCTCCACTGCTTTCTAGGGAAGCAAATTCCAAACACCAATGACCCTCCGAGAGAAAAACTTCCTCCTCACCTTAAATAGGAGGCCCCTTATTTTGAAACTGTTCCCCCTAGTTCTGGATTTCCCAAAAAGGG
This sequence comes from Cetorhinus maximus, assembly GCF_964194155.1. Taxonomy (NCBI): domain Eukaryota; kingdom Metazoa; phylum Chordata; class Chondrichthyes; order Lamniformes; family Cetorhinidae; genus Cetorhinus; species Cetorhinus maximus. The sequence continues at coordinate 90,574,635 of NC_135888.1, forward strand.
GAAGCATCCTCTCAGCATCTACTCTGTCATGAGTATAGGCCTCGTCTGCTCAACCTTTCCTCATAAGACAAATCCCTGAACTCAGGAATTAGCTAAGTGAAGCTTCTCTGAATTGCTTCTAATGCAAGTATGTCCCTCCATAAGTAAGGTGACAGTACCCTATGTGTGGTCTCACCATTGTCCCGTACAGTTGTAGCAAAACTTCCTTACTTTATACTCCATCCCCTTTGCAATAAAGGCCTACGCTGCATTTGCCTTCCTTGCTGTACCTGCATGCTACTTATTTGTGATTCATATACAAAGAATTTTAACTTGCCTATATCCATATGCAGACTCTTTTATCTGCAAAGAGTAACTTGCTTTTCTACCTATCTTCATATTGTCAATTTGATCCATTCATCCAAGTCATTAATAGAAATTTTAAACAGTTGAGGCCCCAGCGCTGATCCCTGTGGCACTCCATTGGTTGCAGTTTGCCATCCTGAAAATGACCCATTTATCCTGACTCTGTTTCCAGTTAGATAGCCAGTCCTCCATCCATGCTAAAGTATCCATGACCCCTGCCAATATGTTGATCTCGCTGTGCTCAACAACAATATTCTCTAATGACACTGCACATAAACATTTGGTAATTCTCTAATTTGATCTGTTTTAATTGATAATGGGTGTTATGAATTTAAATGTGCTACAGCTATTTTTCCATGGTTCAGTGTTGTTAGTTGTTCCTGCACGCAGTCCTTTTGTTATATAGCAGCTGACTCACATTGCTATATATTTATGAATAACTTGAGGGTGTAATAATAGTATCACCTTGTGATATGAATTGAATATTTGTATCTTACACATGTATACTGCTTTAATTTCTCCAAAATTGAACTTGAGAATCTTTTGGTGAGGTAAGGCCTGATGTGAGTTGATAAACTATTTTCTTTCATAATAAGGTGAACATGACCATTAGTATTAGGCTCACTTCATTCAAAGAGTACAACTTATCTTCATTAATGGTAAAACTTACAAAGCATTCCACATGTCCCCCATACCAATGGGTCATCATATTTGGCTTAAACAAGGTGACTTCTAACTGTTGCTCCAACATATTTGACCTCTTAGTCTTGGCAAAAGCCACTGCAGATTTTTTTCTGTAAAGACCTGACTGCTTGCCCACCCTTTCTGGTTCAAAAAACTGTTTACCAAACAGTGGCTAAGGGTTGGATTTTACACGGCAGCATGGTCCCCGCACCTCTTTGCCCCCACCCCCCAAACACCCCGGCTAAAAAAATCATGGAGAGCCTTCCCAGGATCCCCTAGCAACTTAAAGTTGGGAGCAGCATTAATTGCCTTAAGGCGAGATTTCTGCCCCTTTCTGGGGAGGAAGTCCTGCCTTAGAGAGCTGCCAGGCAATCAGATGGCCAACAACTCTACAGTCCCAGCATAGTCAGTGGGGAGCGCTGGCCAGGCAGCCCCACCATGCCGAGTAGCCCAGGTAAGTCAGGTTGGGGATCTCGGGGGACAGTGAGGGTAGATGGATGGCGTGCCAGGATAAGGAAGCTAGGAGGTGGATTAAAAAGGGGGGATAACTTTTGGGGGAACACCTCCAATGGGCACAGGGTGCCAACAAAGGAGATCCCCTCTCCCACTTTCCCAACACCCCAAGCTAAAGCTGCGAGGCTTCTCCCATGATGTGTGTCTCCCCCCACTGCAGGTAGCATACCAGTGATGCTGGGATGAGGACCTTAAGTGACCATTAATTGACCACTTAAGGACCTCAATAGGCCCAAGGGCGGGTGGGTCACCTGACTCCTCCCCCGCACCCTGTAAAATTTCAGAGAGCTTGGAGGCGGGCAGATGAGTGGCAGGTAGGCCGCCCACTGAATTTGATACAACTCCCCTCCTCGCTTTCAAACCTGCCAGCAGGGTAGCATAAATCCAGCCCTTAGTGTCTTCTTATCCCGTTCTGTTTGCAGCAAACAGGCATCAAAGACTTACTATTATAATGGGTGTGAAGTGTTTTTCAATTTCTGAGACGATCTAATGAATTGCTAATTACAGTTTACAGGAAACAATATAAGTATTGCTCACAGAAATTCTAGATGCTAATCTTTACTTCTAGGCTGGCATGTAAGTTTCCCTAGCACAAGATGGGCGAAATCCCCATTTTGCCAATTTCCTGCCAGGCTCAGCAAATGCAAACTCCTTTTTGGGTAGAATTCTCCCCCCATCCAGGGGGTTGTGTTGGGGCGGGCACGGGCGAGCGTGGACCCAATCAGCGCAGCCGATCGGGTCCACGCCACCATTTTACGTGGGCGGGCCAATTAAGGCCTGCCCAGTGTGACGCACACCCGGAAGCACTGTGCGCTCCCTGTGCGGGTGGTAGTGGGGGTTCCCTGAGTCAGGAGTGCACTCTTTTGCATGTGCATGAAAGAGCGCAGAAATCTCCCTGAGGCACAGAGGCACATTAGCTTTAAGTTTTAACAGTTCAAAAAAGTGTTCAAAAATTTTTTATGAGATGTCCCCTCACGTGAAACTGTCACATGAGGAAGAATTTTCCAGTCAGTGAGTTGGGGCGGGGCCCGCTCACCGACACATAAAATGATGTGTGGTGACATTGGCAGGCTTCCCAACGTCATCGCGTGTCATTTAGATTGTCAGTTCGGCGGACACGCAGCCAAGTCGGCTGCGGACCCGCTAAACTGTCAAAAGCCTATTAAGGCCAGTTAAAAACTAATTAAAACAGTTAAATGAGCTGCCCATCCAACTTTAAGGTTGGCAGGTCGGTGAATAGGCCTTTGCATTTTTCATGAAACCTCATCCACGGGTGGGATGAGGTTTCATGAAGTGTTTTAAAATTCAGTAAAAATTATTTTAAAAATTCATTGATATGTCCCAGCTCATGTGACACTGTCACATGAGGGGACATGTTTTAAAAGTTTTTCTTTCCTTTATTTAAATTTTCAAACCTTAAACTGATCTCCCTGAGGCACCTCTGTGTGCTCTTTCGCAGGCATGCCCCGACTCAGGGAATCTCCTCCCCCCCACCCCACCGCCCGCACAGGGAGCGCTCAGCGCTTCCAAGCGAGCGTCAAGCTGGCTGGACCTTAATTAACACGCCCACGTAAAATGGCGGCACAGACCCGATCGGGGGCACCGATTGGGTTCGCGCTCGCTCCCGCCCACCCCCGCACAAACCCCCCCCAAAGGGGGGATAATTCTGTCCATGAGCTGGGACATGCGCATTGATTTCAATAAAAAATTTTGAGAAAATTTAAAATCATTCATGAAACCTCATCCCGCTTGTGGATGAGGTTTCATGAAAAATGCGAAGGCTGCCTGGGCTCTTCGCCTGCCCGCCAACCTTAAGGCAGCTCGGTTAATTATTTTAATTGTTAGTTAAATGGCCTTAACAGGCCTTTGACAGTTCGGTGGGTGCGCAGTCGAGTCGGCTGCACGTCCGCCGAACTGAAAATCTAAATGACGCGCGGTGACGTCGGGACGCATGCTCGACATCACCCCACATCATTTTACACCTTGCCAAGCGGGCCTCGCCCCCGCTCACCGAAGATTCCCCCCTCTGTGTCATTAAAAATTAGATCGTAATGAGGACACCAGTGATCAAAATTCTCCTATATTCACTCAAGCAGCATGAATGTACATTAGATAGTCAGATGCAAACTAGAGGCAGACTATCTGTGGTAATGTGCAATATACCTGAAAGAAGAATGTTATAATGGAAGAACACATGATCTTAGTATCCAATAGCAGAGTAGCGCAGGCTACCTTAGTAGTCAGTAGTGAGTAGCCTAGAGTTAGAGTCTGTAATGTAAAGACAGAGTTTGAGCTCTAAGCACACAAGTGTAGCTGTTGAGATCCATTGTAAATAAATAGAATGTGTTCTACATAAGAATTGTCTGTCAATCTACTCTGTCTATGGTACCAACTCCGTCATCTAGAAACAAGCGTGCAAACCGGATCCATTAGTCCAACTAAACTAGTGACCAGAATCCAACAATATCATACAAGGAAAGTAAGCACATCAAACCAGACTGCCATGGGAAACAGATGAACATTAGATTTTTATGGATCTGAGAATCTTTGTATCACCAAGTGGCAGGTTATAAATATATTTTGAACAGTTTTTTTGAAAAAAACCTTCTTTATCACTGTCTCCTGTGCTGTTGCATCTTGCTTATATCCATCACTTGCCAAGATTGCAGGAAAAAATAACATTCTAGAACAGCAGAAGAATGCCTTTTTTCTTAGATGTCTAGTTATGCAAACATTTTCTATGGTCAACCTGAATTTGCAAAAATCTGACTATAAATTATCAGTGAATAAATACAAACCACACAATTGGTTTCAAATGCTAACTCTAGAAAACCTGCCAGTGACTTATGTCCCTTCAATGTCTCCTGCCAGAAGCATAAAATGATAAAAAAAACATTTGCTCTTCATCATCATTAATGCCATTAACATGGTTGGCACACTCACTGCTCATGTAGAAACACAGCCTGGTGACTGCTTTGTTAAAAAATAACAGTGAGGTAACCAGATACAACAAATTGTTAGTTTCTATTTATTCTGTACAATTGAAATTTACATGCAGATGTAGAAGAAGAAATCACCATTTAGATTATACAATTTTATTTAAAATGCGATCATTTGATTATTATTATTATTCTGTGTACTGTGATTAACAACAATGAACATATGAAAATGCAGGACAGGAAAAGGTCAATTGGCCCATCAATTCTGTCCTATGGTGCAACTTATCATAGAATCATAGAATAGCGGAGCACAGAACGAAGCCATTCGGCCTATTGAGTCTGTGCTGGCTCTTTTGACCAGAAAGCCAATAATCTCACTCCCCTGCTCTTTCCCAATATCCCTGAAATTTTTTTTTCCTTCAGCATTTATCCAATTCCTTTTCGAAGATGACTGTTAGATCTGCATCCACTGCCCATCAAGCATTGCATTCCAAAACCTAACCAATCATGTCATCTCTGCTAATTATCTTTGTTAAATCTGCGCCCGCTGGTTATCAATCCTACAGCCATTGGAAACAGTTTGTTATTATTTATTCTCAAAACTCTTTACGATTTTAAACACTTCTATAAAAACTCCTCATAGCTTTCTCAGTCCTATGAAGAACAACCCCAGTGTCTCCAGTCTATCCATGTAAATGTAAGCCCTCATCCTTGGAACCATCCTGGTAAATATCTTCTGTACCCTTTCTAAAGCCTTTGTGTCCTTCTAAATTGGACACAATACTCCATCTAGGGTCAAAACATTGTTTTATATAGGTTCGTCATAACTCCCTGGCTTTTGTACTCTACACCCCTATTTATAAAGCTTAGGATCCAACATGGTTTATTAACAGCTTTGTTAACCTGCCCTGCCACCTTCAAAAATTTGTGTACAAACATCCCCATGTCTCTGTCTTCTTGTGGCCCCATTAAAATTGTAGCATTTAGCTTGTATTGTTCCTCCTCATTCTTCCTATTAAAATGCATCACCTCACATTTTTTTCTGCTTTGAATTTCATCTGCCACATGTCCACCTTTTCCAACAGCCTGTCTACGTTTATCTGATGTTTGCTCCTACCTTCCTCAGTGTTCACTACATTCCAAGTTTCACATCATCTGCAAAATTTGAAATTGTAAGCTGGACCCATAAGTCTAAGTCACTTATGTATAACAAAAACTGCAGCGGTGCGAGGTTCCTTGGGAACTCCATTGTGCACCCACCTCCAGTCTGAAAAACAGCCATTCGCCATAACTGTTTTGTAACCATGCTACTACTCTTATCCCATGGGCTTCAGTTTTGCTAACAAGCCTAATATGTTGTACTTTATCAAATGTCTTTTGGAAGTCCATGTACACATCATCAACTTGTTTTTACTTCATTCATAGGGTATAAACATTGCTGACAAGGTCAGCATTTATTGGTCTAATTGCACTTCAGAAGGTAGTAGTGAACCTTCTTGAACTGCTGCAGTCTGTGTGGTTTTGGTACATCCACAGTGCTGTTAGGAAGTGAGTTCCAGGATTTTGACCCCTTGACAGCGAAGGAACGATGATATATTTCCAAGTCAGGATGATGAGTGACTTGGAGGGGAACTTGCAGATAGTGGTGTTCCCATGCATCTCCTGCTTTTGGAATACCTCTTTTTCCTGTTTAACAGCGTTAAGCTCACAACACGTTTGGTGTTGCGTAAAATAAAGTTTATTTATATTAAATGACATCTTCCAGATATGGGCCCATTCCACTATTCCATCTAGATCTGCCTATAATCTCTTTCTCTCATCTAGGATCCCGACAGCAGCACATATCTCTGTATCATCTGCAAACATTTAAACTATTCCCTTAATGACTTCATCCTCATTATTAAAATAAATGCTGAAGAGCAACAACCTTAATACTGACCTCTGTGGGACTTATCTAATAACAGACTCCCACGCAGAAACACAAGCATTAATAACAATCAGCTGCCTATAAGAATGCAAATAATTATTTATCCAACTGAAAATCTGCTCTTTAATCCTTTAGGACTCAATCTTATAAAGTAACATATTTAATATTGTGTCAAAGGCTTATAGAACATCAAGACATAACATTGTCAACTTGGTGACATAAATCATCCAACCTATTAACCAGTTTGGTGAGACATGGGGTGGCATTTAAGATCCAAGACAGCGTTCATGTTGATCGGCTGCAAAACCGATGGAAAGCCTGTGTCAAACATTTCTGGGAGGCCCAACACTACTTCAAGGCAATCCGTCACTTATCCGGTGGTGTCGGGCTTCCTATTGAATTAAGCCCCCAAGCAGGTAAGAGACCCCGTCTCCTGAGGGCTGCTGGCTGATTAGAGGCCGGCAGCTCTCCAGTACCAGCTGTGCCTCTGTGAGCAGTGGCCTCTGATGGCACAACACTCGGGCCTTCACCGGGGATCGCTGATGGATGCCTGAAGAGAAGTAAGTGGGGCAGGATGGGGGTACCAAGGAGTGTGGCACCAGAGAGGGGGGAAGGTTCTTGTCAAGGTTGCAGCTATGCCGTGACGAAATCATATCACTTTCTCTTCCAGAGCCATTATGAACTGAGGATGAGTAACTGGCGATACAAAAGGACGGTGCCTCAGAGGATCTAATTTCTTCTGAGGGTGCACCATCACAGGACATAGAGTCATTCATCCATGCAAATAACTTGCACTCTGATGGGCTCACTTAGACAGTTGGGTTTTAACCTGGTGGTTGACGCTTTACAATTGAGCATGAGCAACACTGATTGTCGGGGCAGTTGCAGAGAGTCCCCACTGGGAGTGCAATCCTTTCCAAGCTCTGCTGCTCACTTGGATACAGATGCTGAACTTCAGGGATTATCATTGAGAGTGAGGATGCTAAGTGTGCACTAGCAACTTAGCCAGGTACTGACAGCTATGCCACTCATTCTTCACCATGTGGAGAGGGTGGAGGACTCCAACTCAATCACCAGTGAATGAGTGGAGCAGGGAAATGTGAGAATGACTGCCATGGAGAGAATGGCTGCCTTTATGGAGATTTAAGCACACCTCCCAAATGATTCCATGTATGTCATGACCATGGCCATACAGGAGATGTCTGCCAACTTAAACAGAATGACAGGTACCAGATTGGTGGCCTTACAGTATAACACTGATATCCACCAAGCTGGTATACAGCAGAATAGTAGGATTGATGTGGTGCTAGCCCAATGGAGGGATGATGGCGTGAAAGGGAACATAGGGCAGAATTTTATCCTCATTAGACGGGCTCGGTGGGGGTGAGCAGGAGCAGCTGGGAAGCCAACCGCCGCTGTAGTCAGGCCCCAAACACGATTTTACACTGGTGGGCAGATTAAGGCCCGCCCAGTGTGAAACGCACACTTCAGCGCTGCCTGTGTGGTGGGGTGGTTGGGGGTGGGGGGGGAGGGGGGGGGGTGCGGAAGGAGGATGGTGAGCACATAAGTTCACTCATGTGCGCGGGTGCGTGCAGGAAAAGCTCCCTGAGGCACAGAATTGCCTCGGGGAGATGAAGATTTTGAACAATGATAATAAAGAACTTTAAAACGTTTATATCATGTCTGTCACATGAGCAGGGACATGTTAGAAATTAGTTTGAAATCTTTTTTTTAAATCACTGAATGAAATCTCATCCCGCCCATGGATGAGGTTTCACAAAAAGTCCTAAAACCGTTTGGCCTTTCCACCGGCCCGCCAACCGTAAGGCTGGACAAGCAGCAAAAAATTGAATGCAATCAGTACTTTAATGGCCTTAGTAGGCCTGTTAATTGTCGGCGGGCACGCTGCTGACTCCCGTGCGTGCCCACCAACCAAAAAATCACGCGTCATTTTATGTTCATTTGGGTCTGGCGCACGCCCGCTCGACAAGCGGAAAATGCTGCCCCTAGAATTGGGAATTCTGCTCAAAATGCTCCCACTTCCCAGCCCTTACTTTCCCAGTTAGACAGTACCCCACATGCTGCCTTGTCTTCTGATAGCCAAATCTGCCCCTGCATAGGTCTTTGACAGGACCCTCAGGAACTCTGAACTCCAGGAAAGGATCCCAGCTATTAGGCAGGGATTTGAGTAGCCTGACACCACATCTGCTGAAGCCACACAGGATATACCTGTAGAAAGCAATAGGAGACACAGGGCTGTATCTTCCAGTCAGCGAGCGGGGGTGGGGCCCGCTTTCCAGCGCATAAAATGACACGGGATGATGTCGGGCATGCGTCCTGATGTCACGGCGTGTCACTCAGGCTTTCGGTTCAGCCGGTGCACACCCAAGTCGGCTGCGCACCCGCCGCACTGTCAACGACCTATTAAGGCCATGAACAAAGCAATTGAAGTCATTAATGGACCTGCCCGTCCAACCTTAAGGTGGGCGGGCAGGCTGGGAGCCCTGGCGGGCTTCTGAAAAAGCATGAAACCTCATCCACGGGCGGGGTGAGGTTTCACGAGGATTTAAAAAGCTCACAATATTTTAAAATAAAAGTTATGAACATGTCCCAACTCATGTGACAATGTCACATGAGGGGACATGCCAGGGAATTTTTTTTTTCAGCTTTATTTAAAGTGTAAAAGCTGATCTCCCTGAGGCAGCACTTTGCCTCAGGGAGATCTGTGCGGTCTTCCATGTGCATACACGATAGAGCGCACTCTCGGCTGAGGGAATCCCACCCCCCACCCGCACAGGGAGCGCATAGCGCTTCCTGGCGGACGTCACGCTGGGCAGGCCCTAACTGGGGGCACCAATTGGAAGCCCGCCCGCCCGCCCGTACTTCCCCCCCGCCAACGGGGAGTATAATTCAGCAATTCATTTTGATAAAATGTCCTGTTAAGTTTCCTTCTTTTATAATGCCACATAAAATTATTTGATTAACATCATTAATCAACATCACTTCTACACGTTTCCCATCATTTTGTCCCAAGTGCCAACTCACCCATCCACTTTTTTCATGATGAATGTTAACACATGGCAGGACAATTGGGTGGATATGTAATGAGTGGATGAGTGGTTGAAGGACTACTTAGTGCAAAGTGAAGTGGAATGTTCCTGGTGGTGGGACTAAATCACAGGATATAACCTTTGAAATTTTGGGTAACCCAAGTATTCTGGGTAGTAATATAAGTGGCTGTTCTGGCAATGGGCACCCCATCTTTATTCTCCTTCTGCCCCTGCACCCCCTCTATTTTCTCCTCATCTTAAAGTGAATGATGAAGCCCAGTGTTCTCCTTAACCTGCAGTCTTCTCTGCTGTGTAATGCAGCACGCCACCATGATTCTGGACATCCTCACTGGTGAGTAATAAAGGGCAGCTTGAGGCATATTTAGGCACCTGAAGCACATATTAAAACCTGGTGGACACGTGACTCTCATTATAGTGCTCTTTCACTTCATTGGCAGGGTCCTTCAGAGATGTCATGAGCCAATTTTACAGGGAGTATCCTTTGTCTCCTACAAACCAGCACCTAATTCTCTGTCCTAGAAGGTAAAGGTCTGGAATGTTGAAGTGCTGCAGTCTGAATATATCATGACAGCTCTGAAGAAATCTGGCACACACCAGCATGAACCTCTTCTTATGATTGCACACCAGCTGCATGCTGGACAAATATCCCTTGCAGTTTATAAAAGCTCCTGGTTGCTGTGGTGGTGCTTGGACTGCAATGCGTATGCATTTGAAGTCACTCTGTGCTTGTAGGAATCTAGCCAGAGAAGCAAATCCAAATATCAGTTAAATCTGGCTATTGTCCTCACAAGGGACATTTATATAACTTCCAACTGGCAATTCATCTGTCACCAGCCTTCTGCATATAATTGTGGTGGACTATGAAACCCTTGTCTCTGATAGCGTCTAGAAGGAACCAGAAGCAAAAAAATAAGATTGAGGACAATGCTGACCTTCTGCCTGGTCCAGAAGAGAGCAGGTCTCCTTCTAGGAAGCTGTAGATGTTTGCTACCACCTAACATGACAACCTCATACTTCTCGTCTGAGAGATCAAGGAACCTGAGCTGCTGTCTGTAAACCTGGTGACATGGACAGTGCCTCTAGTGACTTTGGCCTTTCCTGTGTACCTCTCTTCAGTGTGTGTGTCTGCCATGCACCTCCTCCCTGAGCACGCTTCTCCTGTGCACCTCCCTTCTGAGCATGTGCTGATCCCAGCACAACACATCTTTGCTGCCATGGATGGTGATGGTCTTCCTCTTCTGCTGTGCTGTCAAGCACATCCAACCCACTTTCCACCCTGTTCTTGTCAATTTGAAAGCCTCCAAAGTTGGAAAAAAGCTGTATCCACACAGAAACTCTCTGCCAAACGTTTGCCAGAGGGAACTGAGAGTTTTTATTCAGTTGCGGCAATCACAAATTTAAATATCCACTCAAACTGCCGCTCAATCTCACCTCCACTTCACTTTCCTGAGCCCTGGGAAAGCCATGTTGGGGATGTTAAATTTAAAGTTAAGTTAAATTCATCTTATAAACACCTCAAGGGCCGTTAGGGATGCGCCACAAATGCTGGCCTAGCCAGCGACACCCACACTCTGTAAAATGAATTTCTAAAAAATCTCAGGCTGGATTTTATATGGGGGCGTGTGGGAGGCAGGGGTTGTGCTGAGGGGCTATTGCTTGACCACCCCACCTCTCCCCCAACCCACGGAAGGATAGTCGGTGTTCCAAACCAACTAACTGCAGCAATAGCATACTGGGGGAAGGCTTAGCAAGCTGAATGTGAAACTCCCGCTCTTCAATGGGAGGAAGTCCTGTCCTCGAGAGCTTTTTAAAAAATTTACTTAAGGGACATGGGCGTCACTGGCAAGGCCAGTGAAGGCAATGATGAGCCGTGTTCTTGAATTGCTGCAGCTCATGATTGGCCAGCAGCTCTTGCAGTCCCAGCAGCACTAGAACAGAACAGTGGGCACTACTGGGTCTGCAAGGAAGCCCTGGGAAGAGGATCATGGTGACCGGACTCAGGTAAGTCCATGGCCTTTAGGGAGGGGAGGGGTCAGGTGCCCTAGGGAGGGGGTGGGGTGGGCACAGATTTTGGAGGCTAGGCGGGGAGGTCTATAGGGAGGGTACGATCTTGGGGGTTTGTGGGGGGATGGTAGAGAGGGTGCCCCCCCATGCACAAGAGGCACACTCCAAGGATATATCCCACTCCCTTCCCGCCTTTCACCAACTTGGGTGAAAAAGCAGCCTTCCCACTCTCGCCCACCTTCCACTGCCCAGTGTATTATGGCAATGAGGTGGCTTGAGGGTCTTAAGTGGGCAATAATTTCCTACTTAAGGGCCTCAATAGGCTTAATGGTGGGTGGCCTAGTGGGTGCCTTACTCATCCCCCCTTATTATGGGGATCTGGTCAGTGGGAAGGAGATGGGCTAGACACCTAACATATTTTACATAACCCCATCCCCCACCAAAAACATACCTGGCAGGGGGTCGTAAAATCCAGCCCCTGATTAATGTCTCCTCAGGATGTTAATTGCACAAATAACTACCAGCCCACCTACAATAATTAAAGCCTGGCTTTAATAAGTAGGTTATTTGCATGCATCCAAACGCGCTTCTGTTAAACCTATAAGTTAGAGTTGGGATGCTTCAAGCTTATCTAGAAAAAGATCTTGCCATTTCTTGTGGATGAGGAAGTTTTCAGGAACATCTTATCATTTTCACATACCAGCGAAAACCTGCAATCAGCAATTACCCTTTGACAAGCTCTGACATCAATAGGTGCTGAAACACATTGTAATTTCTGACCCTGCATGACTGCAATTTTACAAAGCAGTTTGGTTATAGAAGTTACAATTGAAAAATGATCAATTTTAGGTTGCCTCCCCATCCCCAACCCACTTGTCCTTGGGGGTTAAAATTCCCTTCATTGTTCCTTTAAAAGATTGGCTCTACAAGGACTACTTTCCATCGGAACAATCCCAGATTCCGCCGAGATGTTAAATCTATGAGCAAGGGGCTCACAAACTTCAGTCCCCATTTGTTAGCATACTCCGGTGAATTCAAACAATACTTTCTCATCCACTTATATGCTTCCAACCTTATGAATTGTTGGTAACACAGCATTGGGCAGAATTTTGCCGTCAGCGAGCAGGGGGCGGAACCCCCAACGTCATCCAGGCCCATTTAAATTTTCAGGAAGGCCGGGGCGCAGCAAAATCAGCTGCGGGCCCGCCAACCTGTCAATGGCCAATTGAGGCCATTGACAGGATCAATTATACAATTAAAGACCTGCTCATCTAACCTTAAGGTCGGTGGGCAGGCCAGGAGCCCCAGCAGCAAATAGATAAAACATGAAACCTCAGCCACTGGCGGGAGGAGATTTCATGTAGGGTTTTAAAAAGTTTAATGAAGTTATTATGTAAATTATGAACATGTCCCACCTCATGTTGTCACATGAGGGGGACTTGTTCGGGAATTTTTTTTTCTCTATTTTTCATATTTTTCAAAGTGTAAGCGATCTCCCTGAGGCAGCACTTAGCCTCAGGGAGATGTGCGCACTTTCATGCGCATGCGCGAAAGAGCGCACTCTCATTTTTGGGGAATCCCCCTGCTCACACAGGAAGCACATAGCGCTTCCCGCCAACGTCACGCTGGGCGGGCCTTAATTGGCCTGCCCACGTAAAATGGCGGCGGGGCCCGCTTCTCCGGCGGGGATCAGCTCTCCACCCGCCGGAGATTGGGTCGGGCCCGCCCGCCCGACAGGCAGAAATCCTGCCCATTGTCTTCTATAATGAGGTTAGATGCAAAGTACCAATCTAAAACCTCTGCTGAATCTGCCCTGAGAAATTATTTCTCCAATGTCCCTATACAGCCCTTAATGGCATTCCACCTCCTAGCACAGCTAAAAAAGACCATTACACCAGTATGACCAAACTTCTTCAATATCTCCCTTTGCAATGTCAGCTTTGGTGGTAGCTATTATTGCCTCTGACATGATCAACAAAGGAAGGCGAGGAAAAGTTTGAATACTAAATAAAGTCCTGCTTTCGTTGTGCTCTTGTATCTGAGTCCATTTTGATGACAATGTACTATGACAGCAGCTGTTTGTTGTTAAAAGAAATATCGGAACATGTGAAAAACTGGGAAAAATAGGTTTGCCTAGAGACTAGATGGGAAAAAGAATTGCTAAACAGAAGATCGCTTGCTAATTGGTAGAATAAACTTAAAATAGAAAACACAAATGGCCTTTTCCACGTAAATCTACAAGATCAGTTTGTTTTTACTGAGGCAGCCAGATAAAGCAATGTGGAAGATTTAAAATTGCTTCAGGCTTAGCTAGAAACAGATCTTGCTATTTTTTGTGATGTGGAAGATTTCATGAATACCTTATCGGAAAATCTTTCCATCTTGCAGTGGATTATAAGTTTTTTCTAGGCCATGAAAATATTGACGAGTTGTTTTGCAGAACACTGTGGTTTTGCTTATGCCTCATGAGATTGTTATATACAATTTCACATATACCAGCAAAACCTGCTATCAGCAGTTACCCTGTCACCAACTCCAACATCAACGGGTGCTGAAACAGATTGTAACTTCCAACCATACGTGACCACAATTTTACAAAGCAGTTCAGCTACATCAAATCGATTATAGAAGATTTAAAAAAAATATGCTCCAAGAAAATCAGATCTGTAAGCTGATCAAGAAACAATAAGGTTGTTAAAAAAAAAAATAAAGCTGGATGACTGACTGATTCCAAATTGGTCCACAGCAGAAGAGTGTATATTTCAGAATGGGCTTCCATGTAAAAAAAAATAACCAGTTGGTGTTATATTCTGAGATCTTGGACAAAATAATTGCAGGACACCAAAGAATGGAAAACTGAGAATTTGTGATTCTTTGCCCAATGTGGGGGTGGAGTGGTGGGAGTGGGGCAAGGGCAGACAAATATTCAAATGTCCAGTCTGAGAATTCAAATTTCTTGAATTTATATGAGAAACTGTCCTCTCCATTTCAAATTCTTCAGGATAACTGTACTCTAGACATTGTCTTGAAGTGATTGTTGCAAGAAAGAAAGAATAAACTTGCATTTATATAGCGCTTTTCATGACCTCGGGACATTCCATAATGTTTTGCAGCCAATGAATTACTTTTGAAGTGTAATCAATGTTATAATGTAAGTTAAGTGGCAGACAATTTGTACATGTCAAGGTCCCACAGGCAGCAATGTGATAATGACCAGTTAATCTGTTTTGGTGATGTTGAGTGATAAATATTGGCCAGGATACCAGGCAGAACTGAACGGGATGTTTTATGTCCACCTAAGAGGTCAGACAGGCTCTTGGTTTAACATCTCATCTGAAAAATGGCATCTCTGACAATGTAGCACTCCCTTAGTACAACGCTAGGAATGTCAACCTAGATTTTGCTATCTGGAGTTGGACTTTCTGACTCAGATATGAGAGTGCTACCCACTGAACCTCAGCTGACAACAAACCTAAAGAGTCTTACTGGGGTCCAAGGCAGTTTTATTAACCAAGTTCATTACATCTTGAAGCATAGATTAACAAATACAATAAGAAACGTTTATGGCATGCATAAATGACTTAAGTGAATGGATAAACAAGAAAAGGATATGGTTGATTCATTTTTATAATCCCACATTCACATGTCTGGTAATCAAGCAGCAGCAAGTGATGAGATTTTTGTGTGCCTCATTTGTATTTCCCATTTAAGTCTTTCAACACTAAATAAACGCCTTGGCCTTCTGTGTCAGTATTTATTTACCTCACAGTTCTTTTTTTATTGCTTCATGCTTTGGGGAATAATGTATTTTACTACTTACAAATAGAACATGTTTTTCTCTGAGTGTTTGTGAAACTGTTAATTCACTCCCTGAAAGC
Organism: Cetorhinus maximus; assembly: GCF_964194155.1. Lineage (NCBI taxonomy): Eukaryota > Metazoa > Chordata > Chondrichthyes > Lamniformes > Cetorhinidae > Cetorhinus > Cetorhinus maximus. The sequence goes on from NC_135888.1 coordinate 90,589,996, forward strand.
GGCTTTCAAATACTGTTTAGCAGTCAAAATGATATTAATGAACTAAAGCGTCAAATGTTTCAGCAGGTGGTGCTCATTTTGTACTTGCCTTGATATGACTGAGATATACAGAGTGTGCCAGTAATATCAAAATAGTCCCATCAGTAAAAGTAACACAACTCTGTTACCTAGCTACTCTATGCTGCCCACCTATTGGATAAATTATAGAATAAGGTCATTAGAAGAAAAATATTTTCATGTTTTCAATATTTGCTTAAAATTCCTTAAAACATTGAAGACATCATTAATAAGAATATTAGGATTAGTAAATTAATACATCATAATACTATGCCAGATTCAATTAAAATAGAAGAATATTAGTAATGCTACAATTCATCGAACAGGAAATATCTCGTGGTACATTATATAAAGCTTGTTTTCAGTTCCTTCTAAAGCTATAATTTAATAAACATATTTTTTGCACATTATTCTGCAAAAGCCTTCAACACTTGTTGCTTTTGTCAATAACACTATAATTACAGAATAATAATGATTATACTTGTAAAGCTACTTCATTGGGTGAGAAGCACTAAGGATATCATGAGGTGTGATATAAATATAAGGCCATACAGCATTTAGTTTTAATTTATCTTTTACACTTTAAACTTTCTGGTCTTTGTCGCATCTATCTGCAATGAATATGAGATAACGAATATTAGATCTTCAAAAATTAGAAAATGTATGTTGGACAGAATGCGACTGGTGAATTGGTTTAATAAATTTCTTTCAAGTATATTAGAAAGTTAATTTGGTACACAGTGCACAGATTACTGCTGTTTTGTGTCATAAATGTTGTCATATCCTTCAAAAAAATAGAATTGTTTCCTATTGAAGCATGAAAATGAACATTGTCTTCCTCTGCATCTGCTAAACTAATTGAACAACCAAAGCTTTGTTAGTCAAAATTCTCAAAAGAACTAGTGCACAGTGGTATTTATTAAATCACGTCAACAGTGTTTTCCTGCAAATAAACAAAATTGCATGCTTTCACTTAATTCTGTTATGAGCAGGTATTGATCCAAAATAGTAGAAAATTCTTAGTTTATATATTGTTAGTTGATTACTTAAGTGGTTACTTGTAGTATTTATGATTACCCCTTTTGAACAGTAAATGGTGGCTGGTCTACTTGGACAGAGTGGTGGTCCTGTAGCACTACCTGTGGTAAAGGATGGCAGAAAAGGACACGCACCTGTACCAGCCCCAGCCCTCAGAATGGTGGATCATTCTGTGATGGACAGAACACTCAGAAATCTACCTGCTCCATCTTGTGCCCAGGTAAATGATTAACCTGTACTCAGGCTGCTTCCTTTAACAACTTTTATAACGTACTCCATTTGTCGGTCACATTTATACTTGTGGCAATATAGGATGAGAGAAAAGATAGAATAAGAACTAAGAAAATGAAAAATAATCATAGAAAATAATAATAGAACTAGATGCATTATAAACAAGTTAAAAATAGTGAAAGCTTTATAGAAATTATGTAAAACTAGTAGGAAACAATTAAAAGTATTAATTGTCAACTATTCCTACAATCTATTACAAAGATGCCTGTGATATCAGGTTAAATGAATGATATTTGGTATCATGGTCCAGCTGAGTCTTTGCCCAGGGCCCCTGCAATGCAAACACCTCTCCTAAAAGTTTACCAGGTCCAGAAACAGTCCAGGTACATTAATAAGATATAAAATCACTGATATAAGAGGAAATTAAAGGAATAAAACACAAGGGCTGGAGATTTGAATTAAAAACAGAAAATAAATAGCTGTTTGGTGGTACAAAACTTGAGTATTGCTGAAAAAAGACATTTTGTTGAAGCTTTTCCTCTTGCACTCATCGGGGCAATCACAAGAGTACCACGGTCAGCTGAAGCAACAACTTTATACTGTATGAGAAGAGACTGCTGATTGGTTGACAAGAGGACTCTGATTGGTAGAGGCGCTGCCATGGAGAATGCACCAGTTAATGATGACTGACAGTTAACTGTCAAGCATTGTTTGAAATTTAAACCAGGCAACTTGACTCTGATTGGTCAAGGCATTGCCCAGAGGAATGAACCAGCTAATTGCTGTCACTTATTTTGTTCAGCTAAAACAGGCGCAACGTGTATACATGTTCTTTCTGTTTGCAAAGAACAGGGCCCTGTGTATTGATATATATAGCTTCCAGTACATGATGATGATGAAAGCAAGATATCAGGAAGCAATAAACAAATACCTGTGAAAGGTTTCTGATCAATGCTATGTTAAAATAGAAAGGCATGATCAAGTTGCTTCTGCATTGGTTAATTCACTGACCATAGACCTATGTCTAGACTATTTGAACATAGGGTAAACGCATTGGGACTCTTACAGTTCCACATGCTATAAAATTGGCCTTATCAGCAACCTCGTAAATAAGGCCCAAACCATTTGCTTACAATGCAAGCTTGATGTTGAAATAGGGTTCATCAAAGTCATCCTGTGGGATAATGGCTACCCTGATCAGATCATTCTGCGCTGTATATCATGCAAACTCATGAACAGGCTGAAGGCCTTGACTAATCAGAGTCAAGCTGCCTAGTTTAAATTTCAAACAATGCTTGGCAGCTAGCTGTTAGTCACCATTAACTGGTGAATTGTCCACGGCAACAGCTCTACCAATCAGAGACCACTTGCCAACCAATCAGCACTCTTTTCTCATAAAGTATAAAGTTTTTGCTTCCTCTGACATTGGCATTCTTGTGATTGTCCTGATGAGTGCAAGAGAAAAAGCTTCCACAAAATGTATTTTTCCAGCAATACTCAAATAGAAAATACTGGAAGTGCACATTAAATAGGAAGATAGAATTGGTATTTTGAAGAAGGGTCACACTTCAAATTTTAATCCATTTTTCTCTTCCAGGTACTGATTAACTTGCTGTACATTTCCAGAAATATATTGTTTTTAATGAAATTTAAGAAATAAAAAGTTGATTTGTGGCAATACTGCTGATAATTTAAAAATATATTTAATATATAGTATGTACTGTGGCATAATATATATATACACATATATATATTTATATATTTGAGCTATTTCATTGCTTACCTGTATATATCTACATTAATGACAGTAAATGGGCCAAAAAGCAAAAGTTAATGAAATGTTATCTGTAATCTCCTCAGGCAATTCCCTATTGGTTCTTTTTTATTAATAGTAATTGAGGGCATAAATTGTGAATGAATGCTTTCTTCATTTTTCTGGAAAAGTAATCCTGATAGCAATAATGATTTTTCCCTACAAGGAAGAAATGTAATTACTAATGTGTTACTTCTAACAGCCTTTTATCGTTATGCCCTGTGATATGCAAGTCGTAGCTCCCCACTGAATCAAGCTCTTTCATGTAGACTTTAGAAACCATCAAATTTTAAAGTCAATTGATTTCACCAAGCACACTTTTCAATAGGCGTTTTTTTTTGATGAAGGCTTAGGTTTTGGGGTTTACTGGACTGGGAGAGGTAATTGGTGCTGGGACTGTACAAGCCTCAGAGAAAGTGAAGAGCCCACAGCCAGAGACCTAGAGCAATTGTATGTGACTCATGAATGTGATTGGCCAACTTTTTTTTGGAAGTTAACCTGCCAACCCCAAGCACGATCATCCACATTGGAGGAGATGATGTCAGGGTGGCAGTGTGAAAAGCCAGCTTCTCAGTCAGTAGGCAGGGCTGGAGCATCAGGAACAAGTACAGTGAGAATACAATAGACAGCAATATACATGTATAAAATTAAAATTATAGGACAGCTTATTTTAATATTGCTGGATGAGAGAACAACAACAACTTGTATTTGTCTAGCACCTTTAACATATTTAAGTGTCCCAAGATGCTTCACGGGAGCATTATCAAATAGAATTTGACATTTAGCCACATAAGACAGTTGGAGATAAGTTTTAAGGCGTTCCTTAAAGGAGGAATGAGAGGTGGAGCTGGATATTCATCCAATTATTCATTCCAATATTCAGAAAAGGCATGAGTAATTGCTACAGCTGTACTGTGGAAGGCCTGGAATATATGTGGAGGGAATAGTCTCGGGGTGAAAGATGTAGGATTTAAAGCTGGAATGCTCTGAACAATCAGGGCCAAGAAAGAAAAGAGCAGCAAGCTTCTCAGACAGTGGCATAGTGTTCCAATTGAGATTAGGCATAGGGGACTGTGGAGCAGTGGGATTTGGTAGCAAGAAACTTCCCAATACGGAAGCCAGGACAATGTGGAATGATGTACACACGTGTGAATGGAAACTCCCTATCCCCCAAGATCGCCCCTCAGTTTACTGATTGCGCAATGTCAGCAAGGGTATGTGTGATCGCAAAAGGCTACGTTTTAATTTTAAATGCTGAAAATCAATATGAATTCTAAAGGTTAAGGATACAAAGCAATGAAGTAAAGGAGCTGTAGAGCAATTGCATAAAACAATTATGTCACAAAAGAATCCTGCAATTAATACATGCCCTTTGAAGAATTGTTTTCACTATGAGAACTCCATTAGCAAAGTGATATGAATTTTTGAATAGTTGTCAAATAAACTTGTCTGAGACTGAATATTACAATGATTTCACACTCATGTAGTGTAGAATTACATGGAATTTACAGGAATGGATACAAGAGGAAGAGCAACAGGTAATCTGTTCATTAACCCGGCAGGAGGAGGCAATTGACACATTGAGATCCAATTCAACTGAGATTATAAAAGGAGGCAAGAGAGATCCTGCACAAGAATTGGTTTGTGCAAAACAAGTACCAATATTCAAAGATCAAAAGGCATTTTCACTCATGCTTTGGAAGACCCTTATGATCTGAACAGTAAGGAACCGGTGACTAGTGGACTTATTGGATTTCTCTACAGGATTTGGAAGAGGGAAAAGACACTGAGATAGAAACTGACCCAATGGCAAGACCGTCAACAACAGGGACAGCCAGTAAATTCACTCACACCATCGTTCACCCACTCTCATATTCACCAAACCAGAAAAAATCACTATGGCTTGGGAGTCAGGGCAGTGGGGAGTTAGTTCAGATGAGGAGTGCATTGCAGGTGCTGTACATCATGTAGAGGAGGTGGAAGTCATAAGAATGTTCCTGAGCAAAGGCTAGGAAAATGCCCACTCTTGACTGAGAGGCATTTGGACGATGATTTCCTGCAGGAAAAGAAGGATACTATAAGAGTCACAACCTCATACAAAGACATTGCAATGCTTCTCTGGAAATATGCAACAGATGGCCAGACTTATAGCAGAGTCCAGTGCCCTCTTGTGGCAACTGGAGTGAGTGGCAGTTGAAGAAACCTTTGCTTATGCCCCAGGGAACAGGAAGGCCTGATGGCAAGGATTCATCTGTAATATGCAGGGTTTGGCTGGTGATGTTCAAGCCTTGGGTAAAAAAAATAGGTAATCACATGGCTACATTAGTGCAATCTTTAGCTCCAAAGTTGAAACCCAGCAAGTCAAATGAAAATGAATGGCTCACTTTGTATGGCCCTTGTGCCATAGGAATGGTTGAGCTGGCTCAGCAGACAGGACATTAATGACTTGTTTGATGCTAGAAAGGACAAAGAAACAACTGATCTGGCTGAAATCACCTGATTCTCCTCTGCAATGAGCCAACAGCCAAGAAATTAATGCAGTAATGATTTTATTGAGGCACAGTAATTTCTGCCTTGAACTTTAGAGATCTCTGTAGGATGATGCCCGGCTCTCTAGCATTTTTGGAGTGAACTACCAGTTCCTTATTCGGAGCTCCATGCAAATATTCAAATAAGATATTTTGTGTCTATGCACAGTGGTGGCTGAGTATTTGTGGAGGATCTGCACATTGTGATGCTGCCTGAGGAGCTTGCTCCCCATTTTCTTGCTGTTCTTTCTCTTCTTGTTCCAGTGAAAAGATCCCCATTCGAAACTCATACTGTGGCACATACTATATCTTTGGGAAATCTCTCAAACAAATAAAAATCTCTACAGAAATCTCTAAATGAAACTAAGAGCCTCAAAGGGAAATGTCATCTTTTTTACAAAATACCAATCTAAGTTAAAATTATAGCAGTGCAATTAAATACAACAATTCAACCTTAAGGTTTCAGCATCAGCCTTCCTTAGTTCTTTTTCTAATTATCCCTGTTTTATAGCGGCATTAGTTAGATCAGTGGCTCTTAGAGTAGAAATAATGGTGCCATGTAGGCCAAAACCAATCATTTGTTTTATTGCATTTTAGCTACATCTTACGCCCTCATTCACTTCCAATAGAATTTAGGGCACAATTTTAATGGGTATATAACTGGTAGATTCTTTCTCAATCTCCAAATCTTGATCCCCAGATAGACGCATCAGGTTTAATCCTTAACAAACCAACAGAAGTTTAGTGTCTTGAAATGTGTATGTTGCCAAAGACTGTTTTAGCACAGAGGCAGATTACATCAATTTATTTCTTTACACATTTTGAATTTACCCACTTCTTCCACAGAAATTAATTACATCTATTCTCAGAAGTTAGGATGAAAACTCAAACGCCAAGAACTCTGTAAAGAGCTTTTTTAAGCAGAAGTGCTGCTTTAAATTTTGTTGACTTGACAAACCTTCAGATACCTCAGCACCATTAACACAAATATGAGCCACAGGACATCAGTTAGCAGCACTTGATACTGCTAAAAAAAAATTTTTAAATTTGCTTGTGGGTTATGGCTGACATTGTAAAGACAACATCTGTAGTTGTCCTGAGGGTTGACAGAGTCAGCTATATAATGTGGGGCTGCAGTCGTTTATGTAGGCCAGATCAGAGAGGGGTGGCAGGTCTCTTCATGAAATGTATTAGTAAACTAATTGGATTTAGAAAACAATGCTGCCACTTTTGTAGCCATTTTATCTAGAACCAGCCCAGATTTATTAATTTTTGTTTCATAATTTGCTATGCAAACTCATCGGGCAGAATTTAACGGCCAAGGGGTCCAGGTGTGGGTGGCAGGCATCAATGCAAATACCCGAGATGCCAGAAAAATGCTATATGCTAGAAATGGACTCCTTCAATCTCCATCCAAGGGTGCACATTGCTTCTGGAAATGCTGACAGAAGCATGCACATTTCCCGTTCCTGTTCCACAAGTTGCCTTTTCATGGATAACCTCCGAGGCTCAACATTTATGCCCAGCTGAGCGGATCTTTGAATTTCCTGCCCTCTGACAGGAATTCTCCACGGCTGTCCCTGTCTCCAACACGTGCTCCTCCCCATGTGACAATCTAGGAATACTTGCTGCAGTGCCCACCAAGGGTTGTTTATCTGCACTGGTAGAGGGTGTGCATGAGTCATATGCCTCCAGCATGACATCCAGGGAAGAATCAGAGCAGCCTTCCCACTGCTACCTGTGTTCCTGCTGAGTGTGGATCTGTTCTGTTAAGATTCTATCACTAATCTCTCTGTTGCTAGTTCAGTATCATAATAATTATGTTATGGCTATAGTGTCACGTTGCTGATAGCAATAAAATTCATTCGGAGAAACACAGTAGTTACAAAGATCAGAACCCAATAAATTATGAAGATTGTGTTTTCACATTTTAACCAATGGCCCAGTGCCTGCAGACAATTCTGAATTGCAGGTGAATCTTCAACCACTACGTTCTACAGAATGCTTTTATTTCCTTCGAAATCTCAGTAATTTCATAGCGTACTTAATGATCACACAAAAAAAAACCTTTTTCTCTTTGCTTCTTCCCTCCACCAACACCTCCAATAATGATTATTTATCTCATTGCTGATGGTGAGACCTTGCTCACAATGGTGATTTTAATTCAAAAAACAATTAATTGGCTATACAGCACTTTGGAACATTCTCACTAAACTTTAGATATTCAGTAAAAGTATCAACAGTAGCAACTTTTAAATTTCTTTTGCATGGGACATGGGCGTCGCTGCCAAGCCCAGCATTTGCTACACATCCCTAATTGTCCTAGAGAAGGTAGCGGTGAGTCACCTTCTTAAACCATTTCAGTCCATCTGCTGTAGGTCCACCCATGTTGCTGTTAGGGAGCGAGTTCCAGGTTTTTGATCCTGCAACGGTGAAGGAACAGCGATATAGTTCCAAGTTAGGATGGTGTGTGGCTTGGAAGGGAACTTGAAGGTGGTGGTGTTCCCATGTGATTGTTGCCCTTGTCCTTCTAGGCGGTAGAGGTCATGGCTGTTGAAGGAGCCTTGGCGAGTTGCTGCAGAGCCTCTTGTATATGGTATATACTGTGACAGCAATAAAGGGAGTAAATGTTTAAGGTGGTGGATGTGGTGCCAGTCAAGTGGCTGATTTGTCCTCAATGTTGTCAAGCTTCTTGAGTGTTGTTGGACCTGCACTCATCTAGGCAAGTGGAGAGTATTCCATCACACTCCTGTCTTATGAGGTGAGTTACTCGGCACAGAATTCCCAGTCTCTGCTCTTGTAGCCACAGTATTTATATGACTGGTTCAGTTCAGTTTCTTATCATTGGTAACTGGCAAGATACTAATGGTGGGAGATTCAGTGATGGTGATGGTGTTGAATGTCAAGGGGTGATGATTAGATTCTCTCTTGTTGGAGATGGTCATTGCCTGGCACTTGTGTGATGCGAATGTTACTTGTCATTTAGCATCTCAAGCCTGAACGTTGTCCAGGTCTTGCTGCACATGAACATGGACTGCTTCACTGTCTGAGGAGTCATGAATGGTACTAAAGGCTGTGCAATCATCAGCAACAGCCCCACTTTTGACGTTGTGATGGAGGGAAGATCATTGATGAAGCAGTTGAAGATGCTTGAGCCTTGAACACTATTTTGAGAAACTCTTGCAGCAATGCCCAGAGACTGCAATGATTGGCCTCCAACAACCACAACCTTCTCCCCTTGTGCTAGGTATGACTCCAACCAATGGAGAGCTTTCCCCCAATTCCCATTGACTTAAAGTTTACTGGGGCTCCTTAATGCTACACTCAGTCAAACGTTGCCTTGATGTCAAGAGCAGTCACCCTCACCTCATCTCTTGAATTCAATCCTTTTGTCCATGTTTGGACCAAGGCTGTAATGCGGTCAGGAGCTGAGTGTCCCTGGTGGAACCCAAACTGAGCATCAGTGAGCAGGTCATTACTGAGTAGGTGCCACTTGATAGTTCTGTCGACGACACGTTCCATCACTCTACTGATGATGGAGAGTAGTCTGATGGGGTGGCAATTGGCCAGGTTGAATTTGTCCTGCCTTTTGTGGACAGAACACACCTGAGCAATTTTTCACATTGCCGGGTAGATGCCAATGTTGCAGCTTTACTGGAACAGCTTGGCTAGGGATGCAGCTAGTTCTGGAGCACAATCTTCAGCACTATTGCTGGAATGTTGTCAGGGTCCATAGCCTTTGCAGTATCCATTTCGTGATATCAAGTGAAGTGAACCAAATTGTCTGAAGCCTGGTATCTGAGGAGGAGGCTGATATGGATCATCTACTTGGCACTCCTGGTTGAAGATGGTTGCAAATTCTTCAGCCTTATTTTTTGCACTGATGAGCTGTATTCCACCATGATTGAGGATGGGGATATTAGTGGAACCTCCTCCTCTGGTTAATTGTTTAATTGTCCACCATCATTCAGGACTAGATTCAGGCAAGACTGCAGCGCTTTGATCTGATCTATTGGTTGTGGGATCACTTAGCAGTGTCTAACATTTGTACAGCACTTTGATATTGTAGAATTATCCGAGAGCAATAATCAGACAAAATTGACACTGAGCCATAGAAAGAAACATGAAGGCGGGTGACCAAAAGCTTGACCAAAGAGATAGGTTTAAAGGAGTGTCCTAAAGGAGGAGTGTGTGGCAGAGAGATTTCAGAAGTGAATTTCAGTGCTAAGAGTTTAGATGGCCGAAGGCACTGCCACCAAAGGTGGAAGGAAGACAGTGGGGTGCACAAGATGCCGGAGTAGGAGGAGGAATATTAGAGGAGAATTGCTGTTCTGGGGGTGTTATAGAGATTGGGAGGAGAAAACAAAAGAAATCTTCAAGAACCCATTTACTATGTCATTACTCTGTGACAAGAGGAATTCTTACCTCCCTCCACCCCCACCACCCCACTTATGAATTTGGATGAATAAGAATGAAATGATCTCTTCCATTAGAGACATAAGATTAATGCAGCTTGAAATTAACAACACTTTTTCATTTCTAGTAGTAGGTATGATGAGATAAAATGTATCGCTGAATATAAATCTTACACAAATCACAATTATAATTTTATGGTGCTTCAACTTTAAAAATGAACATTGGTTTTATTTATTATGTATGAAAGTGAACCTTGAAAAATAGCATTGTAGCCAATTCCAGACTGCCTATAATTGTGAATTTGCGAACCAATGCTCAGTGCCAAGGTTTTACTCCAGAAAAAATTAAATCCCAGGTGACAGATTTCACTGTGATGTAAATGTAAATGCCTATAGTGGGGAATTAGCTGCTACAAAGCCTTAGCTCCTAAACATTAACACCCATTGTGCATCAACCTGTTAAAGCACAAGAAGTCAATAAGACATTTATTGTTTGTGGTGATTGAGGAAGAGCTGATATTTACTTATCCTCAATCGAAAACCACTTACAGCTCCACTAATACTGCTTTTGGATCAATGAGAACTGAACTAAACCTTCAACTTGAAAGATATAGGAGACATCGACACTGAAGATAGGTTTTTTTTACACAACTGTCATGATTTAATCATATGCTACGATGTTCTTATTTTTTGAGAGGAACCCCTTAGTTCTTTTTATCAATTGTGACAGGGAGCTTCAGAGGAACAATTGGTGTAGTTCCAGGCGATGGTGAAGGAACGGCGATATAGTTCCAAGTCAAGGATGGTGTGAGGCTTGGAGGGTAACTTTCAGGTGGTGGTAGAGGTCACGGGTTTGGAAGGCAGTGGCAAAGAAGGCTTGGCGAGTTGCTGCAGTGCATCTTGTAGATGGTACACACTGCTGCCACTATGCAACAGCAGTGATGGAAGGTGTAAGGTGGTGGATGTAGTGCTGATCAAACCGGCTGCTATGTCCTTGATGGTGTCGAGCTACTTGAGTGTTGTTGGAGCTGCACTCATCCAGGCAAGTGGAGAGTATTCCATCACACTCCTGACTTGTGCCTTGTAGATGGTAGACAGGCTTTGGAAAGTCAGGAGGTGAATTAATCATTGCAGAATTCCCAATCTCTGACCTGTAGCCACAGTATTTAGATGGCTGGACCAGTGAAGTTTCTGGTCAATGATAACTTCCAAGATATTGATAGTGGGGGAATTCAGTGACAGAGATATCGTTGAACATCAAGAGGATCAATCAATCCCCTCAACATGTTTCCCTTAAAAGCTGATGATGTCTCTGGTTCAACTATTCCTTGTGAGAACATTCCATGCTCCCGAAAATAAGTTTTCTCTAACCTCTCGTTTCACTCACTTTGTTGATAACCCCCTCATCATTGACTCTCCATCCAGAGAGTAAGTTTCCCTTGTTTACCCAAACAAAAACTTTTGTATCATACTTCTGGTTCCAAACTATATGTGGACAATACCATACCAGATATAATGGAATAGTACCATAAAAGAATATTATTGGCATATTTGACCCCAAGATGAGCTATCAACCACATAGTCATGTCATCACCAAGACCACCATTGTAATCATCAACTTTGCCCTACCTAAGTTAATTTGCTGGTGAAACCTTCATTCATGTTCTTGTTACTTCTAGACTTGACTATTCTAACTCTTGGCTGGCCTCTTACATTCTACAATTCTGTACACTTGACATCACCTAATACTCTCCTATCCATGTCCTAACTCACACCTTTCAACCTCATCCTCACTGGCCTACATTGGCCCCGATTGAGCAATGCCTTGATTTTAAAATTCTCATCCTTGTTTTCAAATCCCCCCACGGGCTCGCCCTTCCCTATCTCTCTAATATCCTCCAGCCCCACAACACTACAAGATATTTGTGCCCCTCTAATTCTGGTTTCTTGAACATCCTCGATTTTAATTTCTCCACCATTGATGGCCATGCCTTCAGCCGCCTGGTCCCTTTGCTCTGGAATTCCCTTCCTCAGCCCTATTACTTCTCTATCTTTCTCTCTTGCTTTAAGATACTCCTTAAACCTACCTCTTTGACTGGCTTTTAGATATATGCCATAATATTCCCTTATGTGGCTTAGTATCATATTTTGTTTATAGTGCTGTTGTGAAGCGTGTTGGGACATTTTATTACCTTAAAGACTTTATATAAATACAAGTTGTTGTATTATTGTGAGGACATGCTAAAGCAGATGTGATTCATTATGACTCTGAGACTTAGAGCTATATTTATGACCATTATTTCTATATAAACTGACCTAAATCGATATCACATTGCATGCATTATAATAGATTTATGATCATTCACTATTGAACAGGCTATACTGCAGTATGAATTTTTTTTTAAATTTAATAAGAAACTGATATTATCAGAGAAGAATTCAGAGAAGTTACATTTCCAAAATTTTGGTCTTCAATATAATTTTCTTTTCATATTTTAGTAGATGGAAGTTGGACTGAATGGAGCAAATGGTCTACATGTGGGACAGAGTGCACACATTGGAGAAATAGAGAGTGTTCTGAACCAGCACCAAGAAATGGTGGGAAGGAATGCGACGGACTTTTCTTGGAATCAGAAAATTGCACAAGTGGTTTATGTCCACAAAGTATGTATGATTTTAGCACATGACATATGCTTGAAAAAAGGAAACATGCAAACAGAAGTATGAGAAAGCACAAAATCATTCAATAATTTACAATTATTCACTGGCTTATTTGGAAAAAATGCAACACACCAAGCTTTAAACTCTAATGAAAAAATAGATCTAGAACCAAAAAGAAGAATTCCCCAATGCAGGCAGCCCTGTGTTTTTATGTATCATTGTGTGCATAATAGTGATTAAAAGCATCATACTAGAAATTAAATTAAACCATGCCAACTTAGCAGCATGCTAAACTGAAACCTTGTTGATTTGAAACTGTTTTGAAAGTCACGAAGATACTCAAAATGCAGTTTAAAATGGAAATAAATTAGGATAGAAAAATACAGAAAATTCAATTACATAGTGTAATAGAATGGATTTGCCAAAGCTAATTAAGGACTCAGAACAGCACTATAGTGGTGGCAGCCTACCATCTCGTTAGGTGATGGTTTGTGCTGCGGTGGTCAACTCAATGTGAAGCGTCACCTGGCGTGGCTCAGTAGCCCCACTCTGAAATGACAGTTTCTACTGCATTTGCTGCAGATGAAGACATTGGGCTAAGAGGGTGCACAATTCATCAGCTTCTGTTTTCTCTGGGTCTTCTTCTCGGCCAGCTGAGCTTTTTGTTTCTAGTCACACCTTCCAATGCCTTTCCAAACAGTCAGCCTCCGGAGGTCACAGCTGTCGGCAATTGTCTCCCAGTTGTCAGTGTCAATGATCACCATCTTCAAACCTTGCTTGTGGGTGTCTTTGTAATGGATGTATGGATACCCAGGAGGTCATGACCCAATGGCCAACCCACTGTACAGAGGGTCTTTCGCCATATGGCTATCATCCATCAATGAACGTGGCTGAGCCAGTGCAGACGTCATTGGTTCAGCAGTGAATGTATGTTGATGGAATTAGCACGCTCCAGGAACTCTGACCTGGTGACCTTGTCCTGCAAAGAGATACAAGACTATGTTTGAGACAGCGAAGGTGGAAACTGTTCAGCCATTTTTTTCTGCCTAGCATATGTTGACGAGGTCTCACCACTGTAGATTCAGGCTTGGCAAACTCACAGTTTGGTGTTCTCAGTCAGGTTGCTGTTGTTCCACACTTTCTTACACAGCTTGGACATAACAGCTGCAGTGTTTGCGATGCACATGTTGATTTCAGCATCAAGTAACAAATTGCTGGTGATTATGGAGCTATGTGAAGCTATTAACAACTTCCAGCATCATGTTGTCAATGCTGATAGGTGGCGCTACGGCAACATCCTGGACCATGACATTTGTCTTCCTGATGCTAATGGTCAAACCAAACTCTTTGCAGGCATAAAGAGAATCTGTGCATTTGTCACTAAGCTGTTCCTCGTATGGAATGCTGGTGCAGCATCATAAGTTAGACCAACTGTCTGATTAGGATTTGGCACACCTTTGTCTTGGATCTCAGGTGACCAACGCTGAACAGCTTTCTGTCAGTTCCAGTATGCAAGTAGACGCCTTCTGTAGATGACCTGAAGGCACGTGACAGCAGCAAAAAGATAAGAATATGCCAAAGAGTGTCAGTGCTTCAACACATCACTGTTTAACCCAGTTGCAGATCTAAATGTTCCAATGTTGCCCCAAGAGAGCTGACCTTACTCATTATGTTGTCATGGAAAGAGGAAATCACATTGAGCAGCTTTGGCAGGCAGCCAGTTTTCTCTAGCATCTTAAATAGACCACCTCTGCTCATTTGGTTGAGTGCCTTGGTGAGATCAATGAAGGCAATATATAGTGATCTCCTTTGTTCACAGCATTTCTCTTGCCGAACTGAGAAGATCATGTTAATTGTAAATGTTCCAGTTCTGAAATAACACTGGAATTTCAGATAGATGCATTCAACAAGGATCTACAGTCTGACAAGAGCAACACAGGCAAATGTTTTTCCCATGATGCTCAGAAGAGAGGTGCCTCAATAAGTGTTGTAATCACTGTGGTCGTCCTTATTCTCATTGAGGGTCACAGCCTTTGCATCAAGCATGTCCTGGGTTGATGCTCCCTCTCCTGAGTAGAGACAGAGAAGTTCATGTAGATGCTGCAGGAGCAGTGGTTTCCTGTGCTTGAGAGTTCAGGTGGTATAGCATCAGAACGTGGAGCTTGTCAATAGCTTTGCTAAGTTCCTCCACTGTGAGTTCGATATCCAGCTCTGCCATGACAAGCAGGCTTTCTATAGTGTTCCACCCATCTCGCCAACTGTTTATTACAGTCAGTCATGTCCTTCCTTTGCCTTAAATGGAGCTGTTTTCATTGCTAATGGACATGATATGCCTTTTTGATTCCTTTATACATCCTCCTAGCACTCTCTTTGTCAAAGGACATTTGGATATTCAGGCAAAAGTT
Source organism: Cetorhinus maximus (assembly GCF_964194155.1). NCBI lineage: Eukaryota > Metazoa > Chordata > Chondrichthyes > Lamniformes > Cetorhinidae > Cetorhinus > Cetorhinus maximus. The sequence goes on from NC_135888.1 coordinate 90,605,144, forward strand.
GTAGCCAAAGTTGTAACCTGCAATCTGACAGTAATCTGCACTGCCTAGCAGTCTGTTGGATTTTACTTCAGGCAGCTCTTAGTACATTCAGAGTTTTCTCATTCAGATCTCCCTAGTAATTAATGAAAGCAGATCACTTGGTTTCAACAACAGGTTCCATCTCGGTGACATTAGCCTTGAATCAGTCAACATTTTCCACTCCTGCTTCCCATATGTTGAAAGTGCTGTATTATAGATGGTATCTTGAAGTATGGTCAATTTTGCTTCTACACCCGTTGTGGGACTGCCCGAGAGCACCTGTTCAGTTGAGTCAAGGAACTGTTGGTTTTGATCTGGGTAGGCAGAATGGCTGACGTTGATATGTGGACAGCATTTCTGCTTTGAATGAAAAAGCTTCAAGGATTGCATCCTCATCCTCATGCACGTCAGGGCGTGATCTGTGTTACAGTCAGTGCTGTGGTAGCTACGTGCGTTGAGAATGCTGTTCAGAGAGTCACGTCTGGTGATGATCAGATCCAGCTAGTGCCAATGCCCTGATCTTGCATGTGGCCAGGACACCTTGTGGCATGGCTTGTTCTGAAAGAAAGTGTTAGTTACATAAAACTTGTGGTGGCAGCAAAGTTCAAGAGGTCTCTGTCTGTTCTCATTTATCTTTCCCAGAATGCTGTCTAAGGCAGGGGTGTGACAGGCCCATGCCCATGTATTGAAATCCCACAGTAGGTAAAGAGGTTCTGACTTAGGGATTCTGCTGATAGCAGTGTCAGGCTCCTCACAGAATTGGCCTTTAGCCTCTGTAGTGGAGCACAGCACTGGAGCATAGATACTCATGAGGTTAACTGACCCTGTTTGAGTTGAGAGATGGATGGAGAGAACACATTCTGAACCATTATGGGGGTATGTTGTATCATCAAGAGTAGCGAGCTCCTTACAGTGAAACCTATACCTTGCTGAACTCTTGCCTTGCCAGATGAGCGTATAATGTTTTTCTTTCCGTGATCTGCTCTCAATGAGCCTGGTCCCTTGCAGGGAAGTGATGTCAATGTTCGGGCAATCAAGCTCCATGCTGATCACAGCTGTCTTGCACACATTGTCAACCAGCTGCAAGCCGTCTGTCAATCCTGTGCACATGCTCCTGACATTCCAGCTTGCAAATTGGTATCTTCTTTTATTTATATTTGTTTCATTTGTTTGTCTGGTGTGATGGAGTCTATCCACATTGAACGCATCACCTCGACCTGTTGAACATGCAGAACAGCACTATAGTGTAGAGGACATCCTCACCATTCAAAGTAAGTTCCACCAAAAGAATCAGAGCAGAGAAAAGGAAACATTTTTCATACACCGTGAGTTGTTGCGATCTGGAATGTGCTGCTGGTAAGGGTCTTGGAAATCTATTCAAGTAACTTTCAAAGGGGAAGTTGATATATATTTTTAAAGGAAAAATTTGGGGAAAGAGTGAGGAAGTGGGACTGATGCATAGCTTTTTCATAGAGCTGGCACAGGCATGATGAGCCAAATGGTCTCCTGTATAATTCTTTGATCCTAAATGGCAGCCCTGCAGGTGACAATGGTGAGAACTGGTGAAGAAAATTCTATCATTAGTAGGAAGAAAATTGGTTAAGATGATAAAATAATTTAAGCAAACTGAAGAAAAAGCTAACAGTTGTTGTACATTTGGTTAGAAAATAACCATTTCATTAAATGTAAGCAAATTTGAAATTTGCTAAATTTGAGGTTGTTAGGTGAAAGCCAGTGATCAAGTAAACAGCTAAAAATATTAAAATTAGGTCTTAAGACAATTTAAAATAATTGTGTGCCAGTTGCTTTTTAAAACTATTTTCAGAAATTGTTGCCTGTGTTTCGGGTATCAAATTCTTTTATTGTACTCCATCCTCCATGACTCGCCTTGTTCACTAGATATCCATTTTTCTATGAATCGAACATTAAACATTCCCTTTTTTGAAGGTACACCAGTTAGAAGGTCAATTTTAACAAATTGAAGACATGTATGTAGACCTTAACAGCTGTTGGCAGAAGTGGTTGTGGATTATATGAGCAGTTATGGGAATTTTTGGATTTGATAGCTTTGTGGAATATAACAGTGTCATGAAGGGACGTTCTGGAATAGTAGCACTGGAGAAAGGAGTCTGCACTCATTCACTCACTCACTTCCTAACTATGAGAACCTGGTATGGCATAGTACAGTAAGGTTCACTGGTTGATTCCCTAGTGCTAGCAGCTGTTGGCTGGAAGATAAAATGACAGTCAATTTGCACACAGCAAATTCCTATAACCAGTAATGAGATATGTAACTAGATTTAGTTGTGCTGTTTGAGGGATAAACGTTAGCCAGGACGACGCCTCTGCAGTTCTTCAAGTAGTACAATAGGATCATTTACAGCCACGTAGGCAGGTACCGACTCAGTTTAATGCCTCACCTAAGTTTGGACGAGATTTTGTTCTACACAACCCCACAGAACCCTAACTTTATATTTGTACAATCAGTCATTTCCTTCTTTGCATTCCATGGTTGCTCACAGGTTAGTGAGGATGACTTCAATGCACCTCCTCTCTGCTTTTACACGCACACTCAAAAGCTGCTCCAGTAATTTTTGCTCCTTGGCCACACGTTACTTTTTCCTGTCATCATGCACACTATACTCAGCTGGCTCATACACGAAAACGGTTGAAACCCTTGTCTGGGGTACATATTTTCCTGCTTCCACCCTTCTTGCAGGGAAAGTGTAAATGAAACATGAATAAGAAACAAGCGCGGGAGGAGATTCCACAGTCTACAAACACTCATCTCTATGGAAGAGGTTGCTTTTGACATAATGGGAAGAGACACAACATTCAGCATTGTAGATGCCAAAACTAAATGCCTGATGTGACCCCAGGGTTTGGGGGAATCTTCCTTACAAGTTTCCTTTGTGCAATACACTTTCAGTCACTCGCTCACTCACTTCCTAACTACAAGAACGTGGTATGGCATAGTACTGTAAGGGATCTGTTACATGATTATCATTGATACTACATCCTAATCCTTGTTCTTCTCCCTGCTTTCCTAGACCTATCAGAAAGCATGGATGTTAGTGCCAAACCAAGTGAAGATTAAAAACTTTATGAGGTTGCACCATTAGATTTTTAAAAAACATTCATGCAATGTCAGCGTTGCTGGCAAGGCCAGGCCAGCATTTATCATCCATCCCTAATTGCCCTTGAGAAGGTAAAGGTGAGCTCCTTCTTGAACCACTATAGTTCGTGTGGCGTAGGTACTCCCACATTGCTGTTAGGGAGGGAGTTCCAGGATTTTGACCCAGTGACAGTGAAGAAACAGCGATGTTTAAAAGAAGATTGCAAGAGTTTTTTTTTTATATATAAAGGGTAAGAGAGAGGCAAAAGTGGACATTGGGCCACTGGAGAAGTAGTAGTGGGGAACAAAGAAATGGCGGAGGAACTGAATAGGTACTTTGCGTCAGTCTTCACAGTGGAAGACACGAGTGATATCCCCAAAGTTCAAGAGAGTCGGGGGGCAGAGGTGAGTATGGTGGCCATTACCAAGGAGAAGGTGCTAGGAAAACTGAAAGGTCTGAAGGTGGATAAATCACCTGGACCAAATGGATTACACCCCAGAGTTCTGGAGGAGATAGCTGAAGAGATAGTGGAGGCGTTAGTGGTGATCTTTCAGGAATCACTGGAGTCAGGGAGGGTCCCAGAGGACTGGAAAATCGCTAACGTAACCCCCCTGTTTAAGAAGGGAGTGAGGCAAAAGACGGGAAATTACAGGCCGATTAGCCTGACGTCGGTCGTTGGTAGGATTTTAGAATCCATTATTAAGGATGAGATTTCAGAATACTTGGAAGTGCATGGTAAAATCGAGCAAAGTCAGCACGGTTTCATCAAGGGGAGGTCATGCCTGACAAATATGTTAGAATTCTTTGAGGAGGTAACGAGTAGGTTAGACAAAGGAGAGCCAATGGATGTTATCTACTTGGACTTCCAGAAGGCCTTTGACAAGGTGCCGCACAGGAGGCTGCTCAGTAAGATAAGAGCCCATGGTGTTAGAGGCAAGGTACTAGCATGGATAGAAGATTGGCTGTCTGGCAGGAGGCAGAGAGTGGGGATAAGGGGGTCCTTCTCAGGATGGCAGCCGGTGACTAGTGGAGTTCCGCAGGGGTCAGTGTTGGGACCACAACTTTTCACTTTATACATTAATGATCTAGATGAAGGAACTGAGGGCATCCTGGCTAAGTCTGCAGATGATACAAAGATAGGTGGAGGGACAGGTAATATTGAGGAGGCAGGGAGGCTGCAGAAGGATTTGGACAGGTTAGGAGAATGGGCAAAGAAGTTGCAGATGGAATACAACGTGAGGAAGTGTGAGGTCATGCACTTTGGTAGGAAGAATAGAGGCATGGACTATTTTCTAAATGGGGAGAGAATTCAGAAATCTGGAGTGCAAAGGGACTTGGGAGTCCTAGTCCAAGATTCTCTTAAGGTTAACTTGCAGGTTAAGTCAGTAGTTAGGAAGGCAAATGCAATGTTGGCATTTATTTCGAGAGGACTAGAATATAAAAGCAGGGGTGTGCTGCTGAGGCTTTATAAGGCTCTGGTCAGACCACATTTAGAATATTGTGAGCAATTTTGGGCCCCGTATCTCAGGAAGGATGTGCTGGCTCTGGAGAGGGTCCAGAGGAGGTTCACGAGAATGATCCCAGGAATGAAAGGCTTAACATATGAGGAACGTTTCAGGACTCTGGGTCTATACTCGATGGAGTTTAGAAGGATGAGGGGGGATCTGATTGAAACTTACAGAATACTGAAAGGCCTGGATAGAGTGGACGTGGGGAAGATGTTTCCATTAGTAGGAGAGACTAGGACCCGAGGGCACAGCCTCAGAGTAAAGGGAAGACCTTTTAGAACAGAGATGAGGAGAAACTTCTTTAGCCAGCGAGTGGTGAATCTATGGAATTCATTGTCACAGAAGGCTGTGGAGGCCAGGTCATTGAGTGTATTTAAGACCGAGATAGATAGGTTCTTGATTGGTAATGGGATCAAAGGTTACGGGGAGAAGGTGGGAGAATGGGGTTGAGAAACTTATCAGCCATGATTGAATGGCGGAGCAGACTCGATGGGCCGATTGGCCTAATTTCTGCTCCTATGTCTTATGGTCTAATGTTGTTCCACAGCAAGGTGGTATGCGACTTGAAGGGGAGCTTGCAGGTGGTGGTGTTCCCATGCATTTGCTGCCCTTGACCTTCTAGGTTGTAGAAGTCACTAGTTTGGAAGGTGCTTCCAGAGGAGTCTTGGCAAATTTCTGCAGTGCATCTTGGAGATGGGACACAATGCTGCTACTGTGCATGTTGGAGGGAGTGAATATTCAAGCTGGTGGATGTGGTTCCAATCAAGGTAGCTGCTATGTCCAGGATGGTGCTGAGCTTCTTGAGTGTTGTTGGAGCTGCACTCATCCAGGCAAGTGGAGAGCATTCCATCACATTCCTGACTGTACCTTGTAGATAGTGGACAGGCTTTGAGGAGTCAGGAAGGAAGTTATGCACCACAGAATTCCCAGTATCTTGCTGCCCAGCACCAGGACAGAAATCATAATCCTGAGTGATGTAGATTAAGAGTTTGAGGGGGAGTGTCCTGAGTGATTTGAGAAGGAGGGAGTACAGGGAGACACTGTGGAGGGTCTAACTGGAAGGCCTATTCATTTCCTAGCTGTGCTTAAGGAAAGAAGAATTTCTGATTTCTTCTTGGAAGGCATTGAACTGTGTGCCAGGAAGCTTCTCAAACATAATGAAGAACATAATTACATCTACTACATCCCTGGTGTGAGGTTCTCATGCATGCATCAGCACGCAGTCCACTGTGGATTGCAGTCCACTATTGCAGCTCACTATCCCCTGCAGGAGTCTGTGCCATGAGTAACAGCATCTCTCAAGGGTGTTCAGGCTGGAGACATCCAGGACTTGAGTTCAATTATTTATTCCAGCTTGAGGGCAGGGAGATCAGAGAGATGAGGATTTCACTTGGCTCAGTAATCTCCTAGAGTATGGTTTCCAACAGATCAGGGGGAGTGTTGGGCTGCAGCCCAGTCGCAGTCACACAATGCTAAAGAAAAATTACGCCACATCTCATTGTGCCACTGTGGGAAGCACCTTGTTGAAGCATTTCAGTAGGTGAAAGGCACTTCAGACAAGTAGTAGGAACTGACAAGAGGTGGAAGGTAGTATGTTAGTCTTTGTTTAAGCCATTAAAATTAAAATTCTATCTGAAGTTTTATGTATAGAAAATGTTCCTGTTGCACTTGAAATTTGAGGTGGCATCTAGAACAGTTTTGTTCTTTGGGCAGATTTTGTAGATTGGAGGGTAGAAGGGCTGGGATAGACATTAGCCAAAGACGTTAATGCATGGAAACAGGACTTATGAATGGACATTTTCTACAATAAGCTGCTCTCAACTCAGGCTGTGGATAACTACTGGATACTTAAAACTTCCACACCATCTTCTATGTCATGGGCATTGTCTCATGGTGAAGGCCCTTCTGAACTGATGGCTGGCACATCAAGAAGGGAAATGCAGGCAGAGTCAAAAACCTACAGGGGTCATGCCTATGCCGGAGAACCTTGGAAATAATCTAGGTGGTGGCAAAGATTGACCTGTGATCAGGTGAGAGGAGCCAGATGAAAACCTGTGACCAATGTATCTTTGTAGGGCAAGGCAATCACTGCTGCCTTTGTGGCTACAAGGACTCTTTGAAAAGCTCTTTTTATGAGTATTTACCTGTGCTTCCTGCAGGCTGGGAGGTATCTCATGGTTTAAGGTCCTGCTTAAGGTTAGTTAAACCTATGTATTTCCGATCATTTAATTGGAGATGACTTTATCCTTTAAGTTAAGCCCCTAATGCTCTGACGAGGGCCCTTTCCTGTGTCTGAATTCAGGCTGGTAAGATGGTGGTGGAGCAGGAACATGTCAGGGATGCAGAACAATGTGCCCCACCCACACCATTTCCACCAGGTAGGTTGTGATTTAAAACTCCCCCTTATATTGCAGTTTTCTATTGAGCATGGTTGCTCACTGGAGGACTGGTGAGTGGTCAATATATAGTAATTTTCATAAAAGGGAGACAGTTAGCTCAGCCAATTACAAGTCAATTTAACACCTGCAGTAGGGAACCTATTAAGAGGTGATGGTGGCATTTGTATAAATCCATATGATCCTTTAGAGAAGGAAGTCTGCCATCTTTACCACAGCAATGTGGCTGATTCTTAACAGCTCCCTGAAATGGCTGAGCAAGCCATTCAGTTCAAGGGCAATTATAGATGGGCAACAAATGCTGACTTTACAGCAACACCCACATCCTATGGAAAAATAGAAAAAAAAATGTTTCTTTAACTAAAGATGAAATTCTTAAATATCTTAATTCTTAAATATCTAATAATTCTCAACAGTCAGAATGAATCTCAGAATCTAATAGAGGAGGTGACAGTTAAAATGGATGGGGGAAGAGGAGTGGACATGGTATACTTGGAATTTCAAAAGGTGTTCGACAGTATACTAAGCATGAGACTGTTAGAAAGGCTATGGGGTATAGAATTGGACAGACAGTAGAAAATTGGAATAATAACTAGATGAAAAGACGAAACAGGTAATAGAAGTTAAGCACAATGTCACAGAGTGGAGGCATTTGGCACCAGTGTCCTACAGAATTCAGCCCTGGGACTGCTTCTGTCCACGTCCATCAATGATTTAGGTATAAAGTTAGATGGAATAGCATCCAAAGCTGCAAGGGGATATTGATAAAATGTGGAATGTGCACATGACATGGCAGTTGCAATTCAATGTCAGAAAGATAGGCCAAAATTTTCCCGTTGATGTGCGGGAGTGGGCCCCTCATGCCTGCGCATAAAATGATGCACGGTGATGTCGGACGAGCATCCCAACATCACCGCGCGCCATGGCAATACTTAATTGGGCGGGTGCGCGATGATATCCGATGCGCGCCCGCTATTAATTAACGGGCCACTTAAGGCCCTTGAGGCGCCAATCGACTGCAACTTTTCGGCGCCCGTGCGATCTTTGGGCCGCCACACGGGCGCAACAGGCAGGCGAGTAGGACACATTTGTATAAACCATATCCATGGGCAGGATAAGAGGGGTCAGGGGGTCGCGGGTGTGCTCTGTCAAATATTGTTTTTTCAAAGTTACTGAAACTTGCCTGTGCGATCTGCAATACTTCAAAACACATACCAGCTGCTTGGTCTGGACTCACAACTTTCAGGTCAGCACTCTGCAGTGAGGAATCTTTTTTGGGCCTGCAGGTTTCAGGAAGCCTTCCCTTAGCCTGGGAATAGGAACAGAACTGTCCACTGGAGGCAGCTCCTCTGAGGAGGAAGGGAGGGCTAGAAGAGGGAGCAGGCCAGGAGTGCACATTCAGCCTCCAGGGGAGCCACCTTTGGGAGGACAGGTGCAGGCACAAGGGGTGCAGGGCCAAGAGGTAGTCCAAGGTAGAAGGGGCTGCAGAAGACGCCACTATCCTGCTGCCAGGGTATACAGGTGGTGAAGCAGCTACCTCAATATGTCTGAGGTGCAGTGCCAAAGGAGGCTCCGTCTCTCAAGGGAGACAGTCAACTATGCCTGTCAGATGATAGGGCCTGAGATCTCCACGAACTGTGTGGGTGGACACCCCATGCCAGTGGCTCTAAAGGTCACAGCTGTCTTCAAATTCTATGCCTCTGGCTCCTTCCAGGGATGGGTGGTGATCTTTGCGGTGTCTCCCAATCAGCTGTGCACATTTGTGTCAAGCAGGTAACAGACGCTCTGTTCAGGCGTGTATTGACCTTCATCCACTACCATTGGGACCAGGCAAGCCAGACACAGTGCGCGGCCATTGCTGGTTTCCCCCGGGTCCCGGGTGTAATAGACTGCACACATGTGGCCATCAAGGCGCCAGCAAGTGAGCCCGGTGCCTTCGTCAACAGGAAGGGCTTCCACTCCACGAACCTGCAGATAGTGTGTGATCACAGGATGCTGATTCTACAAGTCTGTGCCAAGTACCCAGGCAGCTCCCATGATGCCTACATCCTCAGACACTCCCAGGCGCCAGGACTCTTCAGTGCTCCGGCTCAGCTTGATGGATGGCTTCTGGGTGACAAGGGCTATCCCCTCAGAAGGTGGCTCATGACGCCTCTCTGCCATCCAAGAACAGAGGCTGAGCAGCGATACAATAGGAGCCATGGCACCACAAGGGCTGTGGTGGAGAGAGCCATAGGTCTCCTCAAGGTGTGCTTCCAATGCCTGGACCACTCAGGGGGCGCACTCCAGTACCCCCCAGATCGTGTGTCACTGGTAGTGGTTGCATGTTGCACTCTCCACAATCTTGCGCTGGAAAGGGATGATGCAGTGGACGATGAAGACATCGACGCAGTGGCTGCGGCTGCACACGATGAGTCCAGCAGTGGGTCCGAGGATGAACACACACAGGGAAATGCTGAGGGGGTAGACGCTGACCCGGGCATACTCCAGGGAGGCAGGGGCACCCGGCAGGCTTTAATCCAATGAACCTTCAGCTAGCACACCACATATGGACCTCCAGGACAAGACTGGTCTGGAGGCTCCATACTCCGATACCTAAGTGCAAAATCTGCCTGGACAGAAACATTAACTAAGGGCCTTGTTAATTAAGCTGAATGTCCCACAAATCACTCATAACATTATTGGAAACCATCCACCTGCAGAAGAAAAGAGGCACCCTCTGCCATGGTGCCTTGTCTGAATTTAATTTTACAACCAAAGGAACTTAAGAAAACAAAATGACAAAGGTGTTAAAAATCACACCAACTCATAAAGACCTCATTGCAGGCCAACACAAAAGCACCAGTGATAAACCCATGGTGTGCCTAAGGTGCCTTATGTTTACGTTTCCGGGTGCTACGTCTTGGTGCTGCCCCCTCGCTGGGAGTGGCATCTGAGACAGCCTGCTGACTCTGCTGTCCTGTTGGCCTCGATGACCTTGGCGGTCATCCTCTGGCCCATGGAGCCTGTGCTGGCCCCACCTGGGAGGGAGCTGCCAGTTCCACAGCTGGCATCGCCCCTGTCATCGCAGCCTCATCGGGTGCAACGGTCACTGGCAGAGGGGCGGAGAAGCGGTCGCCCTCATTCGGAGCAACCTGAGGAGAGCCCACAGAGATGACAGGCAGCTGCTGCGCTGACGTGAGGTCGCTTCCGACCTCCCTGCTCACTGTGGATGCTTGGGCACCGAGCTGGGAAACTTGGTGCCCAGACCACCTCCCACATTGGCACTGACCAACTGAGGTCAATGCCGATGTGAGGATTTGCTGGTCCGAGCGCAACCCCAGGAAGCCCTGATGGATCTCCTGGAGGAGCCCCTCCACGAGATTCATTACTCTCTCCATGGAGGACGCATGGCACTCGGACATGAGGCTCATTGCTTCGGCAATCGTCCGCGTGGACTCCTCCACCACGGAGACCAAGCCAAGCATAGCTTCATGTATCTCCCCCAGACGCTCCCGCACACCCGGCCGCATTTCCTGCATTTGCTGCATCGCGGACGACTCCAGAGACACATCATCAGGCACTGACTGAGCATGTGCCTGCTGCCCTGCAGTCCTCCAACTGCTGGCGTTATGGGCACTCTCTGTCTCTGTCAGCTTCTCCAGCGACTGTGAAGTGCCCTCACCGCTGTGCCCCAGGATACTAGCCGATGTTCTAATTCCCACCGAGGTGATAGTATCTGCACTGGTGCCTGCCTGGCAGAGATGGTGTGATGCTGTTGAGACTTCAGGCCTTTCAGGTGTAAGATGGGGCCTCTGCTGCTCCTCCTCCCGGCCCTGCTCCGATGATGCTGAAAGGAAGAACAAGGACAGTGGATCAGTTAACCTGGAGACAATGACAAAGTGCATCCCTGTCCCCTGGATCATTATGTGCTCATCCTTCCATAACCAATGGTCAAGCCATGTTGCAAACTTAAATCAATTAACATTCAGCACTGCTATGGCTGTTGGAAGAACAATGCTGACCTCGCTATTGGGCATAAATACCTGGCTGTGGCAGCCCAGCCTCACCGACACCAATGGACCTGGGCACATGGCACCTCTCCAAATCTAGGACCTCCTGCTCGAAGCAGCTAAGATTGGTGATCTGCGCCTGGCCGCCGCCAGTCCTCGCAAACTCTGGCGCGTTATGAGCATTCTTCTCCTGAAAATGGAAGACGAGCATTGATTAGTGAAAACTGCACATGGACTCGCTTCACGCACGGCCCACCCCAACAAGAGTGGCTCCAGTGCCTCCTCACCCCGCTGCTGCCAAACACTCACACAAAGATGCTAGGCCTTGTTCCCCACCCCCCCTATTCCCCTCCTTGGACACATGCTGCCTACATCACATTAGGCACTACACGGTATACCCTTCCATAGCAAGGAGGCACAAGCACGTGGAGCACAGAGCGCAGCAGATGGTTCATTGCCACGCCACCTTGAAGCTCCCCTCCCAACCTGTCATCACCCTGACTTGGACATGTCCTGCAGTTCCAGCACAGCGCCTAGGTGCAGCTCCTCCAGGTTGTCCCCAAACCAGCCATGTGGGACTCAGTGTAACACATGCTGCAGGGACAAAACACATCTCTTCAACACCCTCTCAGGGCGACCTCAGCATGGGCAATATCTGCTGGCCCACCCAGCAAAAGATAAATGCCGTCAATTGTTCAATGCAGTCACTATGCTCACTCAGACTTGGGGGGTGTGGGGGCAGCAGGGGGTAAGCCAACCTGCTGGGTTAAATGACCAATGCCAACATGGTACTCACCCTGCCAGGACGCAACAAGTTGTTGAAGCACTTGCGACACTGTATCCAGGTCCGCCGCACCACATCGCAGGAGCTCACCACCTCCACCACCTACTCCCAGGCACGTTTCAACATGTGGGGGAGCCTTCTCCTCCCACCCTGGGGAACCAGCACCTCACGCTGTGCTGCCACCTCCTCGAGGAGGGTAGCAAGGCAGTCTTTGGAAAAATGAGGAGCACACTGGCCCCCCACTCTACCCTCTGGCCAGTCCTTCCCCGATGGCCTACCCTCCGGCCTGGCCTGCCTCAACGGCCTACCCTCCAGACATGCATGAACTTCATTGCCCCTCTGCACAGCCCTTCGCCCAGCCATTGAGAGCAGCCTTTCCGAGGCTGCCAGTGTCTTCCTGCATACAGGCTGCTGGGTCGCCATTGGACCCGGCGGTCTGAACATGCCCACCCATTCCAGCTGTGCACGGGAGCCGTGAAGTACACTGGGCGGCCTTAATTGGCCTGTCCGTGTAAAATGGCGGTGCGGACCCAATCGCAAGTGGCAATCAGGTTCGCTCCTGCTCCCGCTCCACCCCCTCCAGCAACTAGAAAATCCAGCCCTCTGCCTCTCTCTCCACAGATGCTGTCAGACCTGCTGAGCTTTTCCAGCAATTTTTGTTTTTGTTTCAGATTTCCAGCATCCGCAGTATTTTGCCTTTATCTATAAAGAAACCATGTTGGCACACAACTGACTTTGAATTATAAAAGGGAAACAAGGTGCTTTATAAAAATACCCCCCTCAAAAAGAAATAACAACTTTTTTTTCTTTTTGGGCCTCCCACACAGTGATTGACTGAGAGTGGAAGTTTCAGAAGTCTGGGAGAAGGAAAAGGTCAATGTAAGCAGCAGCATGCAGAGACACAATTTTAAACAATGTGGGAGGAGGTTATCAGACTCTGTAAAAGGAAAATAAATAAAACAAAGTAGAACTGTACAAAAGTTGAACCACTAAGCCTGGTAAGAAAAACTAACCCACAGACAGAAAAAGATGGTGGATGGGGATTGATGTTTTTCAGAAAGAGGCTACATGAACATTTTGACAGCCTGTGTACAAACACCCAGTTGTCAGATTGTGCGATTTCTATCTGCCAAGTTTACATTGGCAGAAGACATAATTAATGTGAACATAGGAAATTGTAATATATTAGGAAAGTATGTGTTGCAAGCAAAGAGAATGTGCAGATTTAAGAATTTTATTGAGATACAGATAAATTGATATATGCATACTCAATTTAAACTGCTTTCCTCATTTTTACAAGCAGCAGTACAGACTCCAAACTAACATTAGTAATTAACACTCCCACAGCAATTATACCATAAATAATATGGGATATATTTTCAACTTACATCCCGGCAATAAAACCGGTGTTGCAGATGTGGCCGTCTGATATTGAACCCACCTATTTTTCATTTGTACACACATGCCTTACTGTTCACTTTTTGCCCAGCTTATTGAAGAAATTCTTCCTCAAATTCTTTTCATTAATCACGACAGATCTCATGCATCTCAAACTCCAAACTAGCCACGCATGAATTTTGCAGCTATTGGCTCCATGGCTGAAGAATAAAGCATTTTTTAAAGACAAACCAAAAATAAACAGAAATGGTAGAGGTTTTTGTGCTGCAACGTCAACAATCAGGGCTATCTGTGGGATGGGTGTCAGCCAATGTAATAGATTTGCCAAATTTTGTTGCATAGATGTAAGCAGAAGCTAAATGTTTCCACATAGGGACTTTGCTTCATATTGTCTTGTTTGAAGCAGCATATTCGGAGACTTGGAAGTGGATGAGCCTGCTGTCCTCTCATTTGTGCACTCTTATTGATGCGTTACACGTGGAAACCAAAGAGCTTTGAAGAGGAAAAATTACATTATCGAGAGTTCCAAGGTCATATGTGAAACTGAATGTTTATATAAGTTCATGGGCACAACTGAACATGATACAGCCGCATCTTCATTCACTCATAAAACATCATTTTAATTATTATGTAAATTATATTTATAATGGAATCACTGTAGCATATATCCCGGTGCATAATTTCATGAACTAGAATGATAGTAAAGTGGAAAATTATATACTAAAAATGAAAGACAAAGAAATATATTAGTCTGCAAGAAAGAGGAGACGAGCTTGATAACTCTAATTTTGAAGCATTATTTTAAAAAATCAAACATTTGATTAACAAACTTCAAATATCCAAATTAATGACATTCTAATAGATAACTTACTAAATGTGTAAACTTGGATGTAGAAATCAATAAACTTACTTGAAGACATGGCCTTGCATTCAGATGAGGACAATCAACAACTAGCAGAATCTGAAAATCAGATAGAAGTTTGGTTGGTTTAAGTGGCTATAAAATGATTATAGGTATTGAGTGAAATGTTAAGTTATGCTTACAATGTTTGAAATGAAAAGTGTGGAATTAAGTAAAAATCAAAGGTGCTCTTTGACATATTGAAGCTGTGAAATATTTGTCAATTAGGCTCCTTGACTTCCTTAAGTAACTAGATTTCACTAAACCAATGAAACAAGTAAGCACTCGTGCAAACTAATTTCTTGTCCAAATAACATTGGATCAATGAGGTTATGCATTTTGGCAGGAAGAATTGGGGAGCTGAATATTATTTAAATGGAGGAAGACTGCAGAAGGCTGCAGCACAGAGGGATTTGGGAGTGCTTGTGCATGAATCCCAAAAAGCTAACATACAAGTCCAACAGGTAAAAGGGAAGGCAAATGGAATGTTGGCCTTTATTTCAAAGCAAATGGAGTATAAAAATAGGGAAGTCTTGCTAAAACTAAAACTTGCTAAAACAAGGCACTAGTTAGACCACACCTAGAATACTGTGAACAATTTTGGTCCCCTTTTCTAAGGAAAGATATACTGGCATTGGAGGCAGTCCAGAGAGGTTGATTAGATTGATCCCAGGTATGGAGGGATTTTCTTATGAGGAGAGGTTGAGTAGGTTGAGCCTGTACTCATTGGAGTTTAGAAAAATGAGAGGCGACCTTATTGAAACATATAAGATTCTTAGGGGGCTTGACAGGGTAGATGCTGAGAGGTTGTTTCCCCTTGCGGGAGAGCCTAAGACCAGAGAGCATAGTCTCAGAGTATGGGGATGCCCATTTAAAACAGAGATGAGGAGGAATTTCTTCTCTCAGAAGGTAGATAATCTGTGGACTTCTTTACCGCAGAGGGCTGTAGAAGCTGGGTTGTTAAGTATATTCAAGGCTGAAATAGATATTTTAATCAGTAAGGGAATCAAGTGTTATGGGGAAAAGGCAGGAAAGTGGAGTTGAGGATTAACATTAACATGATCTCATTGAATGGCAAAGCAGACTTGATGGGCCAAATAGCCTATTTCTGCTCCTACATCTTATAGTCTTATGGTTAATGGTTTGTTTAATAATTACATTTTACAAATACAGATAAACTTCAAATTATCGTAGTTACTTTTAAATATTTCAGTGTCAGTGTTTTTTTTAATGTATTCTTAATCCAGTAATTTTCTATTCAGATGGCACCTAAAATTCAACAAAATTCAATTATTTCTATCTAAGAAAATTGCATTTACAGATATTATAGATAATAGGGTATCAAAATCTTATTTATAATGCCATTCTTCTCCACAACGACAAATTAATTAATTCTGAAATGAAATGAACACATCACTTTCCTAAATATCACCTGCAATGCATTTACAGTTGCTGAGTAAGACATTGAGAATGTGCTGAAGAAATAAATTGCAGCTTTTATCAGATGCTCAGATTTTTTTTGAAGTTTTATACATTGAATGAAATATAGTTAATGATAATTGAATGAATCTGTGAAGCAAATGGATAGTGTAGTGGATTGGAACATTGCTTTCACTTCTGTGACCAAGGGGAGAATTTTCTCCCCATTGGGAGGGCCAGTCGAGAGGGGGCGCGGGTGGGCACGGAACCATTCGCCACCCATGATCGGCTGCACGCCGCCATTTTACGTGGGCGGGCCAATTAAGTCCCACCCAGCGTGACGCACGCCCAGTAGCGCTCAGCGCTACCTGCGCGGGCGGGGGGAGGAGGGAGAGTCGGGGCCTGCCCTCTTTTGCGCATGCGTGCAAAAGAGAGCAGCAATCTCTCTGAGGCAGCTCTGTGCCTCAGGGAGATTAAGTTCAGGTTTAAAGTTTAAAATAAAGAAAATTAAAAATCATTTACACATGCCCCCTCATGTGACAGTGTCACATGAGCTGGGACATGTCTATGAAATGTTTAAAAAATGTTTATTTATTCAATTAAACCTTCATGAAACCTCATCCCACCAGTGGATGAGGTTTCATGCAAAACGCGAAGGCCACTTGCGGTCTTAAGGTTGGACGGGCAGCCCTGTCAATTTGTTTAATTGGTTTATTAATGGCCTTAACAGGCCTTTGACAGTTCGGTGGGCGCGCAGCTGACTCGGCGGAGAAGAACAAAGTTTTCGTTTCGAGTCCTCATGACCCTTCAACAGAACTAAGTAAAAATAGGAGAGGGGTGAAATATTTTATGCTGAGTTTTTCCAGGTATATCTGGACATGTGCGGGTGTCAGATCCGCACCCACCACCAATTAAAAGGCCATTTAAGGCCATTAAAAACCCAATTGAACCCAATTTTATGTTGCCTGTGCGATTTCGCATTCGTCACACGGGCAAAATGGACAGGCAGGAAGCCTACATTTTGCAAAACCTCATCCAAGTGCAGGAAAAAAAGGGTCGGCAGCATTGCCATTGTGAGTAGTGAGGAGTTTAGGAGATAGTTTGCTGCTGGTTGCTTATTTGAACTTGACAGCTTCATATCTGTTCTGAGCTTCATTCTTAGCATTTCCAGGCTTCATTCCAGGACTCATTGGTGTCTCCAAGGCCCCCGGAGGATTCAGACTGTGTGGACCCTTCCAGGTATCAGACAGCCTTCTGTAACCCTGCTAATGGGGATTGTGGTCTCCGCTGGTGGCACCGCCTCACAGTGGCCCTCAACTTTTATGCCTCCAGCTCTTTCCAGTGGTCAGTGGGGGATCTGTGTGGAGTCTCCACAGTTGTGTCAAGCTGGTGACAGAAGCTCTGTTCAGGCGAGTACTGACCTTTATTCTTTACTGTATGGACAAGGCCAGCCAGGCTGAGCGAGCCAGAGGCTTTGCAGCGATTGCTGTGTTCCCCCACACCCAGGATGCAATCAACTGCACACATGTGGCCACCAAGGTGCCAGCGGGTTAGCTGGATGCCTTTGTCAACAGGAAGGGATTCCACTCGATGAACATGCAGATAGTGTGTGACCACAGGATGCAGATTCTGCAAGTCTGTGCAAGGTGTACTGGCAGTTCCCATGACGCTTACATCCTAAGACACTCCCAGGTGCCGAGGCTCTTCAGTGCTCCAGCCCAACTAGATAGATGACTGCTGGGTGACAAGGGCTATCCGTTGAAAAAGTGGCTTATGAAGCCTTTCCACCACCCAAGAACAGAGTCAGAGCAGCGTTATAAGAGTCATGCCTCCACAAGGGCGGTGATAGGACCATAGGTCTTCTGAAGATGGGCTTCCAATGCCTGGACCATTCAGGGAGAGCATTACAATACCCCCCAGAGTGGGTGTCACTGATCATGGTTGCATGCTGCGCTTTCCACAATCTTGTACTAGAAAGGGGGACCCACTGGAGGAAGAGGATCTTGACGCAGCTGCACAGGTCACAGAGGATGAATCCAGTAGTGAGTCAAAAGAGGAGCATGGTGAGGAGAACACTAAGGGCATGGAGGCTGACCTCTGTACCCTTCAGGGAGGCAGGGACACCAGGGACACTTTGATTCAATGCTCCTTCAGCTAGGCTGCCAAAGATCTGCTTCCACCTCATACCAGGGCTGCCATCTCCATCTCGGATGTCTGAAATGACCCTTTCATTTGAGCCCAAAGTCCACTCAGTGCCTGTGCAATAAAATTTAGAGACACTCACGTCCAGCATTACATATTGGCATATCCTGCACCAAAAATATACAAAGGTGAAGCATACTCAAGCCATTACGGCAAAAACAAAATTTACCTAATTTTGACAATCCAAAAAAATTAACATCACCTTCTCTGGCCTTCATTCCCGGACAGTAAACATAAACAAAATATTACACAACAGAAGGTCACCTGTAACCAGTCACTCTTGTACTCATGGTGCCTTAAAGTTATGTTTGTGAGCGCTACGCCCTGGTACCCACTACCTCGGTGGCAGCGACATTGGAGACAGCCTGCTGATTCTGCTGTCTTGTTGGCCTTGATGACCTTGAAAGACAGTCATCGTCTGGCCAGTGGAGCCTGTGCTGGCCCCGACTGGGAGGGACTGGCCAGTTCCATGGCTGGCATCTCCTCAGTCATCGCAGCCTCATCAGATGCCATGGTCACTGGCAAAGCTGCTGCCATCATCCAGAGCACCCTGAGAGGAGCCTGCAGAGACGAAAAGTATTTTATGCGCCAACATGAGGTCGCTCTGGACCTCCCTGCTCACTATTGATGGACGGGCGCCTAGCTGGGATACTGGGTGCCTCATCTATCTCCCACACTGTCACTGACCACCTGAGGTCATTGCCTGTGTGAGGGTTGCAGGTCCAAGTCCAATCCCAGGACCCCCTCATTCTGTCCCTGGAGCTGCTTCTCCATAAGAGTTGCCACTCTCTCAATGGACTGGTGCACTCAGCTATGAAGGTCAACTCAGTTCTCATGCTCCACATGGACTTCTCCACAACTGAGACCATGGCATGCATACCCTCATGGATCTCCTATGCACATCCCGCTGGACATCCGGCATCTGCCACCTAATGGACGACCCCAGAGGCTCATCATCTGCCTTTGACTGAGCATCATCCTGGTCTCCAGCAGTCCTCTGACTGCCGGCGCCCTGGGCACTCTCTGCCTCCACCTGCTCCTCAACCAAGTGTAAAATGCCCTCACTACTGTGCATTCACATTCTAGCTGAGGATCTAATGCCCACCGAGGTACTAGTATCTGTGCTGGTGCCTGGATCAGAGAGCGGGTGTGATGCAGGTGCATGTGAAGCCTGGTGGTCCTCTGGAATCAGAGGTGGCTGTTCGGGATCCTGCGATTGAGTGCGTGCTGGCAAATCTAAGGGAGAACAACATGTCTTAAGTTAAAGTCATCACACTGTCACTGTGCATGCCAGGTACCCTGGTGAGACAATGGAGATCTGCAACTTGGTGCCATCATCTTTCAATGATCAATGCGGAAACTAGTTTTGGGGCTCCCATCAATGATGAGACTACACTAGAATGTTTGCACCATCCGAAACTCTCACCTCCGTGCACTACACTCTTATCTTCATCTGACACCTCAGCCTCCCCGCAGCCAGTTGACCGAGGTTGCCTCTCCAGTTCCAAGGCGTCCTGCTCAAATCTGGATAGGATTAGGAGGTTTGTGGGGCCTCCGCACGTTTACGACCTTGCAATGCTGTTATAGGTTGTCTTCTCCTGAAAGGACAAAGGGGCATTGATGAGTCCACTCTCTACCTGCAGCGTCATTGCAGCCTGGCCAACCCCACCTGAGGAGCACCTTGTAGGGCACATCTGAGTTGTGGCCCTCAAGCCACAAGGCGCTCAGTCCAAGCAGCCAGGGCTCAACCGACCTGCCCTTCTGCCTGGCATCTCTAGCCACACTTGATAGCATAACATCATTGTTCACACCACAGAAGATATGTTCTTCCCTGGCAGCCTTCAAGGAGCTGCCTGTGCCGTTTTTAACAGGACCCCGCCTGCTCCTTACCGACCATTGGGAGGACATGTTTTTCACTGCGCGGACCTGCCAGCCAGCGTGAAATTGCAGTCGGGGGCCGATCGCAGGCCACGGCCCATTTCCCAACCGGTCGCAGGCCCACCGATCATGTCCGCCCTCCAAGGGTAAAATTCAGGCCACTGAGTATTTCCAGCATTTTCTGTTTTTGGCTTATGACAAATGTCAGGAGCATAATTCATTTAATAACCAGGAAGGTTATGAAACATACAGGAGGAAATTGAAAAAAAAATACAGGAGGCAAAGTGAGCTTATGAGAAAAGATTAGCAGGCAACATTATAACATATTTTACAAACATATGATATGATACATAGAGGTTAGTTAGGGAAAAAGTGGGGACTATTAAGGTCCAAAAAGTAAATTTTCACATATAGACAGAGGACATGGCCAAAGTATTAAATTAGTATTTGGCATATGCTTTCTCAAAGGGGGCAATGATATAAATGTTAGACTAGAAGAGGAGAGCAAAGTTATACACTGGATAGTGATAGATGGCTAGGACATTCTAAAATGTTTTGCCTTGGTTTCAGGGTGTAAATGTGCTTTCTTTAGGGGTTGCCTGTCACCCTAAGAGTTTTGCCACAGACTGTTATTCTTAAAAACTACTCATTTATTTATAGATTGATATACATCTCAGTATTTTACACAAGGTTCTACTTCTGCTTCCCACCAGATCACAGTGTCATAGACATGTGACATTGCATCACAGTTACATCAGTAATTATATCAATTTCAAGTGTTCCTGATGTTTACCCTTTACTCTATATCTCCCTCCTAGTCTTTATCCCAACTATATACACACTCTAACATCCCCCTGCAAAGCCTCAGGTTTCACAGGATTAGCCTTTGAGGTGCCTTGATCAATTTCCCCAAGCTGGTTGTAATTTCACTTTGAGGTTGAGGACAATCTGCACTTTCTCGTTGTTCGATAGGAGTGTCTTCCACCTGAGTGCTTGTAGAGTTTTGACCTGTTTCTGGCTCCTTGTCTCCATCTGGATCTAAATAGTATGTCCAAGGTTCCATTGGTTTAATTCCCACTGATGTCAAGGCTCTTCAGTTCCTTCTGATATTTCCCTGATCTGTCTCAATTCCATAAGATCTCAGCTGTGGCACTCTTTCTATGACAATGCCTTCTTTCTGTTGATCCCATCTCCACACTCTCTCCCTGGGCTGTAGCACTTTCAAGTCTCATCTATGCCTGAAGTTGAAATTATGGGCTTGACTTATGAGTTCTTTGTTGCTCCTCATGCTTCCTACCTTTCTCACAATCATCTGAGGTAATGTTAGGTTGTAGCGTTTGCTGTAGAGCTGAAAGTTGTGTTTGCAGCTGTCTTCCCATCAATATTTCTGATGGCACAAACCTGTTTATAAGTGGTGAAGCTCTGTAATTAAGAAAACCTAAGTTAATATCCCTTTTTTTCATCAATTCCTTGAATGTGCAAACTCCTCTTTCTGCATCTCAGTTCAACTGAGGATACCGAGGTGAACTAGTCACATGCATGATACTGTGTTCCTGCACAAAGTTATGGAACAGCTCATTGGCAAACAGATAACTGATGCCTGATACCACAACATCTGGGATGCCATGTGTTGCAAAGATTCTTCATGGTGATGAAATGACTGCCTCCTCCATGGTACGATGCAAACTCCTCACTTCAAACCATCTGGAGTAGTAATCAATGACAATGATGAAAATTTTGGGTGGAATCATCCCAGATTTGCACTAAGTGCACTAGCCGCAATGGCAGGATTTCACTCCATATCGTTCCAATCCCGCCTCATTAATCATGCATTCCCAGGAAACATGCCGTTTTGCTGGCGGGCAGCCTCCGATTCACCCACCACACCATCACCTCGCTGCTTCCTCACTCAGGGCACCATGTTTAAAGTGCAGCTGGAGTGCAGCACTTCAGCTTGGGAGGTGGAGGCAGCGGTGATCAGTGCCAAAGCTGCCCAGAAGAAGCTGGCCATTCAGTGCAGAAAGAGGATGAATAATCTCATCCATGCTGCCAGGGTGAGGCAACCATCTCATCACTCTAAACTCACACACTCAAGGCAATTACATATTCACTGGCATCTCACTCACTGCCAACTCAAGGGGCATCACCACCCATTCTCTCACACACACCCTCATATCTCCACCTGGCATCATCTCCTCTGGAGACTGCCTCTTCAGCCCCTACCTTCTTGAGGTCACTTGCACAGATCAAAATTTGTCCCCACACACACTCTGGGATACCCCCCTGACCCAGTGAAGCCCTAGCCCTACAGTCGCTGAAAAGCCACCCCTGCCTTACGGTTGGTCTTGTAAGTAGAGATCTTTTCGTGAGCCCCCCTAAAAGTGATGTGATGCTGCTTGCAAAGCCTGGCACTGATGACCACAAGCACTGCCTGAAGCAAGGTAGTCAAACAAACCTCAAAGTCCCGATTGAAGTGCAGCTCGCCAGATGCATGTTGCTTATGTTCAGTTGTGAAACACGTCAGTGTGCAATCACACCAAGATGCCCAAATGATCCAGCGTGGGGGGATAATACCGGCGAGCAGGGCTTATAATGATAGGCTGATGCATTAAAATGAAGTTCCCGACATCTGGTGGCGAGAAAGGCAGCCCGGCATTGATGGGCAGAGTAAACGATCACAAACTGGTTTCATGACGTCATGAAACCGATTTTTGGTCTTCCTCTCATATTGTCCCCTCATGCCTGCCATGACGCCCGATGACAATGGGCATAAAAGATTCCTCCCTTTGTCTTTGAACTCGAATAAATCCACTCCTAGGCACTCCAATTGCCTCATAGGAAAGGTAGATGGTGCAAGGGTTGCTTGCACTGAAAGCCCCTGCTGCCACCATCAATATCAACAACGCCTACCGATCTGACAGGCCCTGTATGACTTGCCCCAGTGAGCCCGCCCCACTTAACTTGACTCCAGGCAGCCACTGCTGCTCCTGGATCTGGGCCTCCTGTAGTACCAGCAGTGGCCACTGCTCTCAGTGGAGCTGCAGGGACTGAAGAGCTGCTGGCCCTCTGATTCACCAGCAACTCTTGGAGGCTGAATCTCCACCTCCAAAAGGCATGGGAACTCCCAAAGGCAGCTAGGTAACTGCCTGATTGCCACTTCCTATCAGGGCTGCCAGAAACGGCTGTGGTGGCTTTGTTACTGGCTTCCTGGCAGGTGGAAATTGAGCCCATTAACTCTGTTTCTCTCTCCATAGGTGCTGCCTGACCTTTCAGGAAAGAGTAGTGCAAATAATGTGCTATCAGTTTTAATATCTGGAAGTGAATTCTTTAAAATTGCAAAGAGATGAAAAATGCATTATAAAATCCATGTTTTATATTGAAAATTCAATTATTGAAACTGCTGATTGCTTTTTAAAATACTTTTCTCTTTCATGGATGTGGGCATCACTACAAGCGCCAGTATTTTGATGCCCATCCCTATTTGCTCTTGAACTGAGTGGCATGCTAAGCCATTTCAGAGGGCAATTAAGAGGCAACCATATTGCTATGGGCCTGGAGTCATTGATGATAGCATGGTCACCATTACTGAGACTAGTTTTTTTATACTCCAGATTTATTAACTGAATTCAAATCCTACCAGCTGCCATGGTGGGATTTGAACACACATACCCAGAGCATTAGCCTAGGCCTGCTGGATTACTAGTCCAGTGACATTACCATGATGCCACCATCTCCCCTAAACTGCAGGATACTATTTCAGTAACTTAAACAGCAGCTTCTAAAATGGCTGAATTTGCACTACCTTACAAATCCCAAAGCCATTAAAAACAGAGTCAGGCTCTGGAAGAGCCCATCAAAAGCAATCACCTTAGAGGAATGTGAATGCCCATGTCTGCTGACCCATTCACAATCACAGACAATCACCTGTGTATTCACCTGTGTAGGAAACAAGTCATTAGATGAAATCACTTTGAACAATGGACCCTGGTTGAAAAAAGAACTCGTCCAGCTGTAATCTAATCATGTATAACATTTGGACCTGGAATCAACTTTGGGAAACTGGTCAGTTGGTGAGAGGGAATCATGTGATGAGCCAACTTTTGCATTCTTAAGAAACTGCTTTTCTCCAGTAAACAGAAGAAGCAAAAAACAGAAGAAGGAAGTCCCTAAGTGGACATTCTCTCTCTCTCTCTCTCTCTCACTCTTCTGCAAGTTTGTGCTCTGCCCGTTAATTGACCATCCGCATGCCACAGGGAGTGTTTTAAGAATTAACCCAGCCACTGCCGGCTCCAGAAGAAAAAAATCTAAATCGTCAATCAACATCTTTAAATCATCGAACCCAGCCTGAAGCCATCCAAGTCATCAATCTACAAGATCCGTATACCACTGGCATTTATTGGACTTTTAAAAATCTGCTTAATCTATCCTCCCACTTTGTAATTTATGTGTGTGCGTGTGTGTGTTTGTGTGTTTATGTGTGTTTGTGTGTGTGTGAACCCTTGAATGCATGTGTGTGAGAGTCAGAGCATTTTTTATTTTGATTCAGATGGGGTGTTAAGTACAAAAAGTACTATTCTCTTTTCTTTGTAAAACTTACAAGGAAACATATCTGTGTGTGTCTTTTACAGTCACAGCACATAAACAGTTAAACTCTCACTGAATTGGCAAACATATCCTTCTTAAAAATTCTGTTGCAGTCAAACCAGTACTGGGAAAAAAGGGGAGCCATTTTACGTTTCCTCATCTGGTTGTGACAAATGCCTGATGATACACAAAGTTAATCTCATT
Organism: Cetorhinus maximus; assembly: GCF_964194155.1. NCBI lineage: Eukaryota > Metazoa > Chordata > Chondrichthyes > Lamniformes > Cetorhinidae > Cetorhinus > Cetorhinus maximus. The sequence goes on from NC_135888.1 coordinate 90,629,544, forward strand.
TGGGTAAAAGAAAGGCATGAATTCCAAAATTACACTAAAGCAGAAATCCTGATACCAAGTGCGCATAGTGCCACATTATATCCGTGAATAGTCGGAGCCAGGATGTTGCCCCCAAGATGTGCTACAGGTCCCCTTGGAAGTCCCATTTCCAGTTTGAACTTCCAATGGCCAATTCCCTTGCTCCCCGGGATCCTCCTAAAAAGCTTCCAATTCTGAGTCTGAGTCAGAGTCAGAGGCTGGGATTTTCCAGCCTCTTCGTGGCGGGTGCCGCCATGGGAGATTCGGCGGCCGAGCCAAAAGTCTATTGACTTTTGGTGGGACCGGATGATCCTGACAGCGGGTGGGGCCACAAAAGCCCACCCAGAGATTTTGGATAGTTCCAATTTAGCTGAATACTTAGTCAGGAAATGTTAGACAGAAAAATCCTAGTCTGACTCCTGGGTAACTATACGATTGACACCTCCCTCAATCATTCACACTGACCACCCCCCACCCAACTCCCTCCTCGACCCCCAACTAACCCCCCGACCCGACTTAAGCTGACCTGACCACAATAATACATACTCCATCCGCCCTGACTCCTGCCTGACCCTCAACTCTGCCCCAACTCGACCTCGTCTGATCACACCATCCAACTCCTCCCGATGACCTCCCCAGCCCGATTTGACCTAATCTCACCATGCAACTACTCCCCTGGCCCCCTGACTACCCCACTTACCCACAACTTCCTCTAACCTGACCTGACCCGACCTCACCCCCAACTTCCCCCAGTACTCCAGCTCCCCCGTGACCACCTGGTAACTCCTCCAAACCCAACCTGACTAGACCTCATCACCCTATCCAGCTGCCACCCTATCCCCTCACTAACCCTTTTCCCTTACCCGCTTACCTTCCCCACCCTCCCCTGTTACCCGCCCTACCCTCTTACTCACCCTACCCCTTTACCCATCCTACCAATTGAATCACTAACCTTACCCACCCTTAAGCTAAAGAAGAAAAAGTGCGCTTATGACAGGTGCCAGGTAGAAAATACAATTGAGAACCAAGAGGAATACAGAAGGTTCAGAGGAGAGGTGAAAAAGCATATTAGAGAAGCGAAGAGGAATTATGAGAAAAGACTGGCAGCCAACATAAAGGAGAATCCCAAAGACTTCTGCAGGTGTATAAATAGTAGAAGGGCGTTAAAAGGAGGAGTAGGGCCGATGAGGGACCTAAAAGGGAATTTGCACATGGACAAAGGGGTCATGGCTGAGGTATTAAATGAATACTTTGCATCTGTCTTTACCAAGGAGTTAGATGCTATCCAGGCCATTGTGATAGATGATGAAACTCTGTCACTAGAAGGGGTTAAAATTGATAAGGAAGAAGTGTTAAATACACTGTCAGTACTTAAAGTTGACAAGGCACTGGGACCAGATGAGATGCATCCAAGGATATTGAAGGACGTAAGAGTAGAAATTGCAGAGGCACTGGCTCATAATCTTTCAGTCTTAGCTAGACTCAGGGATGGTGCCAGAGGACTGGAGAATTGCAAACATTACGACCTTGTTCAAAAAAGGTTGTAAGGATAAGCCCAGCAATTACAGACCAGTCAGTTTAACTTCAGTGGTGGGAAAGATTATAGAAACAATTACTCGGGATAGAATTAGTGGTCACATGGAAAAATATGGGTTGATAAGGAAGAGCCAGCATGGATTTCTAAAGGGGAAATCGTGTTTAACTAACTTACTGGAGTTTTGTAAAGAGGTAACAGAGAGGGTTGATGAGGGTAATGTTGTTGATGTGGTGTACATGGGCTTTCAAAAGGCATTTGACACAGTGCCACACAACAGACTATGAAAAGTTATTGTTCATGGAATAAAAGGGACAGTCACAATGTGGATACAAAATTAGCTTAAAAATAGGAACCAGAGTAATGGTCAATGGATATTTTTTGGGCTGGAGGAACGTTTGTAGTGGCATTCCCCAGGGGTCAGTATTGGGACCCTAGCTTTTCCTGATATACACTAATGATCTAGATCTTGGTTTGCAGGGGACAATTTCAAAGTTTGCGGATGATACGAAGCTTGGACTGTTGTGAACTGTGAGGTGGAGGTGTAGAACTTCAAGAGGACATAGACAAGTTGGTGGAGTGAGCAGATAGGAGGCAGATGAAGTTCAATGTGGGGAAGTGTGAGATGATTCATTTTGGTAGGAAGAACATAGACAGACCATATAAAATGAAAGGTGAAATTTTGAAGGGGGTGCAGGAGCAGAAAGACTTGGGTGTATATGTGCATTGATCATTGAAGGCAGCAGGACAGGTGGAGAGAGCAGTTAATAAAGCATATAGTATCCTGGGCTTTATTATTAGGGGCATAGAGTACAAGAGCAGGGAAGTCATGCTGAATTTATGTAAGAAGCTCGTTAGACCTCAGATGGAATGTTGTGTACAGTTCTGGGCACCGCACTATAGGAAGGATGTGAACACAATGGAGAGAGTGCAGAAGAAGATTACAAGAATGGTTCCAGGGATGAGAAACTTCAGCTATGAGGATAGATTGGAGAGGTTGGGACTGTTCTCCTTGGGGAGAAGAAGGCTGAGAGGAGATTTGGTAGAGGTGTTCAAAATCATGAAGAAGCTGGACAGAATATATATGGAGAAGCTGTTCCCACTTGTAAAAGGATCAAGAACGAGAGGACACAGATTTAAAACAATTTGCAAAAGAAGCAAGTGTGACGCGAGAGAAAACTTATTCACACAATGAGTGGTTTGGGTCTGGAATGCACTGCCTGGAAGTGTGGTGGAGGCAGGTTCAATAGGGGCATTCAAGAGGACATTAGATGATTATTTGAATAGAAACAACGTGCAAAGGTACAGGGAAAAGGCAAGGCAATGGCACTAGGTCATAATGCTCATTTGGAGAACCAGTGCAGACATGATGGGCTGAATGGCCTCCTTCTGTGCTGTCAAGATTCTGTGATTCACTTTACCCACTTACCTCATGAATTCTACCCCCTTACCCATTTACCTTACTCATCCTACTCCCTTGCCCCTTTACCCACCCTACCCCCTTAAATCACTGACCATACCCACCTCAGCCTTTTAATCACTTACATCATGCACCCTACCACTTTACCCACTCTACCCCATTACCCACTTTCCTTATCCACCCCACCCCCTTACCCACCTCTTCCCCTTACACATATACCTTGCCCATCCTAACCCCTTACTCACCCTACCCCTTTACTCACCTTACCCAACCTACCCCCTTATCCACCCTCCCTCTTACCAACTTACAATACCCACCCTACATCTTACCCACTTATTTCAGCCATGCTACCCCCTTACCCACTTACCTTCTTTCCATAGCTTTCCAAAGAAGCTTTTGGGCATTTAAACTCTTTCTTAGCCACCATCAGGGGAGGGGTAGCAGAGTGGTATTGTCACTGGTCTAGGATTCCAGAGAACCAGAGTAATGCTCTGGGGACCCGGGTTCAAATCCCACGAAATTTGAATTCAGTAAATATCCGGATTATCATGAAACCATTGTCGTGAAAATCCATCTGGTTCACTAATACCCTTTAGGGAAGGAAGTCTGCCATCCTTACCTGGTCTGGCCTCCAGGTGAATCCAGACACGGCAATGTGGATGACTCTTAAATTCCCTCTGAACAAGGGCAATTAGGGATGGGTAATAAATGCTGACCTAGCCAGTGACGCCCATATCCCAAGATGAGTAAAAAGAAGCTAAGTTCAAAGGCTGTTACAAACAGCACCTGAAATGCTGTATTATAAGTTATATATGTTTTTAATACAGTGAGTAATGATAAAGCTTTGTTTTGTAAAGGTAAGTGACCATTGAATAACGTGGTTGCCACATCCCATGAATGAATAATAAAAATATGGCAGCTAGTACTGTAAAAAGGGGGCATGGCTTCTGCATAGATTCCCTTCACTGATGCCTCTGAGGTTTCCTGTGCTCAGTCAGTTTGGAAGGATCCCCCTTCAGAAAAATTGGACGGTATTTTTTGTCTGGTCAGGGGCGGAAATAGTGATTTAGGGATTTTTTGGACCATTTAAGTAGAATGATGCTGAATGAGGCAACTTAAAATGGGGACTTACTGTAAGATTGAGATGGGGAGACATGTCTTCACGTGTGAATGTTTGAAATTCTCCACCCCAGAGGTCAGCCAATGAGTATATTGAAGGCTGAGGTCAATAGACCTTTCTTCACTCAGCCAATGAAGGATTACAGGAATTGAGTGAGGAAGTGGAGTTGATGTGGTTGTTCAGCCATGAGCTTATTGAATGGTGGAACAGGATCAATCAAGATTCTAGCCTACTCCTGCTCCTATTTCTTACATTCTTATATTCTTATATGAATATTAACAATTTGCACAGTTTACATATCACTAAGAAATCTGCAAAATATGCAATAGTTATTGATTTACTAAACTAGGGAATTTTCAACATACAGGTACTTGCTATTAGGTGTCGTCAATCATTGTGAGCTAAGTCTACCAGCATCTGTCTCTCCAGATGTAATTAAATAGACTTCATTTTCACCAACTGAAATGTTCACCAGTACTGAACAGTTGCCAATTGTAGTAATGAGAAAATAAATGTACATGCTAATGAATTTTCTCATTTGTCAATATAATTTAGGTTTACTCATCAAACACTTGCATCTTGTGTTTTTCAAAATTTAGGTGTAAGTTGAATATTTTTACGTAATTGGCTCATTAATGGAGTTTTGTGACTTAATTTTACTGGGACTATGTAGAAAATGATAAACCTTAGAATTTTCAAATCATTACTCTTAAAGCAAAAATTGTTTAGGAGATTTATTTTAGTAACATCACTTGAATGGTCACACAATTTTAGTGCTCAACCAACTGTAATTTTAAAGATACACACTTAATTCTATTTGGTCAACAGAGAAGTGCTTAGTTTATTTTCTAAATGATACATTAGTGTTCTTGTAATAGTGAAGGAAAGAAAGGAAACACTTCTAGAAAAATGATATTTTTAAATAATTTTAAATAATAAATATTTTAGAAGAGGTGTAATGCTGCTGTATCTCAGTTAGGTGCCAAATTCCAGCTCCCTATTCCAGAAATATCCTACTTTTGCTTCAAAGATTTTGGGGATTTTCAAACTACTTGTCTCATTATAGCATTATATCATGAACCAAGCTAGCAACATATACAAGGAATCAAGAGCAGCCTGACCAGTAAACATGAGTGCGCGGATCAACTCAAGTAGGTGGTGGCAGATCTGTTAAGTGTTCAGGAGAATAGTCTACAATGAATGACTCCCAAAGATCCAGTGAAATAGCTTAAGAGAAACTCTATATTGTACCTAGCAGACTTTAAGCATTTGAAAGAATAGAGTACAGTGCATGTTGAATGGGATACTGTGAGAAATTGCAGGCTATGATGCTGTCTTCAAAGCTGGGGAACCAGAGGAAAGACAAAAAAATTGAATGCTGGGAACCTGAAATAAAGAAGATGCTGGAAATATAGAACAAGTCCACCAGCATCTGAAAAATCGAAAAGACGGGTTAATAGATCAAACAGGAATCGGAAGATGGGCTGACTCTTTGGGCTGGTACTAATTAGGAGAGGATAAGATGATTGATGGAGCTAGTTTGAGGGGAAAATTAAGTCAATGCAGGAAGTCATTGTCCCAGAAGTCCCAGGGCAACAAGCCAGAATTAAAATTAAAGTGTTAAGTAGATTATTAAGATATGCATGCTGTGAATTGATCCAATTCTGTAATTGTGAAATAATATGAAATCATGCTGTCGCAAAAGTAAGACCTTCAGAAATAGGAAAATATATTTCTCTATACAAAGATTATAAATAATTGATCATTAGAAGTCAACTTTAACAATACTTTAGGCTATGGAAAGAAATAAATGTGTCAGTAGTATTTATTTTCCCACTTTAAATTTTGGACTGAAATTGGCAGTCCACCTCCCATTTTAAATTAATTATCAAGGGTCAATTAGGCTTGTTATCAAGCAAATTGGCCTTGATAATACACTGGCCACACCATAAAATGTTTGGCGTGGGCCGCCAGAAAGGAGCGGAAACCCCTTTTGTTTCACTGAGATGCTTAATGAGCAAGAAGGAAGGGGGTGTCTCTCTTAGACCCTTTGCTGATTGAAGGGCGGCACCCCCCCTTAGGTCAAAAACCCCTTCCTTCCTACCCACTCCATCCCTTAAATCACCCCCCTCCTTAATGTATGCAAACTCTCTTGGCCCAAGACCCCGGACTTACTTGCTCCAGGGATCCATGGACCTTGGTCTTCTTCTTCTGCAGTCCCCACAGCAGCCATTGATGCCTTCCTGGCACTGCCGGGAAGCTGCCGGCCAATCCAATTGGCTGCGGGGCAGGTCAGTGTGGAACATGTCAGCTCCACACCAACTTTGTTTCCGGGGTAGGCATGCCGTCCACGCCCTCATATTATCAGTGCACAGTGTCCAGTCCATTGAAATTGATTTTGTAGTGGAGCTAGCTTCAAGTAGGATATTAGCGTCTCCCCATTGAATCTAGAGGATGCGGCAGAGACATTGCTGATGGAACTTCACTCATGCTCTTATGTGTCGTTGCAGTTCAGGTACATGGTGATAACAGCTGCTCTGTACACTTAGGGCAGAATTTTCCCATCCTGCCTGCAGCGGGTTTCATGGAGGGCGGGAGTGGAGAATCTAGCAGGAGCCAAAAAATCGGAAACCCGCCGGCGTAGAAATGTTTTGCAATTCTCCTGATGGTGGGTTAATGGCTGGTCAGGTATGCTGCTGAGCAGTGGCGTGAACACCATTTGCATTCATTACCATCTCATGAATGCTCATTAAATTAGTTTCTCACCAGAATCACGTGCAGCCTTCCAATTTTGTGTCACACCAGCGGGAATCTCGTTTGAAAAAGGGTGGCGTGCACATGTCAGATCTCATTTCACTCGCAGCTTCAAGCTGAGTGCAACATATATAGCCTGCCTTCAAAAGTACTGCGCCAGTCTCGTTGCAATGCCAGTGGAATGGCACACTGCTGGGTCTGTAGGGTTGGTCTGCTCCTGGTGCTTGTCTCCGTAGTCACAAGGACACCACTGTGCAGCGGTATTAAGGCAGGGCTCAACTTTCAGACACTGACCAGTATTGCGACTGGGGTTGGCAGTGTAAGGGTGCTCTGCTCCCAATAGGTGTCACCATTGTCCAGAAAGACAGCGCTGTGCAGCAGTACTCATACAGGGCTGAGCATTCAGAAGCCAGCAATTTGACCAGCAATTTGACCGGCGGAGGGATTGGGATGGGGTGGGGGTGGACAAACGGGAGGTAATGGCAAAGGAAGGCTTTACAAGGAGTTGGGGGTGTGGAGAGGTGTGAACACATGATGGGGGGGGCGGTGGGGCAATGGTGAAGGAAGGCTATGCAAGTAGTTGGATGGGGAAGAAGGCACTATGGAAAGCAGAGGGGCAGGAAGGCTTTGCAAGGAGGTGGAGGAGGAAGGGGAATGATGGGAGGCAAAGGATAGACCGAGGAGTGGGGAGCTGGAGCCCGATAAGGGTAACTGAAATACTGACAAACAAGGGGGTGAAAGGGATACCACATGTATGAATGGGAGGGGATGCACACAAACTCTCAAATAGGAAAAGGGTGAGGGGTTGTTAGTGTGCCAGAAGAGGGATGGGTCGCACGCAGGCTCATAAATGGGGGCGGGGGGGATGGTTTGGAAGGGAGACAGTATAGTCTTTAGTCCTGAGGGCAATGGGGAACTCAGTGAAAGGCAAAGTCATTGGCCTGGGGCTTGCAGCCAGGAGTCAGAGTAGGGTTCAAGGGGAACCAGAGAAAGAAGAAGAGGGTTAGGAGGAGAGACAAGACAACAGAGGCAAATCGCCAGACCAAGGCTATACCAAAGAAGACTCTCCTATTTACAGATGAGTGAGAGACAATGCCGGGCATGTCTGTGCTTGCCCCGAGCTCTGGTAGATCACATCTGCCACATTCTTCATGAAGACCTGACACCCCATGGAGTTGGAAGATATCCCCTGCCAGTGGCAGCTGCACTCAATATCTTTTCCTGTGGGTCATTCCAGGAAGCCACAGGGAACCTGTGCACCATCTCTCAGTCCACAACATGTAGATGCATAAAAGAGGTCACAGATGCCCTTTACAGCAGGGCACATCACTATGTGAGGTTTGCTCTGGACAAAGATAGCCAGGCTGCGAGATTCACTGGCTTTGTGGCTGTCTCAGGCTTCCCAAGAGTTCAGGGTACATTTGACTGCACGCATGTGCCTTTAAGTGCTCCAAAGCAGCAGCCCCTAATGTTTAAAAACCACAAAGCCTACCATTCCATGAATTTACAACTGGTGTGTGATCATCAGAAGCACATAATGCACATTTATGCATGGCACCCTGGGAGTTACCGTGACTCCTACATCCTGAGTCACTCCCAGGTACCTGAGATTTTCAAAGGACATGAATGTCTGCAGGGATGGCTGCTTGGGGATAATGGGTACCCATTGAAATGCTGGCTGATGACACCATTGCATCATAAGACCATAAGACATAGGAGCAGAAATTAGGCCATTCGGCCCATCGAGTCTGCTCTGCCATTCAATCATGGCTGATAAGTTTCTCAACCCCATTCTCCCACCTTCTCCCCATAACCTTTGATCCCCTTATCAATCAATAACCTGTCTATCTCGGTCTTAAATACACTCAACGCCCTGGCCTCCACAGCCTTCTGTGGCAATGAATTCCATAGATTCACCACTCTCTGGCTAAAGAAGTTTCTCCTCATCTCTGTTCTAAAAGGTCTTCCCTTTACTCTGAGGCTGTGCCCTCGGGTCCTAGTCTCTCCTACTAATGGAAACATCTTCCCCACGTCCACTCTATCCAGGCCTTTCAGTATTCTGTAAGCATCACCCTCTGAGTTGTTCCCAGGAGAGGTACAACACTGCTCACAGATCCACAGGCACCCTGATAGAGCAAACCATTGGGATTCTGAAGATGTGCTTCAGATGTTTGGATACATCTCGATAGGGTTTCACACATCATCACTGTGTATTGCGCGCTTCACAACCTGGCACTGCAAAGATGTGATCCATTGCCAGATGGTAAAATGGAGCAGGATGAGACCTATTCAGAACATGAAGGTCAGGAGGCTCAGGAACCTCAAGAGGGTGATGAGGGTCACTTTGAAGATGACAACGCCATAGAGGAAGCAAGACATAGGAGTTGTGCCAGTGACACTTTAATCACTGCCAGACTCCAGGAGGAGTAAATTGAAGGCAAGGATGATGGCTACAGACCACCTGGTCCTCAATGCCATTCCCTTTCATCTCAAGGGATTTCCAAACAATCGATTTGAGAACGTGTCCAGTGTTGACACTTGCACCTTCTGGCCTCATGATTCACCAAGCCATGAGCTCCACAAAGGTCCATGGTGCCTTGTGTGCATTCACTCTGGGAAGTGAGAGTCCACTAAACAACAAGAGCTATGTGAGAACTGACTTGAAGCAGCCCTTGCCGCATAATTAAGAAACTACAGCAGACAATAAGATCAGGACCTGGTTAGAGATCGCCTACTCCCATCCATGTCTTGTCCTTTTCCATCAGATTGGAAAGTAGCAAATATAACCCCTCTATTCAAGAAGGGAGGGAGGCAGAAAACAGGAAACTATAGGCCAGTTAGCTTGACATCTGTCGTGGGGAAGTTATTAGAATCAATCATTAAGGAGGTTATAGCTGGGCACTTAGAAGAGCTCAAGGCAATCGGAAAAAGTCAGCATGGTTTTGTGAAAGGAAAATCATGTTTAACCAATTTATTGGAGTTTTTTGAAGGAGTTACATGCACAGTGGATAAAGAGGAGCTTGTAGACATACTGTACTTGGATTTCCAAAAGGCATTTGATAAGGTGCCACATCAAAGATTATTATGGAAAATAAAAACACATGGTGTAGGGGGTAACATATTAGCATGGATAGAAGATTGGCTGGCTGGCAGAAAGCAGAGAGTATGCATAAATGGGTCTTTTTCTGATTGGCAAATTGTGATGAGCGGAGTCCCACAGGGGTCTGTACTGGCTGCTTAACTTTTGACGATTTATATTAATGACTCAGATGAGGGGAGTGAAGACATTGTAGCTACGTTTGCAGATGACATACAGATAGGCAGGAAAGTATGTTATGAAGAGGACATGAGGAGGTTGCAGATGGATGTTGATAGGTTGAGTGAGTGGGCAAAGATCTGGCAAATGGATTTTAACGTGGGAAAATGTGAAGTTGTTCACTTTGGCAGGAAGAGCAAAAAAGCAGAGTATTACTTAAATGGAGAACGGCTGTAAAATTCTGAGGTGCAGAGGGATCTATGTGTTCTATTAGATGAGTCACAAAAAAGTTAGTATGCATGTACAGCAAGTAATTAAGTAGGCTAATGGAATGCTATCCTTTATTATAAGAGGTATTGAACACAAAAGTAAGGATGTTATGCTTCAGTTTTATAGGGCATTGGTGAGACCGCACCTCGAATACTGTGTGCAGTTTTGGTCTCTTTATTTACGGAAGGATGTAAATGCATTGGAGATGGTTCAAAGGAGGTTTACTAGATCGATACTTGGAATAAGTGGGTTGTCTTATCAGGAAAGGTTGGACAGGCTGGGCTTGTTTCATTTAGAAGAGTGAGGAGTGATTTGATTGAAGTATACAAGATCCTGTTGATGAAGTGGAGGCAAGAGAACTTCAACCATCAAGAGAATGTGCAGTGGGGATGTTCATTCATAATTGAACAATGTTCAGCACCATTCGTAACTCCTCAGATACTGAAGCAACATGTATCCATATGCAGCAAGACCTGGACAAGACTTGGGCTGATAAATGGCAAATAACATTCGGACCACACAAGTGCCAGGCAAAGTCTTCAACAAGACAGAATCTACCCATCTCCCCTGACATTCAGTGGAATTACCATTGCTGCGTCCCCCACTATCAACAAGAATAGTGGTTACCATTGACCAGAAACTGAACAGTACCAGCCATATAAATGCTGTGGTTACAAGAGCATGTCAGAGGCTGGGAATTCTGCAGAAAGTAACTCACCTCCTGACTCCCCAAGATGTTCACCATCTACAAGGTACAAGTCAGGAGTATGATTGAATACTCTCCACTTGCCTGGATGACTGCAGCTCTGACAACGCTCAAGAACCTTGACACCATCCAGGACAAAGCAGCATGCTTTATTGGCACCCCATGCACCACCTCCAACATTCATTCCTTCCACCACCAACACCAAATGCAGCAGTGTGTACCATCTACGAGACACAGTGCAGCAACTTACCAAGTCTTCTTCAACAGCATCTTCCAAATCCGTGACCTCAACCAGTTAGAAGGACAAGGGCAGCAGATGCCTGGGAATACCATCATCTGCAAGTTCCTCTCCAAGCCAAACACCATCCTGATTGGAACTATATCGCAGTTCCTTCGGTGTCGCTGGGTCAAAATCCAGGAACTCCCTTCCTAACAGCATTGCGGGTGTACCATACCACATGGACCGCAGTGGTTCAAGAAGGCTGCTCACCACCACCTTCTCAAGGGCAATTCAGGATGGACAATTAGGGATCGCCTTGCCAGCGATGCCCACATCCAACGAACAAATAAAAAGATGGGCAGTTTGAAGCTCTTGTCTAAAGTTTCACATGGCCATCTCCACATGAACAGGTGCCCAGGAAGGAGTCAGGGAAAGAGAGTGGAGTATTTGGCAGGAGACTGAAAATGATGAAATTGGATTTGATTTTCCAAAATGCTGACAAAACGTTTTTAGCTGTCGATGTCTTGAAATCAGATAGATACTCTGATGGCTTGGAGGCAGTCAGGGGTTTGAACAAAGTGATGAAGAGATAGCAATAGTGTCACATATACAGAAGTTGATCCATTGCCTGTGGGCAATGTCATCAAGCAGCAATATATATATGAGGAAGCTGAGGGGCCCACCCAAGAATCAATCCTTGGTGAACTCCACAAATGATGGTGTAGGGACTTGAAGATGAACCATTGATGGCAGTATGCTGGTTATTAACAGATGTGAGTGAACAGAATAGTGCAGATGATGATAATCAAACACTATGGTGCCGTTGAGTTGAACAAATAGAGATAATGCATCACAGCCATAGTTATAGGAGATGTCATTCACGACTTTAACAAAGCTGTAAAATATATGCAGAAATGTTTAAATGAATATTTAATGCAATTTTCTGGTTTCTACATGAAGATTGCACTTGTTCAGTACAAAGTCCATTTTGACTCGGTCTGAGGAAAGTCTATGATCAATGAACCTCCTAAGAGTGAACTGATTTAGATTTTTCTATTTGCTGCAAATGTTTTACATTTTTAGTATTGTTTGATATAATTTAATTTTAAATTTTGGTGATTTTTCAATATTCCTGATTCTTTTTTGTCATGAATGTATGTAATTATTTTTTCAAGGAGCAATTTTTATTTATCCTCACCCTCCCTCTCCCCCACAAAAAATATCAAACTACTGGGCTGAATCGCACCAGATTTGCACACAGTGTGGGTAGTGGGAGGGAAAATAGTCATTATGCCTGACAGCCACAAAGGCGGGTTTTCGCGCCATATCATCCCATTCCCGGCGCAACCCACCTCATTAATAACGCATTCATGGGAAACAGCCGGATCGCTGGCGAGTGGGCTCGGATTTGCCCGTCCCGTTGTGACCTCAATGCTTTCTCGCTCCAGGCATCATATTTAAAGCACACCAGAGCGCGTGCCTACTTCATGTTTACAGACCAGGACTGCTCCAGGCGACAGATGGCCCGGAAAGCAAAGAAGACGGTATCCCCCAGAGTTAGTGACACCTCTCTGGGGCACCTGCTGGATGCAGTGGAAGGCCACTGCAATGTCCTCTACCCCTGCTCCGGCTGCAGAAGATCCACCAGAGTCACCAATCCAGCCTGGAAGGTGGTGGCAGCAGTGGTCAGTGCCACTGGAGCACAGAGGAGGTCAGCCATCCAATGCAGGAACAGGATGAATGCTCTCATCTGTTCTGCCAGGGTAAGTCAATCACCTCATCACTTTCAACTCACGTGCTCACAAACCCATCACACATCTACAGGGATCTCACACCTCAAGGGTCAACACCGCTGACACTCACACACAACTTCACATCTCCATCAGACTCATACCCTCTGGAGCTCACATCTTCATCCTGCACATGGCTCCGCTCACCCCACAAACACTCCACGCAGTGCCATGTGACCTGCTCACACTCTCTCCATCTGTTTTCATACAGGAGAAGCTGGCTCACAACAGCAAGGAGATGTCCAAGGTTGAAGTGGCCCACATTAAGCCCCTCATTCACTTTGAGCAGCGTGCCATCGTGCTGACTGGTGAGTTGTGCGTTGACAGTGAGGTCGGCAATGAACCCACATTAGGATCCTGCACCACATCATCCCTCACTCAAAGCAAATGTGAGTGCTCTCTCTCTCTTGCCTTTGACTCTGCTGCCATGCATTAATTATCTCTACTTTGCTTCACAGGGAGCTCTACCAAGCAACCGACACCCTCAGCCTGCCAGTCCCTCAGCTCTATCCAGGTCCTCACCTCCAGGCAAGAGGACAGCTCCTCCATTGAAGAGCTGGAAATAAGCAGCCTGGAAGACCCGTCACAGCGCTTACCCACACCCTCCACCAGAGCTGAGACACACCTCGGCGGAACCTAGATCTAGAGCAGGCTCGGGTTCACAATCTGGTGGTCACCGCACTGACACATGCTCGCAGCAGCAGGAGGCAGGTTCAGCCGAGCTCCCCAGCACTTGGAGGACTGCTGGAGAAGAGGCATCTGTGAGGTCCGAGTCAGATGATGAGCTTCTGGACTCAGCCTTCCAACTCATCTGGAGAGTCAGCAGAAGGTGGGGGAACATCACACAGAGCTGTTGGAAACCCTCAACAGAGTGGCACGTGTGTCTGAGGAGTACACCTGCCTCTTCTCTGATGAAGTGGTGCCCACATGTGCGCGTATGGAGGTCTCCATGGAAAGGATGGCGAATGCCATGGAGAGCCTGGCCCAGCAGAACACAAAGGTGTGTGCAGCCCTGCACTCCATCGCGCTAGCCATGCGTAAGTTCCTGCAGTGGCAATGCGAGAGGGAAATGGGGCACCTTGACATCCCCCCAGGTGCTCCTTCCCCTCAAGGAGTCAGGCTGGGGCCCTTGGACACCCAAAGGAAGGAGGAGCGGCAAATGGACACCCCTGGGTCATCCGCTCAGGAATCTCAGAGGCTGTCCTCTCCCTCTGAGTCCCCTTTGCCTGTGATGCCCTGAACCTTGTCCTCTGTCACAGCAGAGGGAGCAGCTGGCCCACAGGAGGTCAGCCAAAGCAAGCCGGGGCCCTCAAGGCCTCAGCTCCCTAGAGGACGCACGCCAAAATCATCAGAGGCAACATGGTCAACCATTGCACAGGCTGTCCCCACCCCTGCTGTGGATGTCAGGGCAGCGCCTAGAAGAAGTGGTAAACCTAGAATAGTTAAGAAATTCTGATCACAAGTGGTTGTGCGGGTGAACGCATTTTGTCACTTTATAATCTGACAATATGTTCACTTTCACTGAATAACGTGTAATGTTTTCTTTCAGTTTCATTGACAGGCTTCATGAGTCCTCCCAATGAATCCCCCCCACCCCCGCCACCCCCACTTGTGATTCAGCTGCTTGTAGCGGACCATGAGTTATTCTGAAGGGAGAGGCGTGTGCATGGCAAGGTCTTTCAGAGCCTCATGCAAGTACTTCCCCACACACGTAGAGCCTTTATCCATCACACTCATCTAACTGTCCTGAGCATTTTCAATGCTGCCTGCTAGGCTTCTCTTTCAGTTGTCCATCTGAGCTGATCTGCATTTCCGCCCACCCACTGTTACACTCCCATGCAGCACCTGTGCCCGTCCAACACGAGGCTCCGCTAACTTTTGATTTCTACACTGATGGTTGTAGTCAAGTTTTTGTTCAGCTCCCCCGTCCTTTCCCCTCCCCCAGTCACCCATCACTGTCAACCCCCCTGGCATCAGCTTCCAATGTCCCACCGTCACCTACCACCCCAAACCCTTGTCTTTCCAGGATGTCCAGGTGAACATGCACGTTCCCTACCTTCCTGAGAATCCCACCCCAACCGCATTGACCTCCCCGACCTCCTCCTTCCCATCCCTAGGGTCCCTGTCTGCCTCCGAGTCCCCACCCACCATCCTCGCTGTCCCTTCTACTGCTGCTGACACACCATCACCCTCCCATACTTCAGGCTCCCTCTGCCCCATCTCTTACTCACCATTCCCTCCTACTACACTCACCCTCATTTAACTCCCCAGGAGGCAGTCATTGACTCTACAGACCCCTCCCTTGCACATTCACCTGGACAATCCAAACCCCTTATTCCCTTCTCCCCCTCTACTCCCTCCTCCACCCTTACTCCCTCCTCCACCCCCTAGACACCTCCCCTCTCCGAACTCCCTCCTCCCCTGAATATCTTCTTCCCCCTGGTTCCCTTCCTCCCTCTGAACTTCCTCCCCTATCCAGACACCTTCTACCCCCTGGACTCCTTCCCCACTCTGAACGCCTTCCCCCAACTGAACTCCTTCCCCCCTCCAAAATCTTTCCCTTACACCTTCCTCCCACCTTACATCTATCTCCCCGCATCCTGCGTTTTCCCCCGTTACATCCCTCCTCCCAACCTTACCCCACCCGGCACCTTTGTTGCCCCCCTCCCAATCTCATCCTGCCAACACCTTTGTACTCACCCTCCCATCCTCACAATACCTTCTTCCCCCCACCTCGGTACACCTTCCTCTCCCAGTCACACCTAGACCTTCCTCTCTCCCCTCACTGATCATCTGTAGCAGCCCATGGCCAAGACCGTGATGTTTTGAAGCAGACCTGAAACATCACCAAAGACCTCCCACCTTCCGTTAGCTGCTTCTTGGTGGAGCCTTGTCATAATAATCTGCCCAGCATGCAATGCACATGTTCGTCCAGGGTCCAGTAACTGTAGGGCTCCAACATCCTCTGCTCCTCAGATGTCCGCGATCTGAGCAAGGCCCCAGTGGTAAGTCCCGGCATTTGGATGTCACACTTGTCCAAACATGTTCTGGGCTGGCGTGTTTTCCCGCCGTTGTAGCGGTAAATCTGGCGTGGTTGGGCCTTACTTTGCATCCCATTAACAGGATGCAAATTGGGTTCACGTCGTCCTCAGCGGGATTCACTTTCCGCCATGGCGGACACCATCGGACACGGCATGAAACCAATTTTGGGCCTTCTTGCCATATTGCCCCACCACCACCCGCCAAGATGCCCGACGCCAACGGGTTTGGAAAATTCAGGCCACGGTGCCATTGATACTACATTAGGGAACAGAAGCATGTTAGCAAATGAAATAAAAGGGCAATTCCATCACAATTTTCACAGGAGCTTAGAATTCCACAATGTGCAAGCTTTAGAGTACTATGTAGGTTGGTCTGCTTGCACCCTCAATTTAATATTGCATGGCTGAATTGGTACAAAATAAATGGACTTAATCAAGAGATTGGCAGGCTCTTGAGTTACACTGGTCACATTTGCCTTCACACCACCAATGATATCTGAAAGCATGCCTGGCAATGGCTGAATACAATGTTCTCAGGGGGCTTCAGGACAGCGGGGAAACAATTGTAGAGCTTCACCATTGTTGGAGGGACACCTGCAGCTAACCTTCAACAGGGGCCTCACACTATCTGTGGTTTAGAAGGTCAATTTGCCCCTTTTATCGGTGCCTCAGGTTTTTTGCAGGCATACTATACAACTAGCCTAGAGAGGGATGTTAGAGTGCAAACCAGGGAAAACTCTTTTCCTAATTTTTCTCATACAAATTTTACGCGGCATAATGTCAACTGCACCAACCATTAAACAGGAGTTCAAGTGATGTTTGGCTGGCTCTCTGTCATTCTCCTCCAGTCTCTGTGTTGGCAGTTCATTTCTCTCAATTCTACTTCATATTTGACTATAATTACTGAATGGGTGGAATGCTCTCTTGGACCTTTCTAAAAGCTATCAACCTTATATGGACACTGCAGCAGCCACACCCTTTAAAATTCACCCTCTCTCCATTGAACTAGCTCCACAAGGGCAAAACTACACAGGGATCAATGAATAATTTAGGAAATAAGCTAGCCCAGAAAAATTGTAGGCAGACAGAAAGCTACATTTTTGACTAGATTTGCTGAAGAATTTATAGCCATTCCCAGTTGAAAGACAAGCTGGAAATCCATCTTGCGGTGACTGCAGTACAACTGTTTAAGAGAGTCAACCCACTGGATGGAATATCTATGATTGTGGAAGCTTGGTGAGCAATTTCACAGACATCCCTGCTATCTCTTTGTTAGGAAGGCTGAGGGAAAAAATACTTCCATCACTGGGAATGACAAGGGAAGAATTCAATCTCCTTGTACAGCTAGGTCATTCTGAAGCTGATAGTGAACTCTGTGATGCATTCATTGCAAGTAATGTAAAACAAGTGGTTAGCAGTGATATATAGAGGTTGGAAAGTGAGCTGTCAATCAAGCTCAGTCTCTGTGCAGGGAACCAACCACTGATGTGCTCTTAATTTAAAACTTCATGGCATGTGGAGGAATCTTGAATGATGAATTTTCCCTGACTTTAATTTCTGTTCCTGTTCAGGAGAGTGAAAATTCTACGCTGTGGCTCTTAAAACCTATGACCTTTGACCCAGAGCAAAACTGATTTGAGCCAAGCGAACATTTTGGGCAGAATCTTCTGGCTGGCGTGCGGGTGGCAGAGCCCACACGCCAGCGCTTAAAATGTTGCGCACTGACATAGTGTGAGCGTCCTGACATCAGCCCGCGGCATCGCGATATTTCGGTCGGCGGACGCGCTATGCAGCGCCTGCCATTAATTAAAGGCCTCGTTAAGGCCCTTAACATGCCAATTGTCGACGATTTTGAGTGGCCCGTGCGAACTTTGGCTCGGCGCACGGGCCCAACGGGGAGGCAGGTAGGTGATTTTTTTACAAACCTCATCCAGTGGCGGGATGAGGTTTCATATCGGAATTAAAAACACTTAATAAAGTTTTTGTTTATTTCATTAACATATCCCATCTCGTGTGACATTTTCACATGAGGGGAACATGTTAATGAATTTTTTATTGTTCTATTTTTTATATTTGCCAGCCTTTCAGCAATCTCCCTGAGGCAGCACTTTGCCTCAGGGAGATGTGCGCTCTTTCGCACACATGCGCGAAAGAGCGCACTCTGACAGTTGGGGAATCCCCCCACCCCCGCACAGAAAGCGCATAGCACTTCCCGTCGGGCGGCCCGCTGGGCGAGCCTTAATTGGCCCGCCCATTTAAAATGGCGGCTGGGCCCGTTTCAGCGGTGGCGATTGGCTGCCCGCCCGCCTGCTCATCAAGGGAAAAATTCTGTCCTTTGTGTTTATTTTTGCATTTTGTGCAAATGGTAGGTCCTGTTCGGATTTCAATAATCTCTTCGATGGTGCCCTTCAGCATTGACTCCACCTTAATTTGCAATGAAAGGATGCCGCATCAAATTGAAGTAAGCATATGTAAATGCTTGCCCTGTATCAGATCAAAAATTGGTCTGCGCCTGACTTTGGGAGTTGACTTTGTTCTTTCCATGCCTAATCCCAGTATTGGCCCAACAGGGCTCTGAGCAAAGGGGCTAATCCTTAACATTTTTGCCTGTATTAATTCAGTTCAGTTGTTAGCACACATACCTCTATCAGTAGTTTGTTGGTGTAAACTTCGTTCCAAGATTCAAGCACATAATCTAAGTTGACACTTCAATGTTTTATTGAGGGAGCTTTGCATCCTTTTCTCATATTCTTTTACTGTGGCCTTTCTGCCTGCAAGTTGGCATAAAAGATACGATGGGCATTATTCAAGGAAATGCAGAGAGCTCTGACCAAAAATCTTCCCTCAATTAGTTACACAAAAACAAATTAATTGATCATTCATGCCTGAGGCAGATTGCTTTGCACAAAAGGCCACAATTTTTTTTTAAAGTGTTTTATTGGATGCAAAGAGGCAGATTTTCAATTTACTGCCTGGGTGCAAACCTAAAGTTGTGGATCAGCTTCCTGATATGAAACCATAATTTTCTTTTGCAGTGATTTCAATGAAATAAAAATCAGGCAGTTTATGTCAAGGACAGACAGTCCGCAATACTGGTTTTAAACCTAGCAGCAAATTTGAACTATACATTGAAGTGCTTTGTGGCATCCTGAGCCTCATGATATGAAAGTTCTTTCCTTTCTTTAGGTTAAATGAAGTGAATTTTCACAACCATATTAATTAATATGCTCCCTGGTGTGTGGCAGCATTGGTCATTTGATCATTATTCAGCATATTTGTATGATGTCATGGCTTTATATGAGACGTGAATGGCTCATTTAGAATATTTCCAAAATCTATGTTCTTCAAATAATCAAAGCATATCCTGACGTTAGCTAGTAAGAATCAGATAATCTATTTATATCAATTTCAGTGCGACATCATTGAAATTCGAATGCTCAAATTTAAATCAAAACAACAGGAACACGATTACATCTGAAAACGACTTTCTTCAACTGAATTGTCAACAGTCAAAGTATGTTTAGAGATGCCCATTTTCATTCTTTTCACAAATTCCACTTTCTAACAAATAAAATATACCTAGGGATTTAACATAGTACATTTCATTTCCATTAATATAAGAATGCAATTGATAGTAATGACAGATAACCAGAGGTGGTGAGTATCTTAAGTAACATTTATGCACGTTAACTTTGATTTTGAAACAGTGTTCTGATCAATAGATAAACACTCCTTATTTTGTGATAGGTAATATGCATTTACTGATGGTTTAAATATATTTTATTTTTTAGCTTCTGCAGTACCAGGTGATGTTGCACTGTACACTGGCGTTGTGGCAGTGGCCGTATGCCTTACACTGCTGCTAGTTGTAGTGATACTCATGTATCGAAAGAAACAGCAAGACTTCGATTCTGATGTAACTGACTCTTCAATTCTAACAACAGGATTCCAACCTGTGAACATTAAAACACCTAAACAAGGTTAGTCATTCCAATTTCTTTTAGGTTAGTTCTTTTTTTGGAAAATTGTTATTGTTAGATTTTAGGGAAAATGTAAGGAAGAGACAGACAAAACAAGGCAGGAGAACATGAATTAAAAGCAGCAATGCAAAGCTCAAAATAGACCCCTTACTTCCTGTCTAAAACCATGCAGCACAAAACCCTGGAAAGATTCCTGCTGCTTGTCCAGCTACATGATTTAACTTGTGGGGTTATCTGGAGCTGAATCAGAATAATTCCAGGATTCAGAGACTGCCTCTCCAGCTTCAATGGTCAATCAGCAAAAATGCTCTGGAGCATTATCAGCTTTCCTTGCTAAGGTATCAAATTATCAAGTTTGCAATCTTGTATAAAGTTTTACCAGCACCCCATAGAATCTTTACTGGAACAATATTTAGCCTGTCCCATTTGAGTACAATTCAGGTTTCAATATGTCCATGATACATACTGAGGCAAACCACAAAATGACTTAAAGGGGCATTATTGAGATTCCTATAGTATTTAGTCCCATTAGGTTACCCTATGTTGTAGAAGAAAGCATAGTTGTGCTCTGCAATATACCAGAACAATAAGAGTGATTTTGCAATCTCGCACTCCCATTTTATAACATTTATTGGGACAACTTTCCTTTGATTATACATATAATTTTTACCAGGTTCCATCTCCACCCACACTGTCCTCCAAAATCAGGAGAGAGGTATTGTCCAGTCAATGGACACTCACTTATATGTTATAAATCCCCAAACTTCATTGACCCATTTGTGAGGTGGTCTTGTGTGGGAGGAAAATCTTCCATGAAACTGAAAATTAACCAATTCAAGTGATGAAGGGATGTTTGATAAACTCAACCTCTCAGGGATATTTGAAATGCAAGTAATGATTGAACATTACAGTAACATTTTTGAACTGAAATATCAATGTCCCAGCATTGTAGCATACGAACAAGGAGCAGGAGTAGCCTGCTCCACCATTTAAAAGATCATGGCTGATCTGATAGTAGCCTCAAATCTGCATCCCGCCTACACCTGATATCCTATCACCCCCTTGCTTACCAAGAATCTATCCAACTCTGCCTTAAAAATATTCAAAGACTCTGCTTCCACCATCATTTCAGGAAGAGAATTCCAAAGACTCACGACCCTCTGAGAGAAAAAGTTTCGTCTCATCTCCATTTTAAATGGGCGACCTCTTATTTTTAAACATGACCCCTAGCTCTAGATTCTCCCACAGGAAGAAACATCCTCTCCACATCCACCCTGACAAGACCCCTCAGGACCTTATGTTTCAATCAAATCGCCTATTATTCTTCTAAGTTCCAGCAGGCACAGCCTAGCCTGTCCAACCTTTCCTCATAAGACAACCTTGTATTTCACCTCTATTCTATTTTTACTTAGTTCTGTTTAAGGGTCATTTGGACTCAAAACGTTATCTGTGCTCCTCTCCACAGATGCTGCCAGACCTGCTGAGTTTTTCCAGGTATTTTTGTTTTTGGCCAGGTATTAGTCTGGCAAACCTTCTCTGGACTGCTTTTAACACATTTACAATTTCAATACATTTCCTTCCCTAAATAAGGTGACCAATACTGTACACAGTACTCCAGATGTGGTCTCACTAGTGCTCTGTATAACTGAAGCATAACCTCCCTACTTTTGTATTCAATTCCCCTCATGTTATTTTTAATAAAGTAGTGTTTTTATCATAAAGTACAAGGACAGTTATAACAAATAAATATCTATGAATTTGACACAACAGAATGGTGTCATTTGACTATTTATTATTTACACATAGCACAAATAACTAGGAGATCGAGAATTATCCCATCCATATAATATAATCTGAAATTCAGTGTAGAATCTGAACAATTATGTCTGTATTTTATTGTAATCTTGTGATATTTGAAAATTATTTTGCTGCGAATCCTAGTGAATGATGCAGTCAGTATTCAGAGGGCACATAATTACCTTATACTGCTGTAAAAAGTATGTTCAATAATCCTTGAAATGCAAAGTATTTTTCACAGTGGCTTGTCTGTTTTCATTCTGATAGATAACTCCCATTTGCTTACAATCCAGCCTGACCTCACAAGCACATCAGCATACCAAGGCTCCATTCGTTCACGACAGGATATCTCAGACAAGATTCCAATGACTAACTCTCCCCTTCTGGACCGACTTGCAAATGAAAAACATACATTACGTAATGGTACAGCACATTCCGACACTTCAAACCTTATGGCAAGACTCTCAATGCAAATGAACACCAAGTCATTATTGAGGGATGCTTCAAATACTGCATTCGGAACATTTAATTTTTTAGGTGGTCGTCTTACCATTCCAAACAGAGGTAAATGAAATATAAATTAATAACTATTATCCACTTTAGAAATATTAATTGTATGAACTTGATTTGGCATAAACAACCCTGCATTGCTAAATGGAGTCCTTAACACATTAATAGCAAATAAAAAATTGTTTAGTATTCATATTAATCTCTATATTATATGTATATAAAATTACAGGAATATTTTGGTACCAAAAGTCACAGAAAAATTGCAAAATATAATTGAAAAGTACTGTTAATTTTAACATAAGTGCTTTTTTCAAAAATGTGATTAGGACAATTGGATTTTCCTCCAATTGTTTTTTTAATTGTTCACGGAACGTGAGTGACGTTGGCTAGGGCAGCATTTATTGCCCATCCCTAATTGCCCTTGAAAGGTTTGCGGTGAGCCACCTTTTTGAACCGCTGCAGTCCATCTGGTGTAGGTACACCGAAAGTATAATTAGGGAGGAAGTTCCTCGATTTTGGACAGTGAAGGAGCAGCAATACATTTCCAAGTCAGGATGGTGTGTGACTTGGAGGGGAACTTGTAGTTGGTGGTGTTCCCATGAATCTGCTGCCCTTGTCCTTCTAGGTGGTACAGGTCGTGGGTTTGGAAGGTGCTGTTGAAAGAGACTTGGTTAGTTGTTGCTGTGCACCTTAGATGGCACATATTGCTGCCACTTTGCGTTGATGATGGAGGAAGTGAACGGTTGAGGTATGGATGGGATGCCAACCAAGCAGGCTGCTTTGACCTGGATGATGTCAAGCTTCTTGAGTGTTGTTGGAATGGCATTCATCCAGGCAAGTGGATAGAATTCCATCATACTCCTGAGCTGTGCCTTGTAGATGGTCCTTGGGGAGTTAGGAAGTGACTTACTTGCTAGAGAATTCTTTATATTTATATGGGTAGTCCAGTTCAATGGTAACCCTCATGATGTTGATAGCGGAGGATTCAGCAATGGTAATGTCATTGAATGTTGGTTAGATTCTGTCTTATTGGAGATGGTCATTGCCTGGCACTTGTGTGGCGTGAATGTTACTTGCCATTTGTCAGCCCAAGTCTGGATATTGTCCGGGTCTTGCTGCATTTGGATATGGACTGCTTCACTATCTGAGGAGTCGTGAATGGTGCTGAACATTGTGCAAACATCAGTGAACATCCCCACCTCTGACCTTAAGATAGAGGGCAGGTCATTGCTGAACCAGCTGTAGGTGGTTGGGTCTAGGATGCTACCTTGAGGAACTCCTTCAGTGATGTCCTAGAACTGAGATGATTGACCTCCAACAACCACAAATATTATCCTTTACGCTAAGAATGATTCCAACGAGTGGAGAGGTTCCCCCTGATTCCTATTTACTTCAGTTTTCCTAGTGCTCCTTGATGCCACATTCGGTCAAATGTTGCCTTGATGTCAAGGGCAGTCACTCGCAACTCACCTCGAGTGTTCAGCTCTTTTGTCCAATTTGGACCAAGGCAACATTGAGGTCAGGAACTGAGTGGCCCTAGCAGAATCCAAACTGAGCTTGAGTTGAAGTGGGATTTGTCACTCCTCCTTCTGGGAACTCATTATCATTGTAGGATGGTTATGGAGCAGAGGTACTACTTCTTACAGGCACTTATTTTTATTCTTTGATGGGATGTGAGCAAGGCCAACATTTGTTGCCCATCCCTAACTGTCCTCGATCTGAGTGGCAGGTAAGAGTCAACTGCATTGCTGTGGATCTGGAGTAGGGTAGGATCAAGGTAGAATTGTTTAGCTCCCTCCCTCTGTTTCTCTGGATCCATTGGGAAAGAAATAAACTTCATAGCATGTCTGAAGAGAACAAGGTCACCAGATGATGTCTTGAAGGATCGACTGGCAAAGAAATTCAAGGCAGTGGTGACCCTTGTCTTATCACAGAATCAAAGAATTGTTACAGCGCAGAAGGAGGCCATTTGGCCTATCGTGTCTGTACTGGCTCTCCAAATGAGCATCATGAATTAGTGCCATTCTCCTGCTTTTTTCCCCGTACCCTTGCACATTGTTTCTATTCAAATAATCATCTATTGCCCGCTTGAAAGCCTCAATTGAAGCTGCCTCCACCACACTTCCAGCAAGTGCATTCCAGACTCGAACCACTCGCTTTCTCAGATCACATTTGCTTCTTTCATAAATCACTTTAAGTCTGTGCCCTCTCATTCTTCATCCCTTGACGAGCAGGAACAGTTCTCCCTATCTACTCTATCCAGCTCCCTCATGATTTTGAACACCTCTATAAAATCTCCTCTTAGCTTTCTCCTCTCTAAGGAGAACATTCCCAACCTGTCCAAACTATCTTCATAACTCAAGTTTGTCATCCCTGGAACCATTCTTGTAAACCGCTTCTGCACTCTCTCCAATGCGTTCAATCCTTTCTTAGTGTGGCGCCCAGAACTGTACACAATACTCCAGCTGAGGTCTAACTAGTGCCTTATATAAGCTCAGCATAACCTCCCTGCTCTTGTACTCTATGCCCCTATTAATAAAGCCCAGGATACTGTATGCTTTATTAACTGCTCTCTCCACCTGTCCTGCCACCTTTAATGACCTATGCACATATACACCCAGATGTATCTACTCCTGCATTCCCTTAAGCATTGTACCCCTTATTTTATATTGCCCCTCCATGTTCTTCCTACCAAAATGAATCACCTTACACTTCTCTGCTTTGAACTTTATCTGCCACCTATCTGCCCACTCCACCAACTTGTCTATGTCCTTTTAAGTTCTATGCTGTCCTCCCCACAGTTTACAATGCTTCCAAGTTTTGTATCATCCGAAAACATAGAAACTGTCCCCTGCACACCAAGGTCTAAATCATTATTATATATCAGGAAAAGCAAGGGCCCCAATACCAACCCCTGGGGAACTCCACTACAAACCTTCCTCCAGCCTGAAAAATATGCATTTGACCTTCTATTTCCTATTACTTAGCCAATTTTGTATCCATATTGCTCCTGTCCCTTTTATTCCATGAACAATAACTTTTCTCACAGGTCTTTCATGTGGCACTGTATCAATGCCTTTTGAAAGTCCAGGTAAACCACATCAACAGCATTACCCTCATCAACCCTCTCTGTTCCCTCTTCAAATAACTCCAGCAAATTAGTTAAACATAATTTCCCCTTCAGAAGTCCATGCTGGCCCTTCCTAATCAATCAACACTTTTCCAAGTGACTATTAATTCTATCCTGAATAACTTTCTCTAAAAGCTTCCCCACCACTGAAGTTAAACTGACTAGTCTATAATTGCTGGGCTTATCCTTACAACCTTTTTTGAACAAGGGCATAATGTTTGCAAGCCTCTAGTCCTCTGGCACCTCCCCTTGGTCTAGGGAAGACTGAAAGATTACGGCTAATGCCCCTGCAATTTCCACTCTTACTTCCTTCAATATCCTTGGATGCATCTCATCCGATCCCGGTGCCTTGTCAACCTTAAGTACCGACAGTTTATCCTACACTTACTCCTCATCATTTTTGAACCCTTCTAGTGACAGAGTATCCTCCTCTGTCACCGTGACCTGGGTAGCATCTGCTTCATTGTTAAAGACAGTGCAAAGTATGTATTTAACACCTCAGCCATGACCCTTTTCTCCATGTGTAAATCTCCTTTTTAGTCCCTAATCAGCCCTACTCCTCCTTTCACCACCTTCTTACTATTTATGTACCAATAGAAAAATTTGGGATTCCCCGTTACGTTGGTTGCCAGTCTTTTCTCATGATCCCCCTTTGCTTCTCTTTTTGATTTTTCACTTCACCTCTGAACCTTCTGTATTCAGTTTGGTTCTAAGTTATATTTTCTACCTGGCACCTATCACAAGCACACTTTTTCTTCTTTATCTTAATTTGTATCTCCTTTTTCATCCAAGGAGCTCTAAATTTGTTTGCCCTACCTTTTCCTTATATGGGAATATACCTTGACTGTGCCCATTACTTCTTTGAAGATAGCCCATTGTTCAGCTATAGGTTTTCCTGCCAATCTTTAATTCCAGATTCAGCTACAGGTTTTCCTGCCCGCCATTGATGGGCGGAGCGGACAATTGCAAACATGTTTCACACCCGTGTGGAACCGATTTTTGGCCTCCATGATGTCCAACGCCAGAGGGCATGCAAAATTCCACCCTATGCCTTAACTAATAAAGGATAAGTATTCCATGTGCCTTCTTGATTACTATCTCTACCTGTCCTCCTAACTTTAGAGACCTGTGGACATGCACTCCAAGATCTCTCTGTTTCTCTACATTCCTCAGTATTTTGCCAATTATTGTGTTTTCCTTTGCATTGTTTGCCCTCCCCAAGTGCATTGCCTCACACTTCTCAGAATTAAATTCCATTTGCCACTTATACTTGATCAGTTCATTGCTATCCTCCCATATTCTATAGTTTCCTTCCCCTCATTACCAACCAAACAACCAATTTTTGTATCAGTTGCAAATGGCTTAATTATGCCCCCTACATTTAATATAAGTCATTAATATATGCCATGGAAAGCAGTCTTCCACTCATCCTGCACCACACCTGTAACCAGAGAGGATTGAAAATGATGGTTAGAGCCTTCTCTATTTCTTCCCTTGCTTCTCTTAGCAGCCTGGGATACATTTCATCCAGCCCTGGTGGTTTATCTAGTTTCAAAGACTCTAAACCCCTTAATATTTCCTCTCTCACCATGTTTATTCCACCAATATTTTACACATCTCCTAATTATCTCCAGTGTCTGCATTATATCCCTCTTTTGTGAAGACAGATGCAAAGTATTCATTAAATACCTTGGCTCAGATTTTCATAGAGACGTGGAGACTCTTTGATGTTCCAAAATGGCAGGTGAGACCTAAATCCAGACATCCTGCCCCCATTTCCAACAGATTTCATTTTTTCTGATAGGGGAAAGGGGGTGGGGCATGACTCATACACAGGGGAAACATGAACTCTGCAGGGCCATTTGAATTTGGTGCTGAATTCAAACAGACCCAATTTTCAACGGAGCAATGTCTTCAACACATAGTGCAGGGGTTATGAATTTTTAAAGTAGACATAAATGGTCTTCCAGTGAAAAATGTCTGTAGAACTGTCAAGCTATGAAGTTATTTAAATTCCCTTTCCTTTAAAATTAAAAAAGCAGCCTGCCTGTGTGAGTGAGAGGTAAAAAAAGTCTTGTCTAGCAGTTACAATAGCTGTTTGTTGACATTACCATAAGGGCAATCATTGTATCATTATTCATGTTTGACTGCTTTCCAATACCTATCATTATCCCAGCTGAGGGTCCTAAGTTCACAGTTTGAGTGACAGCTCAAAGAGGGGTTATTAATGGATTTAACAGATAGGAAACAGAGAGTTGAAACAAATTGATCTTTTTCTGGAGTGCCAGGTAGTTACTACTGAGGTACCACAGGGGTCAGTGCTTGGGCCGCAGCTGTTCACAATATATATCAATGATTTGGATGAGAGAACCAAGTGTAATATTTCCAAGTTTGCTGACGACACAAAACTAGATGAGAATGTGAGTGGCTGGGAGTATGTTAAAAAGCTTCGAGGTGATTTAGACAAGCTGAGTGAGTGGGCAAATAGATAGCATATGCAGTATAATGTGGATAAGTGTGAAGTATCCACTTCAGTAGGAAAAATGGAACGGCAGAATATTAATTAAATGGTGATAGATTGGGAAATGTTAATGTACAAAGGAACCTGTGTGTCCTTGTACACCAGTCACTGAAAGCAAGCATGCCAGTGCAGCAAGCAGTTTGGAAGGCAAATGATATCTTGGCCTTCATTGCAAGAGGGCTTGAGTACAAGAGCAAGGATGTCTTACTGCAGCTGTACAGGGCCTTGGTGAGACCACATCTGGAGTATTATGTGCAGTTTTGGTCTCCTTACCTAAGAAAAGATATACTTGCCATAGAGAAAGTTCAGCAAAGGTTCACCAGACTGACTCCTGGGATGGCAGGATTGTTGTATGAGGAGAGATTGGGTTGAATAGGCCCGTATTCACAGGAATTTGGAAGAATGAGAGGGGATCTCATTTAAACGTATAAAATTCTGACAGGATGGGACAGACTGGATGCAGGGATGATAGTTCCTCTTGCTGGGGGATCTAGAACAAGGGTTCACAGTCTCAGGATACAGGGTAGGCCATTTAGAACTGAGATGAGGAGAAATTTCTTCACTTGGAGGGTTGGTGAACCTGTGGAACTCTCTGAGACAGAAGACTGTGGAGGCCAAGTCACTAAATGTATTTAAGAAAGAAATAGATAGATTTCTAGACTCTAAAGGCATCAAAGGGTATGAGGAGAGAGCGGGAGTATGGCATTGAGATAGAGGATCAGCCGTGATCATACTGAATGGCAGAGCAGGCTCGAAGGTCCAAATGACCTACTCCTGCTCCTATTTTCTATGTTTTTAGCTGTTTGTGACGTGGGGTTGTGAATACAAGTCTGTTTTATAAGGGATTAGGTATTTGAGGGAATTCAAAAGATTTGAATGGATTTTCATGAATGGGAGCTTTTTTTTAATATAGTAAAGGCTGTAATGGACATTTAGATGCTATTTTGTTTCATCTCAGCATGGCTCCTTTGGTGTGCCCATGGTGGATACTGGATGTGTTCCAATGGAGAGTGTAAGGGCAAATGGTGCTTGGTGTTGGGACATAGGTTATCATTAAGTTGGCATTAGGGGCAATAAGGGAAAATGTGGGTGTGTGGCGGAGCATGGGTTGACACAGGTTATGAGGAGCTATGAGGGTGACGGGGGTGCATGGGATTGCATGGAGGGCATGAGGGGCCATTGGGGATGGAAGGGTGCATAGATTGGCATGGGACATGAGGGCCATTAGAGATGGCTGGGTGCACAGGTGGGCATGAAGAGTCTGTGGAGCTATTGAGGGTGGATATGGGGCATACATTGGCATGGGCGGTATCAGGATATATTGGGGATAGGTGGGAGCATGGCTTGGCATGGAGGGTATGGGGGGCCATTGGAAGTGGGTGGGGAGGGCGTGAGTTGGTATGGATGGTGCATGGGCATGTGGGGGTGGGGTAAGGGTGAGAAAGGATGAGGGATAGAGGGCCTAAAATATGAGCAAACCATTGGGATGAAGTCCCAGAGAACCTAGGCAGACCTTTTAAACAGCCTGCCTCGACATTTGGCAGTCCCTGTGGGCCACCTCTTTTATGCGTATGGGGACGGCAGGCCTGATTCAATACTGGACCAATCCAACACCATGCCCCCACCGCCCCCAGAGTGAAGATCCCGCCATTTGAGGGAGGGTTTCTCCTGAGGTGGGTGCAATGAGCCAGGAAATTTCCCAACTTGCCCTACCTGACTTGGGAGCGAAAACCCAGGCCCATGTCCAATTGACGCTATTAAAATATAGCAGGCCTCAAAAAGAACTGGCAGGAGAATTTATGGTGCAATGTTAGAATAGACTGACATGTTTGAGACAATCAATGTTAGACTGGCAGTGTGTGCCATGTGTACTTTGCTGTGAACTTCAAACACCTGGACCATGTGCTTAAAACCAATGTTGTTACAAGGAACAAATGAAGATAAAGCAATCAAAGTTTCTGTGTCAGCAGTATTGTGAGAAAGTTTAAGCCATGGTGCATAGCTATTTTCATTGTTCTGCTTTGCTGGCATCTGTAAAGTGACTCAAAATCAGCCTTTGCTAAACAAGGAACTATATATAATGTATAGTGTAGTTTAGAATGATTGTTTGCACCTGCTCTTGAATAGGTGAGGAAATGCCGCGAACTGGACAAAACTCAAGCCACCTGAGTATTTTATGCAATCTAAGTGAAATGTTTAGGCCACAGTCTGAGTTAACAGAATTGCAACAGCAAAGCAAAAATTAAATTAGTAGAATCATTGATTCAGGCTCAGAATTTCATTATTTGAGCATTTTCTTGCAAATATTTTAAGATGGTGTTACATTTACATGAAACCACCCAGATCGAACAACTTTTGCACTTCAAAGTTGAATCTTCCCTTATTAATAATATGATTTTGTTTCATTGTCCGGCTCTGGTGAGGAATTTTGTTTTAATTTATCGTTTAAACAATGAATCTGGCAATTGTAGATCTCAAATACAAAGCATTCAAAAAAGTTACTTCCTATCATGGAAAAATGTAAATAATGCTAAATGAAATTATTCAACATCAGAGAGGAGATCTGGTTGTTATCTATATTGAAAAAACAACTTTTGTTAGATGTATGAACATACCTTAGTCTCTCAAATGGAGCCATTATGTTGACTGATATGATTAAAATGATATGGAATGCCATACTACACATCACTTTTTTTAAAAACCTTAAAATGTGAAGCTGAAGTCAATCCATCATCAAAAATATAAATGCAAATGCACTCAAAAGGATCTAGAAGTGACAGTGTTAATGATTGCAGCCAACTGGAAGGGGTTGTAATGGAGGTTATGCTTGTGGATTTTCAAAAGGTGTTTGATAAATGCCGCAGAGAAAACGTGTTATTTAAATTAAGGCACATGGTTGTAAACGGATTGTAGAAGCATAGATAGGAATTTGGTTAAAGCACAGAAAAAGGGACATTTGGCAATTGGGTGTTTTTATTTGGAGTGGAGGGAATTAGCAATTGTTAGGCTGCAGTTAGAGGTGCTTTACTTTAGAAAGTATGTAATGGCCATAGATAGTGTGCAGAAGAGATCAATTAAGATGATACCAGAGCTGAAAGGCTTTAGTTGCATGGAGAGACTCGAGAAACTATGAGGGTGAAACTAGTTTACAGCAATAGCGCAAAACAGGCTCATAGCAAATTAGCCAGCATTTCACACCACACCACATTATATTCAGGTCAGTGAGAAAGAAAATAGTGCTGTAGTGATTGTAAATAAAACTTTTCATACTGTTTTGGGGATCATGTGATTGTCCAGATGAATCAGCCCTAAGCACAGCTAATCTTAGGGGTGGAGCTTTGTAGCCATGGCCTTAGTTCAAGCATGTAGCTCCATCAGGAGTTCTGTAAATAAAGCTTACTATTTCTAACAAGAAGCCTGTCCGGTACACCAAATTTATTACAATTGGCGACAAGGATAAATAGCTCCAACGCTGTACCTCGCCTCCTGAATATCAGTATTTCACTTTTTAAGGGAAGAAAGAAACGTATACTCACCAGTCATGCCACTCTTCGGCAGAATCAACCCATATGACTCGTCCATGGAAGACTGGAGTCAGAAAATAGGGTGCCTAGGTTTCTACTTTGTGGCAAACGAAATAACAGCGAAGGAGAAATAGAAAGCGATTCTTCTAAGTGTCTGGGAACAAGACATATAACCTCATCCGTAATCCGATGGCCCCAAACTGACCAAATTCCAGATCTTTTAACGGGTTCGTGGATCTCATATAGGCACATTTTCAGCCTAAGCCCTCAGTGATCATGCCAAGATTCAAGTTCAACTCCAGAGCAAGGGTGAGTCAATCACAACGTATGTTGTGAAGTTAAAACAGTGAATGGAGCACTGCAACTTTGGAGATATTCTCAATGACATATTGCGAGGTTGTTTAGTTTGCGGTGTACACGGTGACACCATTCAACGCCGTTTACTTGCAGAAGTGAATGTTGACCTGAAGCGTGCCATGGAAATAGCGCTGGCAATGGAGTGTGCTGAGAAAGACTTACAGGCGGCTTTGTAGAGTGTGCAACATGGCGCTGTTCTCCAGTTAGGACTGGAACCTACCACTGGGCATAGCGCAAAAACCAGGAAGACAACCGCAAATCAGGGCACAGTCCCTACCACTCGAAAAACAAAAAGAAATACTGGAAGCACCTCACCAGTGATTCAGAAATTAAATTGTTACTGATGTGGAGGTAACCATGCACCGAAAATCTTTAGATTTAAAGAGGCAGAATGACATAACTGTCACAAAAAAGGGCATGTTATAAAGCAATGCAGGGTGAAATCAAGACAGCCAATCAGACGGCAGGCCAAGATGATTGCAGTGCACAATATAAATGAACCAGAAGCTCATGATACTGATATCTATTCCCGATACAATGTCAAAGCAGTAAAAATTGAACCAATCACCATCACCCTTAGAGTAAATTGGAAACCTCTAGTCATGGAGGTTGACACAGGAGCGTCAACCACAATGGTGGGAGAACACATCTTTAGGTACCTAAGTGAAGCTACCCAGCCACGGAATCTGGAGAAAACCACAGCTCAACTGAAGACATACTGGAGAGACAGTACAGGTGAAAGGTATCACCTCTGTACCTGTATCCTACAGGCAACAGACAGCCCAGCTTCCAGTGATCATCGTAACAGGTAAAGGACTGAGTCTTCTGGGCGACAATTGGTTGAAAGAAATTAAGCTCAACTTGTCAGAAATGTTTCAAGTTAAAACACAAGGAATTCCTGAGCTGTTAAAAAAGTATGGCAGAGTATTCCGAGATGAGTCGGGAAAAATAAAAGGCCTACAGGCAAAAATATATGTAGATTCGGAGGCGATACCCCAGTTCTTTAAGGCCAGACGTGTGCCTTAAGCCCTAAAGGAGAAGGTGGATGCAGAATTGTGCCGCTTAGAGAAGTAAGGAGTAATCCAGTCAGTCCAAGTTTTGGAATGGGCAGCGCCCATAGTCCCTCTGATGAAACCAGATCAAACCATTCACATTTGCAGAGACTACAAATTAACTGTGAACAAGGCTGCTATATTAGACAAATATCCAAACCCAGGGCTTGAAGATCTGAACGCTAAACTTGCGAGAGGAAAATCCTACACCAAACTGGACATGAGCCATGCATACCAACAACTAGAGCTTGACAGCAATCTAGAGGGTATGTGTTATGTTCCTTCTGTCAGGTCACTTTGCTCAGTGAACACGGTTGCATGCCTATCTACTGGTGAGTGAGTTGGTAAACAAGATACTGCAAATGCAGAGAACAATGTAAGATGAAACACATGCTGTTTATTATCACAAGTAACAGACCACTGACACATGTGCTTCTCAAACCAAACCCTATTCTAAACTACTGATTAACATTGTAGCTCACACTACACAGCAATTGGGTAATACAGTTACGTAGTCAATCTGCTCACATTCTCTTAAAGGTGTACGGCACCTCAGATTACCAGATCCCTCCCCCTTTATTCGAAAGTACAATTTACAATCTTTACAATATATCAAATATTTAGATAAATAAACTATTTACAAATTCAGTTTCCCTGGAGGCTTCTTCAAATATGCCGAACGTCCTAGTTCTACGACTTCAGGTGGTTTATCCGAGGCCTCCCTCTCAGGTGTCATCAGTCCATTAGGCTCTCCAGTAGGAACCTGTAAATTTGTCTTTTCATGTCAACGGATCCTACAGGCACTTCCAAACCAAGTGGAGTTCCTTCCACATGTAGTGTAGACTCCAACGGGAATGCTTGGCATAATGTTTCTTGTAGATCTGTTTCCCTTTTCCTGAGGTGACCTATATGCCTCCTAATTATCCGATCTTCGACCAATATGTGATAGGAAAGGGGTCCTGTCACAGCACTAACTTCACCTGATAGCCATTTGGGCCCATCTCCAAAGTTCTTTGGGAAAACTGTGTCTCCAACAGTGAAGTTTCTTTCACACCTGTGGTAATCGTGTCCATTTTTCTGGGCCTCCAAACTTCTCTCTACCCTCCCCACTAAATTCGGTCTTATGAGACTCAAATGTACCCTGAGACGTCTGTTCATCAGTAACTCTGTGGGGGCAATACCGGTGGGTCATATGTGGCGTAGTCCTATAGCTGAGTAGGAAACGTGATAATTTAGTTGCAATAGAGTCTCCATCCAGTTTTTTCATTCAGGATTTGAAGGTCTGGACTGCCCTCTCAGCCAACCCATTGGATGCAGGGTGGTATGGCGAGGTCTCAACATATGTTATGCCATTGAGACTTGCAAATCTTTGGAATTCCTCGCTGGTGATTGCTGTTCCATTATCAGACACTATTATCTATGGTAACCCGTGTATCTCAAAACCCTGACGCAATCTGTCAATGGTGGCAGCAGATGTGGGTAATCTCACCTCATATACGACCATCCGCTTCGAGTGAGCATCTACAATCAAGAGAAATATTATGCCCACGCAGTCAACATGGAGGCGGACTCATGGCCTTCCTGGCCATTCCCAGGGATGCAGTGGAGCAGAAGGGGGCAATTTCTGTACCTGTTGGCACTGTATGCAGCTCTTGACTAAGTTTTCGATTTCGTTATCCATCCCTGGGCTACTATAAGTAGCTGCACGTCAACATTTTTATTCTAGAGATGCCGGGGTGAGCACCATGCAATTCGGTCAATAATGGCTTTCTTCCTCTCGGAGGCACAATGACTCTCGCTCCCGACAGCAAGATGCCATCCTGGCAGGTGAGCTCGTTTCTCCTATTAAAATAGGGCTTCATTTTGTCAGACTTTGGCTAGTTATACCATCCCTATAAGACTTGTTCCCTTATGTGAGGCAAAACTGGATCACGGTCTGTCCACTCTCTTATTTGTTTGGCATGTACTGGTGACAAATCCAGAAAGTTTAATAACAAGACAAGTTCATGAGGAATTGGGACGTCCACATTGCTGTCTTTTAGAGGTAATGGGCTCAGTGAGTCGACATTTGCAATCTGGTTTCCCAGCCAGTGGATAAAAATAGTTATAAGCAGCTAGAATCACTGCCCACCTTTGGATGCATGCAGAGGCAATTGGGGGTATGGCCTTATCTTCCCCGAACAAGACTAGTAGTGGCTTGTGATCGGATACAATGGTGAAGTGGCCACCATGGATGTATTGATGGAACTTCTTAAAGCCAAATACAATGGATAAGCCTTCTTTCTCTATTTGTGAGTATCTTCATTCTCCAACACTGAGTGTTCTTGAGACATAACCAATAGGCCATTCAGAGCCATCTGCCATCCGGTGGGAGAGTACTGCCCCTATTCCGTAAGGAGAAGCATTGCAGGTCAAAATCAATTCTTTCTTTGGGTTGAAATGTACCAAAAGGGCCAATGAATGTAGCAACTGCTTTACTGTCGTAAAAGCCTGTTGTTGTGGAGCTTGTCAAGCCCACCTGTGGTTTTTCTTGAGTAAACCCTATAATGGAGCCAGTACTGTCGACAAATTTGGGAGAAAAGGGCCATAATAGTTAACCGTTCCCAAGAAGGACTTGAGTTCTGTGGCATTTCTCGGTGCTGGCACCTCACGGACAGCTTTCACCTCGTCTTCTACAGGTTGAAGGCCCTGCGAGTCGACACTATGACTCAGGTAAATCACTTCTTTTGCTTGGAAGATACATTTTTCACTTTTCAAACGTACTCCAGCTTGTGAGAAACACTTCAATAACTCTTCCAAGTTAGCCAGGTGTTCTTCATCAGTTAGTCCTGTTACTAGGACATCGTTGAGATAAGCCACCACATGGGGTAGACCTTGAAGTAAATTTTCCATGGGCAGGATCTTCCAGTTGGCAAGCAGGGTCGGGGCTCACTTGCCAATGCACGAAATGATGTGAAATGATGTTGGGTGGAACTCCCGACGTCACCCCGCGTCATTTCCATTTTCAGGTCGGTGGGGGCGCAGCCTAGTCAGCTGCGCGCCCGCCAACTAGTCAACAGCCTGTTGAGGCCATTGAAAAACAAATTAAAGTCATTAATGGACCTGCCTGTCTAACCTTAAGGTTGGCGGGCAGGCCAGGAGCCCTGGCTGGCTTCAGAAAAAGCATGAAACTTCATCCACGGGCGGGATGAGGTTTCATGAGGGTATTTAAACTTTTAATAAAGATTACAATAAAAGTTATGGACATGTCCCAATTCATGTGACAGTGTCACATGAGGGGACATAGCAGGGAAATTTTTCTATCATTTGTATTACAAATTTTAATTCGGAGCCAGTCTCCCTGAGGCAGCACTTAGCCTCAGGGAGATGAGTGCACTCTTTCACGCGCATGCACGAAAGAGTGCACTCCTGGCTGAGGGAATCCCCCCCCTGCCCACACAGGGAATGCATAGCGCTTCCTGGTGGACCTCACGCTGGGCGGGCCTTAATTGACCCGCCCACGTAAAATGGCGGCGCGCCCGCTCCTGCACTTCTCCCCCAATGGGGGGAGAATATTTCCCCATAGTCCATTCGAAAATGGCACAAACTGATGAGACTTCAAAGGGTAACCTGGTATAATGGTTATAACCCCCGATGTGTGTTGATAGTCACAAAAACCTGAGAAGCCTTTTCTAGCTCAGCTTGCTGGTAAGCGCGGCTCATGTTGAGTTTCGTATATGCGGATCCCCCTGCCAGCTTGGAGTACAATTCATCAATTTTCAGCATTGGATGCCTATCAAGTCTGGCCACTTTGTTAACGGGCAACTTGTCGTCCCCGCATATTCACACGCTCTGGTCAAGCTTTCGTACTGGAACAATGGGCGCTGCCCATTCGGAAAATTGTACAGGTTGTAAGATTCCCAACCTTTCCAGCCTGCCTAATTCAATTTCAAATTTTTCTCATAATGCATAGGGGACTGGCCTCGCCTTCAAGAATCTGGGGTTTGCCCCAGGATCCACGTGGATCTTAGCTTGCAGCCCCTGAATCTTCCCAAGCTCTTCCCTGAAGATGGAGGCATATTTCTGAAATAATTCTTACAGATCTTTCATTCTTAGTTGAAAAATCTCGGTCCACTCCATCTTTATTTCCTTAAGCCAGTTCCGACCAAGTAGACTTGGACCCTCTCCTGCTACCACTATCAGGAGTAATTTAACAGACTGATTTCCATACTGTACTGGAACCTTGCATATACCTCTTGCTGGTATGTCTTCACCAGTATACATCTTTAATTTAGCATCGAAATTTTCCAGATTTAATGAGTGGTCTCCTCCATTCAGATATTTGTATGTATGTTCCCCTATAACTGTCATGGATGCCCCTGTATCCACCTCCGTTCAGATGGGTTTCCCGTTGATTTTCACTGTCATGTAGATTGGCTCTGTTTTACTCATTATTAAATTGAGTAAATATCTGACTCTGTTTCTTCGGGTTCCTCTATTATGTAGATTTCGCAATTCCTTCCTTAAAGTTTTGTCTTAACGTTATCGCATAATGTGCCCATTACGAACACTCGGCTCTTTTAAATTGTCGTTCACTTGCAGGCTGTCTGGTTCTATTTTTGCCATTATTATTGTAGGTTTTCTCTGATAAACCATTTCTTTTTGCTGGTATGCTAATGGTGGCTGTTTCCCACCTGCCCGCGGAGTCCTGCGCTTCTGCACCAACTCTAACCAGTGGTTCACTCCCGACGCGAAGGATGGCGCCATTTTGTGCTCCTTTGATTGCTTCTGAATCCCTACCGCACTCTCCATTGCAAGCGCCAACTCCAGCGCCTTGCTGAAGTCTAAATTCATTTCTGACAACAACCTTTTTTGAATGGCGTCTTCATTAATTTCACATACTAATCGGTCTCTTAACATGTCGTTAATCAACGTCCTGAAATCACAGTGCTCTGACAGTTGTTTTAAAGCTGCTACATAGCAAGCGACTGTCTCCCCAGGGGTGTGGCACCTCGAATTATATTTAAAACGCTGCATTGTTACCGAGGGTTTCGGCTGAAAGTAGCTTTTCACAAGATTTACCAATTCATCAAAGCTCTTGGAATCTGGGGCATTGGGTGCCATTAGACTACGAACTGGGCAGTATGTTTTACTGCCACATGTCAATAAGAGCATTTCTCACCTCTCTTCCTCCCCCAATATGTCATTGGCCAAAAAGAAGAATGTAAGGCATTCAATATAATGTGACCAGTCATCGATGGTCTGATCAAACGGTTTGATACGGCCAAACTGTGGCATACTGGCGGGAGATAACTTCAAGGACTATGATGAAGGCTGTGCTTACGATCACCTTGCAAGGTACAGCTGATTTACTTCTGTTGAATTTCCACGGCTTTCTTTGGTGTCGTTGGCTGGTCGTGTTTTGCCTCGTCGCCAGTTGTTATGTTCCTGCTGTCGGATCACTTTGCTCAGCAACACGGTTGCACGTCTATCGACTGGTGAGTGAGTTGGTAAACAAGATACTGCAGGTGCAGAGACCAATGTAAAATGAAGGACATGCTGTTTATTAACACAAGTAACAGAGCTCCAACATATATGTACTTCTCAAACCAGACCCTATTCTAAACTATTGATTAACATTGTAGCCCACACTAGACATCAATTGGGTAATACAGTCATGTGGTCAACCTGCTCACATTCTCTTAGGCCAGGATTTTGCAGTCATCGGGCGGGCTCAGCTGGAGCAGGTGGGGGTGTTCGCGGAGTCGACCGTCGCCCGCGACCGGCTCTGCACCGCAATTTCATGCGGGCGGACCAATTAAGCCTGAAAATTGAGGCTAGGCTGGAAACAGCCCTTGTGGTCAATTGGCCATTTTAAAGGCCTTAACTGGGTCAAGGGTGGGTGGGCCGAGTGAAATTGTGGAGAGGCCAGGGCAGGCAGAAACCCATCGGGAAGCTCATCTGAGGAATTTTACGTTAACTTCCCGCTCCCGCACCGCCTACAAACACGCCAGCAGAGGAGCATAAAATTCTGCCCACAGACCCACTCACTCTGACAGACTCACTGGGCGGAATTTTCCATTTATGAGACTAAGTGCATTGGTGGGTGGTTTCGGCGGGGCCCACCCTGCTATCCAGAATGGTGGGAACTCGTGCCCGATTCCGCACTTAGAGGGACATTAGTTATGCACAGGCAAATATTGGGCCAAATCACCTGGTGGGTCAGGTGCTGATTCGTCCACCCGCCATCAGTTGACGGGTTCGAAGGTCCGGACACCATACTTAAAGGCTAGTCCAACACATAATCACACTCTCTCCAGACCACCTGTCTTGCGGACATATGCAGAGATGTCTTGCAGCCAGCAGAAGAAAGTTGAGAGCCTCAAGAAGAAGGAAGCACCCCACTTCACCCACCAGGCCCTCAAGGCCTTGATCAGAAGAGTGCAGTCACACAGGCAAGTCCTGTAACCCAGGGATGGCTGCAGAAAGCACAGCAACCTCACCTCTCCAGCCTGGGAGGCTGTCGCAGAGCAGGCCAGCGCTGCTGGCAACCGCTCCCAAAATGCCAGCCAGTGCAAGAAGAGGATGAATGATGCCATCCGCTACACCAGGGAAAGTCATTCTTCAACTCCTCCCAATATCAAACTCTCATCATGGCATCATGCATTTAAACAGCTCCTCTCTTCAGGGATCTCACACACCATTAGCGGGGGACACATACCAACACTCATTCTCTCACCGAGACTTTCACATTACCACCATCCCATCTGCCCATCTATCAGGTTGCTCACACTCCATCTTCTGGCACTTCTGGGGAGGGCTGACCACACACACAGGGGACATGCATCTCACCCAACTTCTGCTCCATCTCTTCTCATCACATGCCTTTCTTTCTTCTTCATACAGGCCAAGCTGGCACACAACAGGCACAAGAGATCACAGACCGGGGGAGGGATGGTCGACATCATTGCCTTCACTGAGTTTGAGGAGGTTGCAGCTGAGCTGGTTGGGAAGGACAGGAATCATTCCTATGGGGAAGAAGAGATCAGCCTCTCCCAGAAACCTAGTATGGATCACAACTTCATCACTTCATCAAATCCTGACAATCACAGTGAGTCACATGCAGTCTTATATAGCTCATCGTCATTAATTGAAACTCTATTTTCTATTTCCTGGGCATCAGCAGATCAAGGCCCCCGAACCAGTCCAGCATCAGGCCAAGCCCCCAGACCACGTCCGAAGGGGAAGCTCAGGAAGAACCGTCACGGCGCTCACACACACCCTCCACCAGCTCAGAGACACACACTTCAGTGGGGCATAGCTGTAGATTAGGCTCAGGCTCACTTTCTGGAGTACACCTCACTGACACGTCCCCGCAGCAGTCGGAAACAGGGAGAGCCCAGGTCTCTGGCACTCAGAGGGGTGCTGGAGACCAGCCACACGCTCAGTCTGAGTCAGATGATGAGCCTCTGGAAGCGGCCAACAACTCAATTCAGGAGATGCAACAACAGGCAGCGGAACATCTGGCAGAGATTCAACAGTCACTCAGCAGACCAGAGCAAACAATGGAGGAGTCCGTCTGCATTCTGTCTGATGTCATGGCTCCAACATGCGAGAACCTCGAGGTCACCATGTGAAGGCTGGCAACCACAGTGGAGACCTTGGTCCAGCAGCTCTTGCTGGATTTGTGCTTGGTCCTGCACTGCATGGTCACACACCCTGGTGGGCAACATCAAGATGTAGGCAACATGGGGACGAGGCACCTTGACCTCCCTCCAGGTGCACCATATCCTAGGGCTAGGGCTAACTAGGGCTGTAGAGAGGCTTCAAACTCAATGTGGGGGGAGGGTTCTGGAAAGGGGATACGTAGGCTTACAAAGCAAAAGGATATGGCAGCCTTGCAGGGCAGCTATTTAGGTAATGATACCCAGAGTGTGACAGGAAGGGACAGAGTGTACAAACATAAAAAACAGCAGCAAATAGGGTCAAAGGGGGAAAAAAATGGTAAAAAGGCAAAATTAATGGTTCTTTACTTAAATGCACGTAGTATTTGGAACAAAATAAATGAATTAAAGGCACAAATAGAGGTTAATGGGTATGATCTTATAGTCATTACGGGGATGTGGTTACAAGGAGATCAAAGCTGGGAATTAAATATTCAAGGATATTTGACTTTTTGAAAGGACAGGCAGGAAGGAAAGGGTGGTGGGGTAGCTTTGCTAGTACGAGATGGAATAAGTACGGTAGCAAGAAAGGATCCATATGGGTGGAGGTAAGAAATAACAAGGGGAAGAAGACACTGGTGGGAGTAATATATAGGCCCCCTAACAGTAGTTATACTGTAGGACAGAGAATAAATCAGGAAATAATTAGGGCATGTAAAAGAGGCAGTACATTAATCATGGGTGACTTTAATCTTCATGTAGATTGGGGAAATAAAATTGGCAGAGGTAGCCATGAGCAAGAATTCATAGAGTGTATTCAGGACAGTTTCCTAGGACAATATGTTCTGGATCCAACCAGGGATCAGGCTATTTTGAATCTGGTAATGTGTAATGAGGCAGGTTTAATAAATGATCTCAGAGTAAAAAATACCCTACGAAACAGTGACCATAATGTGGTAGAATTTAATATTTGGTTTGAGAGTGAGAAACTTGGGGGTTGGAAACAACTGTTCTGAGCTTAAATAAGGGTAATTACAAAGAAATTAGGGCAGAGTTGGCTGGAGTGGACTGGGATAGGATTTTAGCAGAAAAAACGGTTGATGAACAATGGCAGACATTTAAGAAAATAGGTCACGACTTACAGCAAAGATATAGCCCAGTGTGGAAGAAGGATTCAAGGAAGGGGATAAACCAGATAAACCACCATGGCTAACCAAGGAAGTTACGGATAGTATCAAAATAAAAGAAAAGACATACAATGTGGCAAAGATTAGTGGTAAGACAGAGGATTAGGAAAGTTTAAAGAAACACAATAAAAGATGACCAAAAAAATAGAGGGAGAAAATAAACTTTGAGGGTAAACTAGCAAGTAATATAAAAATGGACAGTAAGAGCTTCTTTAAATATATAAAAATGGAGAGACCAAAGTGAACTTAGGCCCCTTACAGAATGAGGCTGGGGAAATAATAATGGGGAACCAGGAAATGGGAGAGGAGTTGAATAAACACTTTGCTTCAGTCTTCACAGTAGGAGACACTAAGAGCATTCCAATACTAAATAATCAAGGAGCAAAAGAGGGGGAGGAAATAAATACAATAACTATCACTAGAGAAAAAGTACTAGGGAAATTAAAGGGGCTAAAGGCCGATAAGTCCGCTGGACCTGATGATTTCCATCCGAGGATATTAAAGGAAGCAGCTCCAGAGATAGTGGATGCACTGGTAGCTATCTTCCGAGAATCCTTAGATTCTGGAAAAGTCCCAGAGGATTAGAAAATTGCCAATGTAACATCCTTATTCAAAAAGGGAGGGAGACAAAAACAGGCAACTATAGGCCAGTTATGATAACACCTGTCATTGGGAAAATGCTAGAGTCTATTATAAAGGATATAATAGTGGAACATTTAGAATGACATAATCTAATCAAGCAGAGTCAGCATGGCTTCATGAAGGGGAAATCATGCCTGAAAAATGTATTAGAATTCTTTGAGGAGGTAACTAGCAGGATAGGTAAAGGCAAACCAGCAGATGTAATATATTTGGATTTCCAAAAGGCATTCATTAAGGTACCACACATAAGGGTACTTAATAAGATAAGAGCTCAAGGTGTCGGGGGTAGTATATTAGCATGGATAGAGGATTGGCTAACAAATGAAAGACAGAGAGTTGGGATAAGTGGGGGTGGGGGGGGTGTTTTCAGGATGGCAACCTGTAACTAGCAGAGTGCCACAGGGATCAATGCTGGGGCCTCAATTATCTAAATTATAAATTAATGACTTAGATGAGGGAAGTGAATGTACTATCGCCAAATTTGCGGATGATACAAAAATAGGTGGGAAGGCAAGTGGTGAGGATGACACAAGGAGTCTACAGAGGGGTCTAGACAGGTTAAGTGAATGGGCAAAAAAGTGGCAGATGGAATATAATGTGGGAAAATGTGAGGTTATGCACTTTGGCAGGAAGAATAGAGGAGCTGAATATTATTTAAATGGAGAAAGACTGCAGAAGGCTGCGGCACAGAGAGATTTGGGAGTCCTTGTGCATGAATCCCAAAAGCTAACATATAAGTTCAACAGGTAATAGGGAAGGCAAATGGAATGTTGGCCTTAATTTCAAAGGGAATGGAGTATAAAAGTAGGGAAGTCTTGCTAAAACTATACAAGGCACTAGTTAGACCACACCTAGAATACTGTGAACAGTTTTGGTCCCCTTATCTAAGGAATGATATACTGGCATTGGAGGCAGTCCAGAGAAGGTTCACTAGGTTGATCCTGGGTATGGAGGGATTTTCTTATGAGGAGAGGTTGAATAGGTTGGGCCTGTACTCATTGGAGTTTAGAAGAATGAAAGGCGACCTTATTGAAACATATAAGATTCTTAGGGGGTTTGACAGGGTAGATGCTGAGAGGTTGTTTCCCCTTGTGGGAGAGTCTAGGACTA
The DNA here is from genome assembly GCF_964194155.1 of Cetorhinus maximus. NCBI lineage: Eukaryota > Metazoa > Chordata > Chondrichthyes > Lamniformes > Cetorhinidae > Cetorhinus > Cetorhinus maximus. Next base: position 90,673,126 of record NC_135888.1, read on the forward strand.
GAGGGCATAATCTCAGAGTAACGGGTCACTCATTTAGAACAGAGATGAGGAGGAATTTCTTCTCTCAGAGGGTGGTCAATCTTTGGAATTCTTTACTGCAGAGGGCTGTAGAGGCTAGGGCGTTAAGTATATTCAAGGCTGAGATATACAGATCTTTAATCAGTAAGGGAATCAAGGGTTATGGGGAAAAGGCAGGAAAGTGGAGTTGAGAATTATCAGATCAGCCATGATCTCGTTGAATGGCGGAACAGACTCGATGGGCCAAATGGCCTACTTCTGCTCCTACATCTTATGGTCTTCTGCAGGAGTGAGGGCGGGGCCCTCAGGCACCCACGGGGAGGATGAGTGTCATCCAGACAGCCCGGGGGCCTCATCTCAGGACACTCCAAGTGTGTGCAGCCGCTCTCTGCCTGTGACCACATCCACTCCAGCTGCTCAGGCCACCGAGGGTCCTTCTGCCCCTGAGCAGGTGACCCTTACCAGGCCAGGGCCCTCCAGGCCTTGGGACACCAGAGGATGTCTGCCAAGGTCATCGCAGACATCAGAACATAGCAGTCAGCAGGCTGCCTCCACCTCTACTGCGGATGTTAAGGCTGCACGCAGGTATAGCTGTAGAGTTAGGAAAGAAGAAAAATTAATGTCACTTTTGGGTCACGGTGTGCTCTACATGTAGAGAAATTGCACTCTTGTGAATACATTTGATGGTTATGTGAACGTTTTGGACAACTAAAGGTGTTATGAATTTGTTTTTTGGCATCCTCTTATGTCAAGGTTTAGCCATTCTCCCACTCAGTGATAGTGTCCCACTGTGCGATTCACATTCCTGTGATGTCAACCTCAGTCGAACTAGTTTCCACACCCTTGTGTGATGTCAGGGAGATGTGTTTAAATCTTTATTGGAAGTGTGCGATGTAAGCGTTTCTAACCCTCCTTCCTCAAGGAACACCATTGAGTGAGGCCGCTCATCAGCATTGATAATCTAGCAGCATTTGTGTCTTCTCAGTGGCAGTGGCAGAAGAAAAGACATGCACGGGAGGAGGAGATCCCTAGGCATGTACACATCTCAATCGCAGCAGTGTTTGCATCATTAGATGGCGGCGAAGGCTTCAAGTCTTCTCTTGCATCGCTCTTGTTCCTAAGTGGACTCAGAGTGAGCTCACTCACAGGGCTCCATGGACCAAAGCAACGATCAAGGCCTGGCAATTCATGAGGCCAGAATGTGCAAGTGTGAATGTGGGGCTCGTTTTCGCTGCAAGTGATTGGACATCCCCTGAGATGAAAGTAAATGGCCTTGAGGACTAGGAGAGATGTGGCCATATGCCCTCACTTAAACTTACTCTTCCTGGAACCTATCAGCAATTAACGTATCACAGGCACGTCTCCCATGTCTTCCATCCTCCATGGCGTGATCATGCTCATACTGACCCTCAGCAGCCTCCTGAGGTTCCTGGGCCTCTAGATCTTCATCCTCTGATGAGCTGTCATCCTCCTCCAGTTCATCCTCTGGCAGGGGTTCACCTCTCTGCATAGCCAGATTGTGAAGGGCGCAACACACTGTGATGATGCAGGAAACCATGTCGGGAGTGCGTTGTAGTGAGCCAACTGAGCGGTCCAAGCATCTGAAATGCATCTTCAGATGCCCTATGGTCTGCTCTATAAAGCAGCATGTGGAGCTGTGAGCAGCGTTATACCTCTCCTTGGAACAACTCGGAGGGCGACGCACTGGTGTCATCAGCCAGTATTTCAGTAGGTACTCCTGATCCCCAAGCAGCTATTCCTACAGATGTAATGGTCCCTGGAAAATCTCAGGCACCTGGGAGTGACTCAGGATATAGGAGTCATGACAACTCCCAGGGTACCGTGCACAAATGTGCAGTATGTGCTTCCGGTGATCACACACCAGTTGTACATTGATGGAATGATAGCCCTTGTGGTTTATAAACATTAGGGGCTGCTGCCATGGAGCCCATATAGCAACATGAGTGCAGTCTATTGCACCCTGCATCCTTGGGAAGCCTGAGATGGCGGCGAAGCTGGTGAATCTTGCAGCCTGGCTGTCTTCATCCAGAAAAAAGCTGACATAATGGTGGACTTTCCTGTAAAGGGCATCTGTGACCTCCTTTATGCACAGATGTGCTGTGGACTGGGAGATGCCACACAGGTCGTCTGTTGATCCTTGAATAGAACCATAGGCAAAGAAATTTAGCGCTGTGGTCACCTTCAAAGCCACTGGCAGGGGGCACCCTCCAACTCCACGTGGTGTCAGGTCTTCACGAAGAATGTGGCAGATGTGATGTACCAGAGCTCGGGACAAGCGCAGACATGCACAGCATTGCCCCTCACTTGTTTGTAAATAGGAGACTCTTTTACAATAAACCCTAGGGTCTAGCAAGTCACCCCCATTGTCTGGGTCTCTCCTCCTGACACTCCTGTTCATGCTCTGGCTCTGCTTGACCATCTCCCTCCTGCTGAAGCTGCATGCAGAGTCGCCTCTCCCTCCTTCGCCTCCTCTACTGCATTAGGGCCCTGACAAAGGCAGCTTGAGCCCTGGATATATATGTGCTTTTTCCTTCTCTCTGAAAGGAAACATTGAAGACATTAATGATTCAAGGGGCAAGAAAGTGAAGCTCAGGAGATGAAACGTATGGAAACTGTAAGGGTCCATAGTTTTTCCTGCCCTACTTGCATGGTGGCTGATGTTGCCTTGTCCCTGAGACACTAGCACACATATCGAGGTGACCAAGATGGCATCGCAGATATGTAACATCTTGATCCCTGGGTGGTATGCTAAAGTTCAATTGAGATGAATGATCCAACCTAGTTCTGTGCTCCAATCTCTGATGTGACATATTAATGGCCAATTTTTTTTATTCATTTACGGAATGTGGGCGTCGCTGGCTGGGCCAGCATTTATTGTCCATCTCTAATTGCCCATGAGAAGGCGGTGATGAGTTCCTTCTTGAAGCACTGCAGTCCACATGGAGTAGGTGCATCCACAGTGCTGTTAGGGAGGAAGTTCTAGGATTTTGACCCAGTGACAATGAAGGAATGGCAGTATATTTTCAAATCAGGACGGTAGTGGCTTGGAGGGGAACTTCCAGATAGTGGTGTTCCCATGTATCTGCTGTGAGTGGATGCCCTTTGGCTCGTTAGGATTGTCACATCTGGTGAACAGGTGACAGTTCTTCATCGATGGAATGCCATATATAATACAGCTGTGCCTCCTTCACTATTGCCTGCATTCCCAAATTCTACATTCCCATGTGTTACTCTTGAGATTCATCGAATGTGATGTGAAGCCACTAAGTTCTGAGTAGCCCTTTAACAGTGCTAATGAAGCCATTGGCTTTCAGTGGCTTTCATCACAAGGAGGTCTTCCTCCTTTCTTTCTAAGCAGACTCCTGTTCACTCCTGCGGCCACAAGAACTTAGAGGGCAACCCCAGAGAGGCCCCCTCATGTTCGCCCTCTTCCCTCACTGCCATTCCACAGCCTTCCTCCCCGTTGTGCACCTTGTGTTCATCAACCCTACCCTCGCCCCACAGCCCGCCCCCGGTTGAAGTGCTAGTATCTGAAAGTGGAGGCCTGAATGAGTGCCACAGCACAATGGTGTTCCTCAAGACAATGTAGGTAAAGAGCAGGAGCAGACCAACCCTACAGTCCAGCAGTGTGGCATTTATCACAACAAGACCAGCGTAGCACTATGGCTGGTAGGCTATGTATGTTGCACTCAGCTCAAAGTTACCAGCAAACTGAGGTCCGACTTGCGCACATCAACCTTTTCAACATGAGTCCGACATAATATTCCCACAGGCATGACGCAAGATTGGAAGGTGTGACAAGACTCCGGCGAGCAGCTGTTTTAATGAGCATTCATGAGATGCTAATGAATGAAAATGGTGTTCACGCCAATAGTCAGTGGGATAAGCAACCTGCTACAAACCCACCATTGGGAGAATTGCAAGCTGTTTTTACGCCTGCAGATTTACGACTTTGTCTTGCTGCTGGATTCTCCTCTCCTACCCGCCATGAAACTCGCCACGGGGGTGTTGGGAAAATTCCATCTACTGGTTGGGATTTTCTGGCCCCTCCCACCTGCAGGATCTTCCGGTCCCGCCGAAATCAACAGAGATTTGAATGTCTTGCTGCAACTGCTGTGGCGGGACCAGAAAATCCCGGCCAGTTTCTCACACACTCACCCACACAGCCTCATTCATTCACTCACTCACCCACACAGACCCACGCATTCACTCACACAGACTCACTCACAGAGACTCACACTCACTCACAGACTCACACACTCATTCACACAGACTCACTCACACAGATTCTCACGCACAGACTCACTCACACAGATTCACTCACTCACTCACACAGACTCACTCACTCACTCACACAGACTCACTCACACAGACTCTCTCACACAGACTCTCACTCACAGACTCTCACTCACACAGACTCACTCACACAGACTCACTCACACAGACTCACTCACTCACTCACAGACTCACTCACACAGACTCACAGACGCACTCACATAGACTCTCACTCACTCACTCACACAGACTCACTCACAGGCTCACACACTCATGCACACAGACTTACACACTCATTCACATTGACACTCACTCACACACACAGACTCACTCGCACAGACTCATACATTCGCGCAGACTCACAGACTCACTCACACAGACCCACAACTCACGCACACAGATTCACAGACTCACTCACACAGACTCATGCACACAGACTCACAAACGCATGCACACAGACTCACTCACTCACACAGACTTAGACTCACACAGACCCACGCATTCACTCACTCACACAGACACACACACACTCACTCACATGGACTCACCCACTCACCACCTAGGCCTGGGAGGTTTGGACATTTTACCGCCGGGGAAGTATTCGAGATGGCTGTGAAGGTGCCCAGGTGCACTTCCTCACTCCGCCCTGTCTGAGACTCCAGCTGCCTTGGGCGAGGGTGGGGGCCATGCTGTGATTGTTGTTCCTCGTGGCCTCCCCAGCCTGCTCCGCCATCTTTACCCCTGTGTTCCTTTAGGGGGCCAGCACCTGTGTGGAATGGTGGGAGAGAGAATGCACCATGGCTGTGAAAACAAAAGAGAAGCTACTCACCTTCACATTGTTCACTGCTCCTCCAATCACAGACTGTTTCTCTGTCAGCCTATCAGCAGCAAATGTGGGAGAGAAACAGCCTGTGATTGGAAGAGCAGCTCCTTGCAGATCTGTTGCTTCCATTTACCTATATTTTGAACACTGCTCCGCGGACTGGATAAAGAGGTATGGTGGGCCGGACTGAGGCCTATGGGCCATATGTTAGATAACCCTGGTGTAGAATAATTTCATGCCCTGAGACACTTTTCATTCGAACAAGAAAAGGTTTGATACAAATGTTCCAAATTATACGGGGTTTATGTAAGATAAAACACTGGTTGGTAAGACTGTAACCAAGAGAACATAAATTTAAGATAATCATCAAAGGGATGAAGGGAAAAGTTAGTAGTTTTATGTAAAAGGATGCACTACCAGAAAGTGTAGTAGAAGCAGAATCTATAATTCCTTTTAATTTCCTTAGAAAAAGTTAAAAGAGTGTAGGGAAAGGGCAGAGGAATGACTTCTGAATGGCTTTTCGTGAGCCAGCCAGGTACAATGGACCAAATGGTCTTTCTTTGCACTGTACAATTCTGTCATTTTCTGCAGTAAATTGCTCCTATGACTTTTCTGCCGAATCCAAAATCCTGTTTAGACCCCTTGATGTATTTTATCATCCTGCTCACTCTCTGCTAAATCTCACTTTGTATGATTAACAAATTTTGATTATGTGCTCCTTATGTCCAGTCCCAAAATATCTACATATATCAAGAGTAAAAGTGAACATAGCACCGAACCCTGGGATAAACCTCTTCCAATCTGAACAGCAGCCATGAACCTTAACCATCTATTTTTTGCCCAACACCCAGCTTTCTATACATACTACAACATTTTCACTTCCATGTTTAATTTTTTGTCATATCTGCTGTGAGAACCTCATTGAACACCTTCTGAAAATCCATACATATTATGTCGACTGTTTTCCCTTTATCTGTAAAATCAGCCACTATAAGTATTCTTTTAAAACACAGTGGTGGAGGGAGGGGAGGAATGCTAACCTAACTTACCCTTTAAGAATCTGATGAGATCCGATCAGCCACCTGCGCTACACCCTACGCGGCGTCAATCTTCATTGAAGTATCAAAGCTCCTATGTCCTAACCATAATCTTCCTCAGTTCTATTGAGCTGTCCCTTTAGATTGGAAAATTGTGCATGTCGCTCTGCTATTTAAGAAAAGTGAGAGAAGGACAACCGATTAGCCTAACATCAGCTGTTGGGAAATTACTTGAGTCTGAGGATAGTGTGACTGAATGTCTTGAAAAGTTTCAGCTGATCCCAGAGAGCCAGCATGGATTTGTAAAGATTAGATCATGCCTGACCAATTGAATTTTTTGATGAGGTGGCTAAAGCTATGCACAGGGATTGTCTATGAGTGTTATTTATATGGACTCCCAGAAAGTATTTGATAAAGTACCTCATAACAGACTGTTAGCTAAAGTTGAAGTTCATGATATTGAAGGCAAAGTATTGATCCGGTTAGGAAATTTGCTGAGCAATATAAGACAGTCAAGATTATTGCCAGGTACTCTCTTTGGAAGAATGTGACAAGTGTTTAGTGACTAGTATCCACAGAGGATCTGTGTTGGGACCTCAACTATTCATTGCATTTATTAATAGCTTATATGATGAAATAGAAAGTTACAGATCTAAATTTGCTGGCAGCACAAAGATAGGTGGCATTGTGAGGAGTGTAGATGGAGGTCTAACATTAGAAGGAGGTATTCATAGATTAACTGAATGGACATAACTTTGGCAAATGGATGCAAATGTAAGCAAATATGAGGTCATCCACTTTGGACCTAATAAAGATAGAACAGGGTACTTTCTCAATGGGGAAGTGCTAGAAACAGAGGAGGTCCAAAGAGAGATAAGAACATAACATCCAAAATAGGAGCAGGAATAGGCCATTCAGCCCTTCGATCTTCTACATCACCACAACTTTCCAGCATTATTCCCTTGTCCCTTGATGTTTTTAGTATGTAGAGATCTATTGATCTCAGATTGTACATATTCCATGATTGAGCCTCCACAGCCCTCTGGGGCAGAGAATTCCAAAGATTCACCAGCCTCTGAGTGAAAAAATTCCTCCTCATTTCAGTCCTAAATGGCTTGCCCCTTATTCTGAGACTGTATCCCCTGGTTCTAGACTGACCAGCCAGGGGAAACATCCTTCCTGCATCGACCCTGTCAAGACTTTGAAGGTTCAAGTACGTAGGTCAATAAACTGTGATAAACAAAAACAGAAAATAATCAAAAAATGCTAATGGGATCCTGGCCTTTAGAGCTAGAGGACAACAATGCAAGGGCATAGAATTCAAAGCCCTGGTCAGAGCACACGTGGAGCCCTGCGAGCAAGTTCTAGACACCACACCTTTGGAAGGAGATATTGGCCTTGGAGAGAGTGCAGTGTAGATTGACCAGAATGATACCTGGTCTCCAAGGCTTAAATTATTAGGAGAGAAGGTTAGGGGTTGATTTGATTGAAGATTTCAAGATATTAAGGGGAACAGAAAGGATAGATAGAGAGAAATTATTTGCACTAGCTGGGGAGTCTAGGTCTAGTGGGCATTGTTTAAAAAATAGAGACAGACTTTTCAGTCATGAAATTAGGAAACACTTCCACACGCAAAGAGTGATAGAAGTTTTGAACTCCCATAGGTAAATGGCAATTGATGCTAAATCCATTTTAATTTTAAACTGAGATTGATAGATTTTTGTTAACCAAACATATTCAGGGTTATGGGGCAAAGATATATGGAGTTAGGTCACAGATCAGTCGTGGTCTCATTGAATGGTATAACAAACTCAAGGAGCTAAATGGCCTACTCCTGATCCCTATGTCCTATGTTTAGTTAGTGAGTCAGTGAGAGGGGTTATTATTTTAAAATAATCACTAAGGCAGTGATAAAAGAGCTTAGGAGAAATGTTACGTTGAGAGTTACTGGAGCACAACTTTGCTAAAGAGGATACTTACATCTTTCAAAGGAGTAGAAAAATCAAAGCAGATGAAAAGGCAAGGCTATGGAGAGAAAGCAAGATATTGGATTAGTTTTGGATTACTCCAGAAATGAGTCATTACAGATGTAATGGGCTGAGTGGACTCCTTTATGCTGTGGACTTCTATGGATCTATGGCATTTGGGCTACTGTCTGTGTGGTCACATGTATGCCATCAATAATGCTTGTCCTTTAAGGAATGCAGCTTGACAGTAAAAGTGAGGGGCTTTCTTGTGTTGCCAGGTGTTTCCCATATGGAAATTGATGAATTGAGAGGCTGAGGTAAATAAGCATCTGTGACATGCATGGTGCACGTGCAGTGCAGGTTTGTTGATTAAGCAAATATCTCCTGCTGTTTGCTGGAACAATTCTGTTGCATAAAATATCAAGGCTTTGGTTACGTCACTGCAATTGAGAGAGCTGTTCTTGTTGAAATAGTCTGGTTGCAGGAAAGTACAAAGTGCTGGTGTTTTTGAGGAGCTGTATATGGATAGGTCTTCATTAATCTTCTTCAAAATGTACCTATCTTGCTGTGATTCTCCCCCCAATGTTGCCAGAGTAATACTCATAACTTCTTTGAAAGCAACATACAATAACAGTGCTTGGGAATACAAGCACAGACAACACATAGACCCCTTTTAAGCATCTATCAGTTGGCTGCAATATGCTTCACTAATGTCATTCCTCCCACAATAACAATTAAGGATGCTAGCAGTGCCTGGCAAAGAGCTACACAGAAATCAGAAAAATAGCAATACCCTGCCAATTGTAAGAATGCAACTGAAGAAAAAGGTGTTCCACGTTGCTCCCAATCTAAATGGGCACTGAACATCTGTAGTGCGATTCAGGCACTCCAAATGTGTTATGGGAGCATCTCGTAATTTAAGTAAACACTGAGGTGTTACTGAGCCTAATGCACAACAGATGTGCAGGCTGCAAGTGCCAGAGACATTTGTAAGTCAGGTTCTGATGTACATTAAAGATCAGTGTTTAGAAGGCCTCAGCACTACCTAATGTTAAGAGCCAATATCAGATGTGCTGTAGTGTCATAGCTTCTGAAGATTGTGTTATTATCTCTCTAATCTAATTAATAAAGTAAAATATTGCTTGGAGAAGAAGCTCAGAGATTCACTGATTAAACACTTCTGACAAAGTATCTAAATGCTGATTTCTGAGAAGAACAGGAATTTGTAATGAGATTAATTTTCATGGGCATCTGAAGGCAGATAAATTTGCAACCACTTTATTCATATGAAAATCATCAGAAGAAGTGCAACTTTTTATTTATCTATTCATGGCACATGGGCATCACTGGCAAGGCCAGCATTTATTGCCTATCCCTAATTGTCTTTGAGAAGTTGACTTGCTAGGCCATTTCAGAGGGCAGTTAAGAATCAACCACATTGTTTTGGGCCTGGAGTCACATATAGACCAGACTGCGTAAGAATGGCTGGTTTCCTCCCATAAAGCACATTAGTGAATCAAATAGGTTTTTAAAATAATCTGCTGGTTTAATGGTCACTATTACTGAGAGTGGCTGTGGTGGGATTTGAACACATATCTCCAGATTATTGGTCCAAACCTCTGGATTAATAGTCCAGAATGCTACCATTGCCTTATTTACAATGATAGGATCAAGCAAGTGTACTGGTATGTCAGGATTTGATTCAAGCAGAAGTGAACCCAACATTCCTTAAAAAAGTCACTTGCCCTGTGATAATCAATTGCAGATTGGGAAAAGTGGCAAATTTGAAACTATAGCGCTTTCCAGTTGGCCCTCTTGCATTGTACCAAAGTACCCCAGTGTCCCTCCTCTGTCCACCACGCCTGCTCCCCACATCAGCACTGGTGCCTGCATGCAAAATATAAAATCTCAGGATGTGGTCAGGGTGCAACCAAGGGACAGCTAGTTGTCCCATTCTGCCCCCTTGATCCCTCAGGATCTGTTCTCAGGAACTTCTGGCCTTTTGAGTGCAGTGCCCAGTGGTTCATGTCACTTAAGTTGGTTTGCCTTCATTACATGAATTTTATGAATTCTCATCTATTTTACCATATATGGAAACCCACAGGCATTCATTTAATCTGAGGGAGAGAATAAATAGGCTGCATTAACAGCACCTGCTGAGAACTTAGTGCCATCTTTATCTATAAGCTGAATGGAGCCGTGTGAAAATAGCTGACAACAGTAGATGGCACAAAACCAAAAAATGAATAACATGTCAAAATGTGGGGAAACGAATGGTTCCATATAATTTTTCCAACCAAAGAAAAGAGTTGTATAAACTGATATTGAAGTGGCGAGAGACAAACTTTAAATTTCTGCTTCATTTATAGGGATTAGTTTACTCATTCCACCGGAAGCTATTCCTCGAGGCAAGATCTATGAACTATATCTTACTGTCCACAAAAAAGAGGATGTGAGGTATGTAGCAACTCAACCTTAAGTCATGCTGCAATTCTTCTTCTATTTCTGCCTATATTATCAGTAACCTTATATGTTTGTCCCTTCTAAGCAAAGCCCAGGATCATTTTTATTAATCCAGACCGTTATACAGCCTGGTGTTAACCTTTAGTACTTTATGCAGGGCATCATCTGGCTAGAAGAAAGTCAGTTACCTTCTAAGTTACAAATTTAAGTGGCAGAAAACTGGGCAGTTCCATCGCATGCAATTTTTCTTTGTGATTCTTATCCAGAGGAGGTCTTGTGGCATAGTGGTAGTGTCCCTGCCTCTGAACCAGAAGCTCCAGTTCAAGTTGCACTCCAAGACTTGATGGCCAAGGGCATAAGGTAGCCAAACAGGTTGAGTCTCAACTTGTAAATCCTTCCAACACATGGCTGTGGCAGGTGGTAAGAATGGGAGACATTCCTGGTCAGCCACCTGCAGAAGGCAACAGCGAACCACTGCAGTACCTTGCCAAGCATAACCATTGGCCAACACGTGAAAGCCCATGATCACCAATGCCCTCTTAGGGCATGGTACCCAAAAAGAGAGAGACACTTATAAAGGAGTGTCTAAGTCATCTTCTACTCTCAAATTGCTGTGAGAGGGAAATCTCTCCCCATATTTACTATATTCTGAAATAAAAACAGAAAATGCTGGAAAAATTCAGCTGGTCTGGCAGCATCTGTGGAGAGAGAAACAGAGTTAATATTTCAAATCCAATATGACTTCTTCAAAAACATCGGCCAGAATTTTCCCACTGGCGATTTTGGGGTGGGGCCCGCTCGCCGACGGGAAAATGACGCGGGATAATGTCGGGAGGAACCCTCGACATCATCCCGGTCCCTTTAAATTTTTAGGAAGGCAGCGAAATCAGCTGTCTGCCTGCTGACCTGTCAATGGCCAATTGAGGCCATTGACAGGGTAGTTAACCCAATTAAAGGCCCTGCCCGTCCAACCTTAAGGCTGGCGGGCAGGCCAGGAGCCCCAGCGGGCTTCTGATAATACATGAAACCTCATGTATTGGGCAGTTCCATCGCATGCAATTTTTCTTTGCGATTCTTATCCAGAGGAGGTCTTGTGGCATAGTGGTAGTGTCCCTGCCTTAGATGAGGTTTCATGTTCCTTTTTAAAAACTTTAATAAATGTAATGTTATATTTATTAACATGTCCCATCTCGTGTGACATTGTCACACAAGGGGGACATGTTAATAATATTTTTATTTGCCTATTTTTAAAGTTTTTTACACAGTCACTAATCTCCCTGAGACAGCACTTTGTCTCAGGGAGCAGTGAGCACTTTGACAGATGGGGAATCCCTCTCACCCCCGGAAAGGAAGCACATAGCGCTTCCTGTCGGGCAGGCCGCTGGGCGGGCCTTAATTAGCCCGTCCACTCAAAATGGCGGTGGGCCCCGTTTCGGTGGTGGGGGTCGGCTGTCCGCCCGCCGCCAAGCCAGTGGGGCCCGCACACCCACCAAGGGCAAAATTCTGCCCATTTACTCTATTTCTGTCTCCACAGATGCTGCCAGACCTACTGAGTTTTTTCAGCATTTTCTGTTTTTATTTCAGATTTCCAGCATCTACTGTATTTTGCTTTAATTTAACTATATTCTTCTTTACCAAATGTTTTAGGGACCTAAAATCTTTCAGGTTATAATCTTGTGATGGAATGAAGTTTGCTGGTAGCCTTCAGATTAATCCTGCATGTGTTTGCCGTATGTAGTTAGTATCCAGTTAGTATGGGTGAGGCATGTGCAAGGGGCACTTCGGGCATATCTCCTCATTTTCCAATAGCTGCTAGAATCTACAGCACTGTCCCCACTGCTCCCTACCTAAGACAGGGAACAGCCTTCTTCCCACCAGACCTCAGCAATGGGCCTTGCCCAGGGTACTAATCCTAACCAATCCTTTTTGAAAAGAAAAATGCTCTATTCTTCAGTGCTCCAATCAACTTTTACATCACCCCCCACCACCCCCTCCTCTGTAGGGCCATGTTGGCCTTTGTGGAGGTCGATACACCTTCACTTACTTGATATACCAGCTGTCACTTCTATGCCAAGTCCAGGAGTTGGAACTTCCAGATTAGGGAGCTCCTCTCCTGACACTCTCCCATGGCTGCCATTTGCCTTTTGACACCCAGAAGCAAGAGAGACCAGGCAAAGTGAAGTCTTCAGTGCTTTCCTGGGAGTTATGCCAGTCTCCTGCCAGAATTACAATGAGAGACGAGGGGAATCCCCTATGGAGTTTCAGACACTATTTGATTTTTATGTCACATATAAGCAGGCAGTTATCCAGCAGTCACCATGAGAATGGTCACGTCAGTATTGGATCCAATCCGGCAACATATTCCCCATCTACAGCTGGAATATTTCTGCCCAAAGAGAGCTCTTGGTTAAAGATTTGTGCAGAACCCAACTCCTGGCTGTTAAAATTTAAATATATATTTTGATTACACGGCTGGAAGGATCGCATTACATTCGGATTAACTCAGAATTATTTTCAAAAGTGATCAAGAGGCTTTTGCACTGCAATTGAGTTTTGCTCAATTGCAATGTCAAATTCAAGCTATTTAAGACTTGTTTCTCCAGGGGTTTGCTGCATTTCTTAATAGAGTCTGGTCAAGACTTGATTCTAGAGGGAAAATGCAATTTTAGTTTTGCCGTGAATGCTTACTTAAACTTACTAATTATGACATGCAATGTTTATTAACCATAAAAATCAAATTTACAGTTTGGCTTCACAAACCTGGTTCTAGTTTATTCATTTGATGAAGTGCATCAATGTCATTTTCCAGAGACGTTTATCCAAATGCAACAATTACCTCAGTTTTGTTTTCTAATATCACCATATCATAAGAACATGTTAGGCTTCTGATTAGTTTTGTTGTATTTGGCACAACATCATTATTTACATTATTTGAAAACTTTAACTCTCCAAGAGAAGTAGGATGATAATAATATGCTGTTGAATGACAGAGACTCGCCGTCATGGCTCATCAATCATTAAGTTCTGATCTAAGTTCTACCTATAAAGCTGAGAAAAAGGCTTGCTCATTAAGGAAGGCAAAATTGGATGATTAGTCCCTGTGTTAATTCTTTCCATCACAGTTTTTATATCATATAATATCTGTTTAAAAAACAAGCTATGAATCCTGAAAATGATAAGTAAAGTTACCGATCTACAGGGAACCAAAATAAAATGTTAACTCAAAATATTCTCAAAATTCTGGGGGCAAAAAAAAACCCTACACAGCCCTCGCACAGTTAAATAGCATATAGTTCTTCTAATACCTTAGCCCAGGATGAGAATGGCAATCTTCACCTTATATTATTGTTTGAATTAAGTGATGCTCTATTAAAATGCATTTGAAGCTAAATTGTAAGATAAATAATTGCAAACATAGAACCAAATAATACATTTTCTGCATTGTTTATTCTGCATTGCTCACTAAATTTTTTACCATTTTTATAATTGAGGCTACCTCTAGCAGGGTGCCAGACCCTGCTCAGTCCAGTTGTAAGCTGTGGGCCGCCAGGTGTCCTGCTAACTGGGCCAGTCATTCTTAGCATTCAGCACTGCGCAGAAGGAAATCTGGAGAACTGGTCCATAAAGCTGAAGAAACAATCACCTCAAGGAAACTGGGAGGTAAAAACCAATGATTTTGTACATTTCAGACAGAAAACAGTTACATTCTCATGCAAGACAGTATCCTTTAAAGGACAACAAATGATAAAATAATGCTCTAAGAAAAAAATACTAAATAACTAGTACATTTCTCATGGTCAGTTGATGAATACGAAGGCTTGGGTGAATATGGGAGATGGTATTGGAATTACAGAAACTTGGTCCATAGATCCACCTAATGGTCACAGCCTCCAGCTACCTCACAGCAGTGGATTGGTAAATATTGACATAACAATTTACAAAATGTGAAACAGTGACAAAAAAAATCCAAAAATTATGACATTAAGAGGTAAGGTTTGTAGATGGTAAGTGCATGCCCGATGTTAGATTTTTATTCATATATAGGTATCTACATTTGAAGGAGTTGTTACAACATGATGTGTGTTTTATTTGCTTTTGAGATGTAGGTGACACTGGGCACAGCTATATTTATTGAAAAGAACTCATTGCTTTACAAGTATTTAACATCAACTGCATGTGGCTGAATTTTGCCGTCGGCTAGCAGGGGGCGGGGCCCGCTCACTGACGCGTAAAATGACGCGGATGACATCAGGGGGAACCCCCAACATCATCCATCCCCATTTAAATTTTCAGGAAGGCAGGGTCACAGCAAAATCAACTGCAGGCCCATCGACCTGTCAATGGCCAATTGGGGCCATTGACAGGATCATTGAAACAATTAAAGGGCCTGCCCGTCCAACCTTAAGGTTGGCGGGCAGGCCAGGAGCCCCGGCGGCAAATAGAAAAAACGTGAAGCCTCATCCACCGGTGGGATGAGGTTTCATGTAGGGATTTAAAAAGTTTAATAAAGTTTTAATTTAATTTATGAACACGTCCCATCTCATGCGACATTGTCACATGAGGGGGACATGTTAAGGATTTTCTTTTTTCTATTTTTAACGTTTCTAAAACTGTCAGCGATCTCCCTGAGACAGCACTTAGCCTCAGGGAGATGTGCGCTCTTTCATGCGCACGCGCGAAAGAGCGCACTCTCGCCTTTGGGGAATCCTGCCCGCCTGCACAGGAAGCACATAGCACTTCCCGGTGGACGTCACGCTGGGCGGACCTTAATTGGCCCGCCCACTTAAAATGGCAGCGGGGCCCACTTCTCTGGCGGGGATCGGCTCCCCACCTGCTGGAGATTGGGTCGGGCCCGCCCGCCCGCCCGACAGGCAGAAAATTCTGCCCATGATGTGAGACCGGGGTCACATGTAGAACATGTAAAAATGGCAAATTCCCCTTTCTGAAGCACGTTAAGTAAAGCACAAATGGATGTTAAACTAGGAGAAAAGCTGAAATGTTTTTCTCAACTTTTCTATGCTACTCATTTTCTACTCCCAAAAAGGAACAGAACAAATCTGCTGTTATTTGGGTGCTTGTTAATCAGCTTTCAGAGAAAGATGTGGTAGTTTTCTGCCAATTAGGGAAACAAAAACAATGGGCGGTAGCAGGTGGGAAAAATGAGGTTTTACTTGCCGGCTCCATGGCAGCTTTTCACGCCGTATCGTCCCATTCCTACCTCATTAATTATGCAGCCACAGGAAACATGCCATCTCGCTGGTGGGCGGCCTCTGATTTTCCCACTATGCTGTTACCTCACACAGAGCGCCATATTTAAGCTGCAGCCGCACTCACACTTCTCAATGCTTGCAGCCCCGGACTGCTCCAGGACTTGCCCCAAAATACAGGAAGAGTGCAGCCCCTCGATTCAATGACAAATCCCTGGGATGCTTTCTGGACATCATGGAGGCCCACCATGATTTCCACCCCCCACTGCCCAGGCTCTGTCTGCAGGAGGCCCATCCGTCTCAGCATTCCGGCTTGGGAGGCAGTGGCAGAGTTGGTCAGTGCCAATGCTGCACACATGAGGTCGCCATCCTGTGCAGAATATGGATGAATGATCTCATCAATGCTGCCAGGATAAGTCAACTATCTCATCACTCTAAACTCACACACTCACAAGCCCATTGCACATTCACTGGCATCTCGCTCACTGCCAGCTCAAGGGACATCACCACTCACTCTCTCACACACACCCTCAAATCTCCACCTGGCCTCATCTCCTCTGGAGACTGCCTCCTCAGCCCTCACCATCTTGAGGCCACTTGCACAGATCAACATGTGCCCTCACACACACCCTGGAATACCCCACTTCCCCAGTACACACCTCGCCCTGCAGCCTCTTCCCCTGCCTGAGGCACTTCTCCCCTTTCCGCAAGCAAGCCCTAGTCCTGCAGCCGTTGAAAAGCCACCCATAGATGGCTGATCTGGGAGGTAGAGACCTACCTGCGAACCCCCCTAAAAGTGATGCGGTGCTGCCTGTGAAGCCTGACGCTGATGACCGTGAGTGCTGTCCAAAGCAAGGTAGGCCAACACACCTCGAAGTCCCAAGCGAAGAGCAGCTGGCCAGGTGCACATCGCTTACGCACAGTTGTGATACACATCTGCATGACGATCCAGCGTGGGGGGGATGATTCCGGTGAGCAGGGCTTATAATGAGATGCTAAGGTATTGAAATTAGGTTTCCAACGTGCGGCGGGAAACATAGCCCACCATTGACGGCTGGAGCGGAGAATTGCAAACCTGGCTTCACGATGGTGTGAAACCGATTTTTGGCCTTCTTGCCATTCTAGCACCACCCCCACCCTCCCTGTGCCCACTATGATGCCCAACGCCAAGAGGACTGCAAAATTCCAGCCAATACGATATAGAATAGCTCATTAGTTGAGTCAGAATTGATTAAAGAATTGAGCAGCTAAGTCCTTTGAAAAGTTAAACATGGATTTGCTGTAATTGTTACATTAACTGATTCAGTGCTGTCATTGATAGGAGAGGTCTGTCTAGCAGCACAAGCTCTACTAAAGACTACCCACCCATCACCAGTTACCATCAGCTTGTAAATAGCCGTCTGCACTGTGCCCATTGTTGCTTTGATCATTTTATCAGCTCTCAGCTTAAAGGTACAAAAACTGTCCAAAAGTAAAAATAAGATGTTCAGCTGTATACTCTTGCATGGAGCCCAAAGTTCAGATGCTGAAACACCTTGTTATAATTACAGACAATTTGGCAATAAATTAATTTAAATATAATTTAAGAGTGTTTACAGAAGCAGACAGTGTACACAACCTTCAAAACTTTCTAAGCAAATTGCAACTACTGGAACTCTGAAACAATAAATTCTGAAATACTTTGCAAGATTATCATCATGAACACAATGAGGAAAGTTCACATTTCAGGTGTAGACCCTTCATTAGAATATCCAATGAAATATCTATGTTTGAAGCCTTAACTTGTCTAAACAGATGCTGATTGACCTGCTGTATGTTTCCCATAAGTTCTGTTCAATACTTTCTAGATTATTTTTGTTTCCCATTTCAAAACTCAGATTTTGATTTTTTGCAAAAAACCAAATACTTTGATTCTAACTGCATAGATTAGCCGTGATCTAACTGAATGGCAGAACAGACTCAAAGGGCCAAATGGCCTACTCCCATTCCTAAAGTTCCTAGCCTCAAACCTGTCTTTCAAGTTCTGGAAATGGTCATGCCAGTGATTTAGTTTCTACAATCGAACTGCTGCTCTTAATTTCTTACAGTTTCCTGTCTCCAGGGCTGGATTAAAGTTCTTGTAGACTACCCGACTAGTTAAATGGCTGTTAAATGATTTGAGAGGTGGGAAATGAGCATTATTGCAGGCATGAACCTGATTGGCTATTTTTCTGCCAAAAAGCCTAATGAGATGCTGGAGACTGAACTCACCCAGAGGAAAACTGAATCAATCAACAATGCTGCTTGCTGCCATTAAAATCAGCCAGAAAAGGCAAATTAATAACCCAATGTCTTTCTTAAATTCTGCTCATAATCATAGGTAAATACATAAACAATGTTGATTCCATGATGTGATGGTAATGTGGTAGAGATATATCCTCAATTAAAGCGATTCACATACAGTAAACAGTAGGAAAATAATGCATAATTCAAAATAAACAACAAAGAAAAGCAGAGGTACCGAAATCTGAAATAATTCCTTACAGTTTCTTGCTTCCAGGGCTAGATTAATGTTTTCACCTATTACTTGATTAATTTGAGAAGGGGGAAAAAAATTGCAAGGGTATGTGGACAGAGCAGGAGATTGGGATTAATTGGATAGCTATAGCAAAGAGCTGGCATGGGAACGATGGAGCGAATGATCTCATTCTGTGCTGTTTCCTTCTATGATTCTATGCAAAGTTTCTGGCATTGAACTAATTTAGGTTAAGATTACACAAATTTCAAACACATGCAGATTGAGTTGACCTGATATCACTCGTATAGAGAATGAAATGCTGTGACGCCATTTTGCAGATATAATTGTCCCCCTTGTAAAGAGAGCAGGAAAATTGAGAAAAAAAACATGCTAATCTTTTATTTTGACTCGATAAACAGTGTGGGAAGAGGGCAGATTTGGGATAAGAGCCCAGCAACAGTATTAAGGTATTCTGATCTCTGATAGTTTGAATCACTTTTATCCACAGCCCTATAATAGGGTTGCATCATCATATAATGCCATTGTAAGGTACTGCGTTAATTTTACAAATATGTTATCATTTTAGAGAATCTCGTTCACCAAGACTTATATCAGGGAATATGCCCCCAGGGCAACAGGGTGAAATTTCAGAAAATTGCATTCCACTAATGTCCTAATTATAGCTTGCCTGACAAGAATGGGGCACACAGATGGATAAGATAGGGAGAAAATACTTACCTCCCATTTGCACCGCACTCCCGCCAGCAGATATTTTAACCCTTTGGTTTCAAGAGGCATGAGATTCTCTCATTGCAGGCAAATGATTACCTCATACACAGTCAAAAGTCAGGGTCTGATGTCATCTTTGAGACCTTGATGCAAATTTAACCTAAACTCAGCATCAGCAACCTTGGCAAGTCATTTATTGGCATGGTTGTTGCTATGTGCTGCTTGATAGCACTCTTGATAACTCTTTCTGTATCTTTGCTGATGATTGGAAACAGGCTGATCGAGAGGTAATTAGCCAGGTTGGGTTTCTCCTCCTCTTCTTGGCAGGACATATCTGGGCAATTTCCATCTTGTTGGCTGGACGCCAGTGTTGTAGCTGTATCTTGGACGCAGTGAGCTCTGGAGCTTTAGTCCTACAGCCAAGATTGTATCAGATCCCATAGCCTTTGCTATTTCTAGAGAACTCAGCTATCCCTGTATGTCGTTGAGTGAATCGGATTGGTTAAAGACTGGCACCTGTGATGGTGGGGACTTCCCATATACTAAGACTTCTGACTGAAGATGGTTGCACTCAAGTGCTGAGATCTTCCATTGTTGAGGATGAGGATGCTCATGGAGCCTGTTATTTGCTAAATTGTTCACCACCATGTATGACAAGATATAGCAGGGTTCCAGCGTTTTGACCCAATCTATTGGTTGTAGGAAGAATTTGTACTCTCTATACCACAAGGTTTCTGCACTTTAGCACACATAACACCCTATTCGACCTTCTACCACCATTTTTCACTCCTCCACTCCTTTTGTCCTGCCCGAGTAGCTGTAACTAGCTTAATTAAAGATTGCAAAGACTAAAGTATTTGGGGTAGAAATTGGAATAGTCCTTTTTGGATACATAATCAATGGTGTGTGGACTACATGTGCCAGAATCGAGAAGCCTGAGGGTCATCCTCTATTTGCCTTGAGCCTTATTCATAGAATTTAGGTGAGCTGCTGGCACCTGTCGAACTTGCAGACAACATCAATTTTAAGAGAATCAATTTCAAGCTGGCAGTGGCCCTCAGTAGGTCTCAGGGGAGGGGTCATGGCAACAAGAAGATGGGGGCTACTTCACAGGCCTGAAGTGGCCATCAGGAGTTTTGTGGAGCCAGAGAAACATTTCCTGCTGCTTTGAGCTCCACATCAAGCTTCATCCAACTTAGAAAAACAGTCTGAACACTTGAGTTAGACCTCTTTATTTAGATATGTAAAAGCACCTGGCTTTGCTGGCCATCGGGCGCTGCTGAATAATTGTCTGCCCTAATTTAGGGTCCGATGTTTTTCTAGTGCTCTTAGGACCCAAGATTTAGTGCCACGAAATTGGTGATTTTTGATCCTAGTTTGCATCTGGGGCAATGGGGTCTCACTTCTCCCCCATTTTCTTAGGCCTACTCCACAAATATGAATCTGTCACCACCGACTGCGTCCTGTCACTAGTCATCGTCTGGGGCTAAACTAGAATTGTTTATGTTCTCTTCACCCTGAGCTGAGGTTCAGACCTGTCACAATGAATGCCTTGTTCCACTTCCATCACGTTATCCGCCAAAGCTTAATTGGAGAGGAGACAGGTCTGCCGACCAATGAGTAGGACGAGAATGGAGATGACACCACCTTCTGACCTGACTGGGCAGCCATTGCTGTAGCTTCTGTCTGTGAATGATTTAAAAGATGGAACAAATCTTCTTCAAATTGGCCAGGGCAGATGGAGCTTCCAACAGCTGCTCACCCCTACGAAAAGCTTGGACCTTAGTAGGGAACTCTTAAAGTGCTCCTCAATTATGTAAATATGCCAAGTAGCAATGCAGGAAATTTCACTTTCCGACCCACACAGCCCGCCCTCCCTAAAGTTGGCAATGCCAGGAATGGAGGCAGCAGACCGGCAGGCAGGCTGTCGGCGCCATTTTTTGGTTGCCCAACTCCATGCCGACATGATTCAGTGCACAGAAATCCAGCCCAAATCTCTGTTGTGCATAACCCAGCCTATACTGCCACACTCACCCACCAAATCTGATCATGTTAATCGGTTTATTCCTCATACTCCTATGCCTCATATTCTTATCATAGTATTTAGATTCCTCACTCTGCCCTGTGCCAGTAATCTCTCCAATGCTACAGCCCTTCCACACTCTACTTTAGCCTTAAGCACCCTTTGCTCCACCACTGAAGCTATGTCAATAATTCAATTTAGTCCTATTCTCTGGAATTCCTAAACTACTCTGCCAATCCCTTTCTTTCTTTATTACTCTCCTTGAAATTCATCTCTTTCATCAAACTTTTGGCCTAATCCATCCTAATCCATCTTTTCCTGGCTAGTATTAATTTTCTGTGTGAAGCATCTTGGCACATTTATCTCCTTTATACGTGCAATATAGGTGCTGTTTTTTTCTTGTTGGGAGCAAGGTTCAGTCACAGAGTGCTTCTTGCCACATAACACAAGAGAAATATCTCAATAAAGTCAAAGCATTTTCATTAATGTCAACTCATTATGTGTGTTGTAGCCATTGACTACATTCTGAGCTACCAATTGTACTTTCATAAATTATAGGCCCCATCTTCCTGTGTTCATTGTTTTTAGTTAAAGATCAGGTGTGAGCTAAAATGCAAACAGGCTCAGGTCAGTGACAGTCCTAAGTCATGATGCCCCTTGCTCAAGTGACAGTGGATACCAAAGTACCCTCTAATTTTATTTTTAGATTATGCAGCTGATTTATTTAAGTGCGTGAGACCCTTAAATTTATTTTGCACGACCATGCATACGCAGTAACTTAAAGGGGCCCACATGTGTGCAATGTGCAGCTTAGAGGGAACATTGGTGAGCACTACTTAAAGCAATGATCTCACAGCAACTCCAAAAGAAAGAAACTCTTGGCACTAATGGCCTGGACTACCATTATGTACCACACACTAAGTTACATCTAAGCCTGCTGTACGTGAATTATAAATCAAATATATGAGCCAACTATCAGTTACAGATACCTGCTGAACAGATGTAGCTTTGGCATCAGCGAACAAAATGGCAAATTTTTATTCAAGGCCCATAAATTTTGTTAAACTGCAGTTGGTATGCTAAAAATATTTTTTTGTAATATGATTTAATTCACCAACATTTCATAATCCACCAATCAGAGTTCAATGGTCTACACATAGCTGCCAGGATTTTTTGCTTTGAGTGCAAATTGTGCTCAAATTGAACTTGCTTTGCAAAGGGATTTCTTTTTGCTCAAGGGGCCGTTCAAATTCATTTGCATATTGATGAGCGTAAAATCTCCCATGAACCAGGATTGGGCAATAGTTTAAAAAGTAATGATTTTTTTTTTAAATGCATAAAAATATTCCCTGAGAGATAACCTGGTTCAGTTGAAAATGTGTTTATCACAAAAAAAATAAGCATTTTTAATTAGAGTATCTGGTCAACCAGCTATGTGTAACCTGATTTCAAATAATTGAAAATGCTTTTTAAAAAGCAATAGATACATTTACCAGTTACATTGGTGTACAAGAGTCAGTCTCTTAGTAAAATTGAAACAGTATTTAAAAGATTACCAAAGTGTCTTTAGTGTCCTAGGACCTGAAAAGCTTGAAAGCAAAATACTGCGGATGCTGGAAACCTGAAGCTCTGAAGAAGAGTCATACGGACTTGAAACGTTAACTCTGTTTCTCTCACCAAAGATGCTGCCAGACCTGCTGAGATTTTCCAGCATTTTTTGTTTTTATACCTGAAAGGCTAACTTTCCGGAGCCTCTTTGAAAGCTCACAAGCAGTGTAATTAGCAGAAACTCACCGTGCTGATTAGTTTAACCTCAGAGCATGGCCAGTTTTGTGGAGCAGACTTCCTGCAGGGTGCTTAGTGCAAAACATCGCTGAAACTCGATTTGATCTGGATTTAATTTGTGCTTGAAATTCCTCAAACCTTTGCACTGGCATATGGCCAATTTTGAGCAAACTGTGCTGGAAGAAAGCACAACCTGGCAAAAATTCTAGTGCTGCAACATTCAATAAGGCCTGAAAAAATGTGCAGGGATTTAGAATCACAATTTACCAGCACTGTTGCTTCTGATGCAGGCAGCACCAAAAACTTCTTTGACTGTAGAGTGCATTTTGACTAGAGTAGGTACCAGAAGTGACTGAGGAAGAGTGTCTGAGCAGGAAGAACATTGAAAAATGGAAAAACAGTGCAGAGAGCATGGTAAAGGTTCTTCGATACAGCACTAGATAGGCCTTAGCACAGGAAATGGACAGGAGGAGAAAGGTTCCCTATACACAGAGGACCAAAAGGCACCCCCAACTGACACTGCAAAGGCAGATAGTCATCACGGTCAACACTAGAATGTATCAAGGACCAAGATGCACTGCTGCAAGAGTGGTAAAGGCCAGTGATTGCATCTTCAAATGTCCTTGGACCCACTTGTGGACCCAACCATGATGCAGTGTCAGAGGGTCAATGTGTCAGCTTCCATTTCTGCACAAGCAGAAGTACCACGTCTGAGTGCTGCAGTGGAAGCTCAGACTGAAGTCATGCAAGCTCACATTGTTGCTATGCAAGTGCAGCTTGCTGCCATGCACAATCAGACTGTTGCTCAAGAGGGTTTACAGAATCTCACAGCAGTCCAGCCACCTGTCCTTCAACACATTTCTTGGAATGCTGAGGTGCTACCTCTGATTTTCATAGCCTCTGGAATTGGGGGACCACCAGACCTCATGGGCCTCTGCTCATCCTGCAGCATGGCACAAAGATCAGTGATGATCTCCCTGGAGATCCTCAGTTTGTATTGACATTGCCGCTCCGACATCTGGAGATAGATCAGCTGGGTACAGTAGACACTTGCTCAGGAATAGACCTTTCTTTACAAAGGAGGCAGATAGTGAGTCCCTCTGCACCCTCTTTTTTATATGTGTCCATGGGATGTGGGCCTGGCTGGCAAGGCCTGCATTATTGCCCATCCCTAATTGCCCTTAAGAAGGTGGTGGTGAGCCGCCTTGTTGAACTGTCACAGAAATGCTGACAGAACAATTAGGAAGGGAGTTTCAGGATTTTGACCCAGCAACAATGAAGGAATGGTGATATAGTTCCAAATTAGATGGTAAGTGACTTGGAGGGGAACTTGCAGTTGGTGGTATTCCCATGCATCTGCTGCCTTTGTCCTTCTTGGTGGAAGAGGTTGTGGGCTTGGAAGGTGCTTCCTAAGGAGCCTTAGCGAGTTGCTGTAGTGCATCTGATAGACAGATACCCACTGCTGCCATTCTGGAGGGAGTGAATGTTTGTGGATGGGGAGCCAATCAAGTGGGCTGCTTTGTCCTGGATGATGTCAAACGTCTTGAGTGTTGTTGGAGTTGCACTGATCCAGGCAATTGGAGAGTATTCCATTGCACTCCTGACTTGTGCCTTGTAGATGGTGGACAGGCTTTGGGGAGTCAGGAGGTGAGTTACTCGTCGCAGGATTTCTAGCCTCTGACCTGCTCTTGTAGCCACAGTATTTATATGGTTAGTCCAGTTCAGTTTCTTGTCAATGGTAATCCCCCAGGGTGTTGATAGTGGAGGATTCAGTGATGGTAATGCCACTGAATGTCATGGGGAGATGGTTAGATTCTGTCTTGTTAGAGACGGTCATTGCCTGGCGCTTGTGTGGTGTGAATGTTACTTGCCATGTATTTGCCAAAACCAGAATATTGTCCAGGTCTTGCTGCCTATGGACACGTACTGCTTCAGTATCCGAGAAGTCACGAATGATGCTGAACGTTGTGCAATCATCTGCCAATATCCCCACTTCTGGCCTTATGATGGAAGGAAGGTCATTAATGAAGCAGCTGAAGATGGCTGGGCCTAGGACACTACCTTGAGGAACTCCTGCAGTGATGCCCTGGAACTGAGATGATTGACCTCCAATAGCCACAACTATCTTCCTTTGTGCTAGTTATGACTCTAACCAGCGGAGAGTTTTCCCATTGATTCCCATTGACTTCAGTTTTGCTAGGACTCCTTGATGCCACATTAATTCAAGGGCTGCTTTGATGTCAAGGGCAATTACTCTCACCTCACGTCTTGAGTTCAGCTCTTTTGTCCATATTTGTACGAAGGCTATAATGAGCTCAGCATCTGAGCGGCCCCGGTGGAACCCAAACTGAGCATCAATGAACAGCTTATTGCTGAGAAAGTGCTGCTTGATAGCACTGCCAATGACACTTACCATCACTTTGCTGATGACCGAGAGTAGACTGAAGGTTGGATTTGTCCTGTTTCCTGTGGACAGGTCATACCTGGGCAATTTTCCACATTGCCGGGCAGATGTCAATGTTGTAGCTGTACTGGAACAGCTTGGCTCGGGGCATGGTTACTTCTGGAGCATGAGCCTTCAGTACTATTGCCAGAATATTGTCAGGATCCATAACCTTTGCAAAATGGCCTCCAGCCATTTCTTGATATCATGTGAAGTGAATCAAATTAGCTGAAGACTGGCATCTGCGATGCTGGGGACCTCCGGAGGAGGCCAAGATGGATCATCAACTCAGCACTTCTGGCTGAAGATAGCTGCAAATGCTTCAGCCTTACCTTTTGCACTGATGTGCTGGGCTCCTCCATCATTGAGATTGGGGATAGTTGTGGAGTCTCCTCCTCCAGTGAGTTGTTTAATTGTCCACCACCATTCAATACTGGATGTGGCAGGACTGCAGAGCTTAGATCTGATCCATTGGTTGTGGGATTGCTTAGCTCTGTCTATCACTTGCTGCTTATGCTGTTTGGCACGCAAGTAGTCTGTGTTATAGCTTCACCAGATTGACACCTTGTTTTTAGATATGCCTGGTGCTACTCCTGACATGTTCTCCTGTGCTCCTCATTAAACCAGGGTTGATTCCCTGGCTCGATAGTAATGGTAGAGTGGGGGATATGCCGCGTCATGAGGTCATAGATTGTGGTTGTATACAACTCTGCTGCTGCTGATGGCCCACAGTGCCTCATGGATGCCAAGTTATGAGTTACTAGATATGTTTGAAATCTATCCCATTTAGCATGGTGGTAATTCCACACAACCTGATGAAGGGTATCCTCAATGTGAAGACAGGACATCATCCTGGTAGATTGGTCAAGTAGGTTTTTCACTAGTGTTGGTTCCCTCACCACCTGCTGAAGACCCAGTCTAGCAGTTACGGCTGTAGGACTCGCCCAGCTCGGTCAGTAGTGGTGCTACCGAGCCACTCTTTGTGATGGACATTGAAGTCCTCCACCCAGAGTGCATTCTGCGCCCTTGCCACCCTCAGTGCTTCCTCCAAGTGGTGTTCAACATGGAAGAGTACTGATTCATCATTTGACAGGGGTCGGTACTTGGTAATCAGCAGTAGGTTTCCTTGCCCATGATTGACCTGATGCCATGAGACTTCATGGGGCCCAGAGTCGATGTTGAGGACTCCTGACTGTACACCACTATGCCGCCACCTCTGGGACAGGAAATACCCAGGATGGTAATGGTGATGATTGAGACATTGGCCAAGATTTTCCACTCTGGGCCTAAATGCATCAGCTGGACGGGTAGTCAGAGGGACTCCTGCCTCAGAACCTAATGGGTAAACCCACCGAATCGCACGTTGTTGGGCTCATTAATTATGCAGCCGGGGGTTTCCCAGCGAATTGCACACAGAGCAAGCAGGAAGTCGTGCACCCACCAACATATCTGAGTGCCATATTTCAAAGGTACCCAGGCAGTTACTCATTTATCGGGCCAAGAGCTTGGACCTAGATATGGCTACCAGGAAACAGCAAGCACCAGCCCCAAGGTTCAGTGATGTCTCTCAGGACCCACTACTGCAAGCAGTGGACGACAAGAGGGATGCCCTCTTTCCAAGGGATGGGAAGAGGAGGCCAACTGTCTCACCACCCTTGCATAGGAGGAGGTCGCCAGTTTGGTCAATGCTAATTCCATTCAGAGGAGGACCGCCCTGCAGTGCAGGAAAAGAATGAGTGACCCAATTCTCACCACCAGGGTAAGTGAACCCTCTGGTCACCAGACTCACCTCACTGAATGGGAATTGTGATATGGGCATCAATGGCAAGGCCCTATCTGTGGTGCTAATGCATAAAAGCCCTTCGCAAGGTGCTGGGGTGCTGCCTCATAGCCCCACTGCAGTCCATGTGGTCTGCTGATAGGGAGGCAACCGTGGGTCGCTGACTCAGCCACACAAAGGCACAAATCCTGGGTGGGGGGGTGGAGGAGTGGTTGGCAGAATCCCCTGGTGCTGCCATGCCTCTGTTGTCCTGTCCTTCTAGCTGCTAGAGCTCACAGGTCTGGAGGGTGCTGCTGAAGTCCTTTTGTGACTAGCAGCAGTGTATCTTTCATATGACACACAAAGTTGCTAATGGGTCGGTTGTGGAGATACGAACATTCGAACTTACGAACATATGAATTAGGGGCAGGAGTAGGCCACTTGGCCCATCGAGCCTGCTCTGTCATTCAATAGATATGATTTAAACCTCAACTTCACATTTCTGCCTACCCCCAATAAACTTTCACCCCCTTGCTTATCAAGAATCTACCTACATCTGCCTAAAAGATATTCAAGGACTCTGTCTTAGCCATCTTTTGAGGAAGAGATTTCCAAAGCCTCACAACCCACTGAGAGAATAAAAATGTCCTCATCTGTCTTAAATGGGCAACCCCTTATTTTGACACAGTGACCCTAAGTTCTAGTTTATCCTACAAGTGGAAAGATTCTTTCCACATTCACCATTTCACAGAATCACAGAATCACACAGTGCAGAAGAGGCCCTTTGGCCCATTGAGTCTGCACCGACACGTGAGAAACACCTGACCTACCTACCTAATCCCATTTACTAGCACTTGGCCCATAGCCTTGAATGTTATGACATGCCAAGTGCTCATCCAGGTATTTTTTTAAAGGGTGTGAGGCAACCCACCTCCACCACCCTCCCAGGCAGTGCATTCCAGACCGTCACCATCCTCTGGGTAAAAAAGTTTTTCCTCACATCCCCCCTAAACTTCCTGCCCCTCACCTTGAACTTATGTCCCCTTGTAACTGACCCTTCAACTAAGGGGAACAGCTGCTCTCTATCCACCCTGTCCATGCCCCTCATAATCTTGTACACCTCAATCAGGTTGCCCTTCAGTCTTCTCTGCTCCAACAAAAACAACCCAAGTCTATCCAACCTCTCTTCATAACTTAAATGTTTCATCCCAGGCAACATCCTGGTGAATCTCCTCTGCACCCCCTCCAGTGCAATCACATCCTTCCTATAATGTGGCAACCAGAACTGAACATAGTACTCCAGCTGTGGCCTTACCAAGGTTCTATACAACTCCAACATGACCTCCCTACTTTTGTAATCTATGCCTTGATTGATCCCATATGCCTTTTTCACCACCCCACTAACATGCCCCTCTGCCTTCAGAGATCTATGGACATACACGCCAAGGTCCCTTTGTTCCTCAGAACTTCCTAGTGTCATGCTGTTCATTGAATACTTCCAAATTACGCCTTATAAAGTATATCACCTCTCACTTTTCAGGGTTAAATTCCATCTGCCACTTATCTGCCCATTTGACCATCCCGTCTATATCTTCCTGTAGCCCAAGACACTCAACCTCACTGTTAACCACCCGGCCAATATTTGTGTCATCCGCAAACTTACTAATCCTACACCCAACATAGTCATCTATGTCGTTTATATAAATGACAAATAATAGGGTACCTAGCATAGATCCCTATGGTACGCCACTGGACACTGGCTTCCAGTCACCAAAGCATCCTTCTGTCATCACGCTCTGCCTCCTACAACTAAGCCAATTTTGAATCCACCTTATCAAATTACCCTGTACCCCATGTGCATTTGCCTTCTTTATAAGCCTCCCATGTGGGACCATGTCAAAGGCTTTGCTGAAATCCATATAAACTACATCAACTACATTACCCTCATCTACACACCTGGTCACCTCCTCAAAAAATTCAATCAAATTTGTTAGGCATGACCTCCCTCTGAGAAAGCCATGCTGACTATCTATGATCAAACCTTGCCTCTCCAAGTGGAGATAGATTCTCTCCTTCAGAATTTTCTCCAACAGTTTCCCTACCACTGACGTAAGACTCACTGGCCTGTAGTTCCTGTAAGTTGTGAAGAAGACATAAGGAGGCTACAGGGCAATATAGCTAGGTTAAGTGAGTGGGCAAAGATCTGGCATATGGAGCGTGATGTGGGAAAATGTAAGGTGGTCCATTTTGGCAGGACAAATAAAAAAGAGGTATATTTTCTAAACGGTGAGACATTGCAGAGCTCTGAGATGCAGAAGGATCTGGGTGTCCTAGTGCATGGATGTCAAGGCATTCCGTGTCCCTTCTGTCTGTGACCCCATCAGCTCCAGTCGCTGGGGCCACTGAGGGTGCACCTGGCCCAGAACAGGAGACCCAAGGAAGGCCAGAGCCCTCCAGAGGACAGCCACCAAGGTCATTGGAGACAAGAGGGCATAGTGGACATAGTAGTCAGCAGGCTGCCTCCACCCCTGCTGCAGATGTTAGGGAAGCACCTCGACGCAGTGGTAGTGCAACAAAAATTAAGAAGCTCTCAGATCACTCTTGTAGCATGGGTTTACAAGCATTGTAAATAGCTGCTGCACAGTTATAAATATATGTTTAATTGCACTTTACAGAGGTTTGCTGAGTTTTTATTGCTTCTGTTTGACTTAGTGCCTGTAGCCACCGTGCCCCCCTCCCCACCCCCAACCTCACCATTTCAAGGGTCCAAGTCAGGCTGGGCCTATTCTATGTCCCCCTGAACCATGCCAGTGCATGGATGTATTGATCTTGGTCAGGGCCCTTGCCAGTGATAAAATTAGAAATGTACCATAAAATTCAGATTAATTACTGTTCTAAAATCTTACTTGAGATCTTGTTGCATCATTGTCAGAAGTACACCTTCCATGGTTCCCACCGCTCGTAAGACTTGGAACCAAATTGCCACATCGTACTTCCAGCCGAATGCATCCTGATGGCATTTTACACCCTCTTCCACCCCTGCAGCTGTAAAATTCTGGTCAATAATGCTGCTTTCATGCTAAACAAGCAGCTCATTGGAACATGAAACTGATTATGATAATGTCTTCAAGCTGAAATAGATCAACAATACTTTAAATCCTTAACCCAACCGGAACAGGTCATCCAGCCTGAATTGACCCGACTTCCACTCATGGGCCCAACTGGACCCAATTCACAATTGCAGTTTGCATACTGAATTGAAAAAAATGATAGCTAACCCATATATGAATTGGATTAACATATATAACAGTTGAAATTCCAAGCATCATTATTTATAAGATAAAAGTGAAATAATTAAGTCACACACAGTAAGGGCTGTACTTACAGCTGACAAGCTGACAATTTCTCAGAGTTAATGATTTTGCTAAAAAGCATGCACAATATTTTGAAACAAAACATAATGGCTCTTTTAATAATGTAATAATTGTTAATTATTGCCAATCAACCTCTTTGGCACTGGAAGTTAACTGTCACAAGCATGGTGTCTCATTCCTTCAGGTCTTAATTGTTATTAGAGATTTAAAACATGTCAGATTTATTTTTTTTTAGACCTACTATTTTTTTTCTCTTTAATCCAACCATTATTTCCCTTACCATTTCTCTTTTGACAACTGATGTGACATTGTCTTCACTCGTTCCAGTTTACATTTCCTTCTTAGTCCTTGCACTGTTTATTTCACGCTCCTGCAGTCTGATGGTTAAGGTTGGTTGCCCTGTTCACTTGGGCTCCAGAGGTGCATCACTTTGCCATTATCGACTCAAATTCAGCAACTTAGTGGGCAAAAATCTTTTGAGCTGAAGGCTTCAGGAGTAAATCTTAGCTAACAATACATGCCTTTAGATGTGCTGCTACTGTAAAATATGGCCCAATAAAATTAATAAACCAGCTAAAAATAATGCATAGAGAAATTTCCATGCCCTTGAATTTCATCTTAATCTGTGTCGTGCTGATTATATTTGTTTTTTAAACCAAAATGGTTGGATCAGGATAATTTCTGAACATCGTTGTAAAGAAGTTGTTTAACCCTGCAAATGATATGAGAAAGAATAATTACCTGAATGCTGTTGGATTCCACGGGCTGCTGATGTGGTCGCCTTCTTCCAGGTGTGCAGTGTAAAACACATCAAAGACTTTTTGTTTAATTTGTACTGTTCTCAATAAAGGACACCAGAGAGCCAGGAGACAGAGTAAACAAGGCAAGTAAGCAGGTTAAAACTTCAGTTTTAGGGACCGCAAGGTTATGGAAATATGGAATAGGAGAAATTGGCTAAAAAACTGGAGTTCCTAAAAAGAATCAATCCAGAAAGGTAAAGCAGAAAAAAGGAATTATAGTAAACGAGAGGGGGAAATTGGAGGGATAACATAACAAACAGAAGTAAATGATTTTTGATAAAATTGTGTTTGAAGTGTATATTTTAGTTTTGTATGGTTATAATTATAACTAGTCTTGATATTTGAGTAACTTTATTACTGTATAATTGCTTGTTATTTTTAATATCACAATGTGTGAACTGAAAGCAGCTGAAATTGGTTGGCCTGGAAACAGAAATTTTTCTGACCTTCTCGGTGGTCTAAGTGTTAATTCATTCTTTCTTTCTTGACCCTGCCTAATATTTGCTCCTGTAGAAGACCTAGCAATTCTTTAGCGTGCTGTCTACTGCTAACAAATCTGGAAAAAGAATCTACAAAGTTTCTTTTTCTTTTGGCCTTTTATTACTTCTGACATAACTTTTAGATATTTAGATTTGATATGGCTTCCAGATATGACGGCTATTTTGTTTTTTCTTTTATAAAATAATTTAGTTTCGCCTTCAGATTAATCTTGGCATTTAAAATTGGCTGCAGAGACCAAGGTACTGGTCTGGTTCTCTGTTTCTTCTCAATATATTTATTTTTACATCCTTTAAAATAATCTTTAAAATTAACTCCCATTTTCTCTATCCTTCAGAACCTGGGGAACTATGGCTGAGGCTTAGACACTGAGGCTTAAAGAGTATTTTGATAAAGCTGGAATATTGGTAATAGAATAATGTGCTTTCTAACATTACCATATATCTATTGGCTTCAAATATTATCAATAAATTAACATTTTATCTCTAAAAAGCCATTTCACTGCAATACTAAGGGGAAATGCTACATTTTCAGAATGACCAACCTTAAGATATAACATTAAGCTGAAGCCTGGGTTGCCTGTTTGAGACCTTCAGTGGTTTAGGTGGGTGTTAGAGATCCCATGGCAATCTCTGAAGAAGGGATGGAATTCTCTCGGTGAACAAGCCAACATTCTTCCCTCAACCACTACCACGGACAGGGGAGAGGTGGTAGAATGGTTCTACTGCCTTTTCTTTCCACCTCGTTACTGACCACAACAAGATGTGTTTTAAATAATTGTTTTAACCCCTTGTGAACTATTATGCTCAAGAACAGACACAAGATTGGTTTTCTCATAAGTTTTTAAAAAAGAAAGAATAAATGTCCATTTCTCAACACTCAAATGTATTCAGACATGCACACAAGAAATGGTGATTACGAATGAGGAAGCATGCACTTAGAGTTTTAAACATCTGAAAAGGCATAATTACTCTTGAGTCTTTCAAGATAGAAGCTAGAAATGTTGCAGGCCTGATTCCCCTTTTGTTAACTGAGGAGATGAAGGTTGGAACTTTCTGGTGACACATTCACAGCAGCTTACTACTTGCAACAGCAGCTTTCTGGCTTTGCCCTGATCGAGGCGCAGTTGAGCCCCTGTGATGAAGATCTGGCTTCGTTCTTCAAATCGGTAAGTAAATGGCTAGCCCAACTTCCCTGCCTATTGGTGGATTTTAGACAGGGGTCTTCGTTTACAGTTTGGAATCTCTTCCTTCTATGGTCTCCTTGCCTCCAAGATGGACTGACATGGGGCTGATCTCAAAAATGACAATAAATGTTTCTGATCACAAACTGATTTCTGTCAGGTGAGCATATATTGGTTTTCCCATTGTCCACACAAATGGTCCCTGACGACGTGAGCATTGACACATAATGTGTTATGAACCCCGGCCATTTGCATCTCCTTGTGATAGAATGGTTGCTGCTCACAGCCATTCTGTGCAGCCAATCTATGGGGTCATCGTCCAAAAACTTAAATAAACTACTGTGCAGTAACAGCTGTTAAATCCGCAGAAGAGTTATGCTGCTATTTTAATGTCTTCTCAATGGAATGTTGCAATAGGTCATTTACATTTTCATGTCCTGATCAGATAAATGGGCTACATTCAAGGGTTGGGCAGTTTCATGTATATTTGGCAGACACAAAAGGTAGAATCATTCCAGATTTGCACAAAGTGCAGTAGCGGGCGGGAAAAAGGGGATATTAACCGCTGGCCGCAATGGCGTGTTTTTGCACCATATCATCCCATTCCTAGCGCATCCCACCTAATTAATGATGCATTCACAGGAAACACGCCGATCGCTGGCAAGTGGGCTTGGATTTGCCTGACCTGCCATGACCTCAGCACTTCTTCACTCTGGGCGCTATATTTAAAGCATACCAGAGTGCTTGCCTACAGACCAGTAGGTGGCAGCATACCTACTGACTAGGACTGCTCCAGGCGACAGATGGCTCCAAAAGCAAAGAAGACAGAAACCCCCAAATTTAGTGACACCTGTCTTGGATGTCTGCGATGTCCTTTACCATCACTCTGGCCACAGGAGGTCCACCAGAGCCACCAATCCGGCCTGGGAAGCGGTGGTGTTGATGGTCAGCACCACCGGAGCACAGGGGAGGTCAGCCATCCAGTGCATAAAGAGAATGAATGTTCTCATCCGTTCCACCAGGGTAAGTCAACCACTTCATCACTCATCTCACACACGCACATCCACGCGGATCTCAAACCTCAAGGGACAACACCATTAACTCTTACACACATCCCCACATCTCCATTAGGCTCATATGGTCTCAAGCTCGCATCCTCATCCTGTCCATGGCTTTGCTCACCACACAAATTTTCCATACAGTGCCATGCGTCCTGCTTATATTCCCTCCATCCATTTTCATGCAGGAGAAGCTGGCTCACAACAGCAGGGAGAGGTCCCAGACTGGGGGTGGAGTGGCCCACATTAGGCCCCCTCACTCATTTTAAGGAGTGTGCCACCGTGCTGACTGGTGAGGATGTGGACCGTGCCTGCGGTGATGGTGAAGTTAGTGGTGAACACCCAAATGAGGAACCTGCACCACATCATCCCTCTGTCAATGCAACTGTGAATGCTCTCCCTCCTTCTTTTGACTCTGCTGCCATGCACTAATTTTCTCTACTTTAGTTCACAGGGAGCTCTGCCAAGCTACCGGTTCACAATCTGGTGGTCACCGCACAGACACGTGTCCGCAACAGGAGGAAGCAGATACAGCCGAGCTCCCCAGCACTCAGAAGGCTACTGGGGAAGAGGCACCCGTGAGGTCTGATGCAGGGAATGAGCTTCTGGATTAGGCCTTCCAACTCATCGTGGAGAGTTAACAGAAAGCAGAGGAACATCACACAGAGCTGTTGGATGTCCTCAACAGAGTGGCATGTGAGTCGAAGGAGTGCATCCGCCTGCTTTCTGATGAAGTGGTGCCCACATGTGCGCATACGGAGGTCTCCACAGGAATAATGGCGGAAACCATGGAGACCTGGGTTCAGCAGAACACGGAAATGCATGCAGACCTGCAATCCATCAAGGTTGCTATGGGTGAGTCCCTGAAGTGGCAACGCAAGTGGGAATCAGGCGCTTTGGCATCCCTCCAGGTGCTCCTTCCCCTTAAGGAGTCAGGTCGGGACCTTCAGGCACCCAAAGGGAGAAGGAATGGCAGCTGGACACCCCAGGCTCATCCACTCAGGAATCTCAATTGCCTGTGACCCCCTCAAGCTCGCCCTCTATCACTGCAAAGGGAGCAGCTGGCCCATAGAAGGACAGCCAAAGCAAGCTGGGGTCCTCAAGTCCTCGGCTCTCCAGAGGATGCATTTCAAAGTCATCAGAGGCAATTGCACAGTCTGTCTTCACCCCTGCTGCCGATGTCAGGGCAGCACCCAGAAGAAGTGGTAGGCCTAGAAAGTTAAGAAATTATGATCACAAGCAGTTGCATGGGTGAACACATTTTGTCATGTTATAATCTGAAAATATATTCACTTGCACTGAATAATGTGTAATGGTGTCTTTCAGTTTCATTGACAGGCTTCGCGAGTCCTCCCACTGCATTCCCCCCCATACTAGCAGTTCAGCTGCACACAGCCACCCACGAGTGATTCTGGAGGGAGAAGTGTGTGTGTGGCAGGGCAGGGCAAGCAGCCTCCCATGCACGCGAAGCCATCATCCATCACACTCACCCCACTGTCCTTAGCATTTTCAATGCTGCCTGCTGAGGTTCTCTTTCAGTTGTCCATCTGAGCTGACCTGCATCTCTGCCCACCCACTGATCGCACTCCCATGCAGCGCCTGTTCCTGCTAACACGAGGCTCCGCGCACTTTCAATTTTGACAACCATGGTAGTCGTTAGGTTTCTGATCAGCTCCCCCATTCTTTCCCTTCCCCCAGTCACCCAAATCCTTTCCCCCATCACCGTTGACCCCCCCCAGCATCACTTTATACCTTTCCACTGTCATCTACCAACCTGAACCCTTGTCTTTCCAGGATGTCCAGGTGACCGTGCACTTTCCCTACCTTCCTGAGAATCCCACCCCCCATCCACATTGACATCCCTAACCCCTTCCTTCCCAACCCTAGAGTCCGTGTCTGCCTCCAAATCCCAACCAACAACCCTAGGCATCCCTTCTACCGCTACCATCGCACCCTCACCCTGGCACCCTTCCGACTCCCTGTGTCCCGTCTCATACTCACCATTGCCTCCTACCACACCCACCCTCAGTTTGCTCCCCAGAAGGCAGTCACTGACACCACATTCCCCTCTCTTACATGTTCACCTGTACATTCCCCCCCAACCTTAATCTCCACTCCACCCTTACTCCTTCCCAGATCCACACTCCATCCTCCACCCTTTCTCCATCCTCCACCCACACACCTTCCTCCCCCTGACTCCTTCTCCCCTGCGAACTCTTTCCCTTACACCATCCTCTCCCCTTGCACCTACCTCCCCACATGCCGCATTCTCCTCCAACACACCCTCTTACCCCTGTACTCCTTTCCCCTGTCCCAACCTCACCTCCAACACCTTCATTCGCCCCCACCAACCTAACCCCCCCAACACCATCGCTCCCCCCACCCACCCCCACCCCCCCACACACCCCCCACCCCCCAACCTCACCCCTTGCGCCGGTACTCCTTTCTCTCCCAATGAAACCTAGACCTTCCTTCCAGCCCCACTCTCCCCTCCACTGGTACACCTTCCTCTCCCACTCATAGCTGGACCTCCCTATCCCCCACTCATTAGTCATCTGTAGCAGCCCATGGCTAGGACCATGGTGCTCCAAAGCAGACCCAAGACATCAGCAGAGACCTCCCACCTTCCCTGAGCTGCTTTGCGGTGGAGCCATGTCCATGAGACTCCACCCAGCATGTGAAACACGGTTTCCTCCAGGGTCCAGTAGATGTAGGGCTCCAGCATCTTCTGCTCCTCAGATGTCTGTGATCTAAGCAAGGGCCTAACAGTAAGTCCAGACTTCTTGCATGACTCGCTTGTACAGACGTGTTCTAGGCTAGCGTGTTTTCCCACCAGCGTAACAGTAAATCCGACGATTCCAGTGGGGCCTTACTTTGTATCCCATTAGCGGGATGCAAAGTGGGTTCACGCTGGCCTCAGTAGGATTGGTGTTCTGCCATGGCGGACACCATCGATGATTCACTCCGTCGTGAAACCCACTTTTGGCCTTCTCGCCATATTGTCCCCTCGCCGCCCGGCATGATGCCCGACGCCAAAGGGGCCGGAAAATTCCAGCCAAAGGGTGAAAGGTCACCCGACCTCTTGATTCAATCTTGCTTCAATGTCAATTGTCCATTCTAAATTTAAAAGTAAAGTGCCATTTTTTTACAAAGTCACAAGTTTAAGTGCATGGGCATGACAGCCATCGGAAACAGGTTTACCGATTGTTTATCTAATTTTTCTTAACAGAATCTTCCTGTGTACAAAAGGCTCACCCTACAACAATCTTTGCATTTCTAAAGTAATTCATTGTCAGAAGCACTTTGAAATTTTTCAGAGAATATTGGTGTAGAAAGAAAGAGGTGGCATTGAGATAGCACCCTTCACATTATCAGAATACCTCAAAGCACCTCACAACCATTTTAAGTGCTATTAAAGTGTGATCAATTGTGTAATGTCGGCAAACAAAGTTACCAATTCCCACACAGTAAAGTCACACAAACAACCATAAAATGAGTGACCAGATTATTTGGTTTAGTGATGCTGACTGAGAGATTATTCTTGATCAGGACAACAGGAGAACTCCCATGTTCTTCTTCAGATAGCACCATGGCATCTTTTACACTTACCTGAGGGGACAGAAAAGGCTCCGGTTTAACAGATAATCCAAATTGATAGCATCTCTGGCAGTGCAGCACTGTCTCGAACTGAAATGTAATCTTAGATTATGTGCTCAAGACATCTGGAAGGAGTCTCAAACCTATAACCTTTTGACTCAGAGGTGCAAATGCTACCACTGACACAAGGTGAGATTTGATATATATGAAAATCTTTCTTTCTATAATCCAATTCAGTCAGAACTGATTATCAGCTTCCCCTAAAAGCTTAGTGAGTAAAGGCCACCCAACTGAGCCACAGAGACCAGAAGGCCACCCAACTGAGCCACAGAGACCAGAAGGCCCCAGAATTGATTCTCATTCTGATTCCCATGCTGAATTGGTTCATTTCAGCTAGGAAAAAGTTAGATTATCATAATTGGCCTCAGCATGTCTGGAATAAAAAAATAAAATGTCAGCCAGATTTATGGCCCTGATTAATATCTAACAACTCTTGCTGGAAAGTGGATATGTGTGGATGTCAGGTGGGAACAAGATCTTGTACTGCTGTAATGACCTCCATAGTCAAATGCACATCAGCACTTAATGTATCAGTTCCTGTGTGAAAAATAGCCATTTGGGTAAGCTACTGGAGCACTGCCAAGACATCTGGAACTAAAAGCCAGTAACAGTCAGTATTTTCAAAAAGAAAATTTGAAAACTAAAAATGAACAATATTCCTTAACTAGAAAATGATTGTTATTGGGGCTGAAACCTTATACGATTTAACCCTAAACCAATTTTTTGTGATTATTAAAATAAACACTGCAATAAGAATGGACCACTCAGTTCAACACTTCCTTATTCACTGTCAAGTCTTGCTGCTGGTTTATTAAATTTAAAAAGTGAAAATTAAGATTGTCTAATATCTGATTTTTAGAACACCAAATAAGTCAACCACTGTCTCAAACTCATTTCATAGCAAATTTATAATTGCATTAAGCGTACAGATCAACTTAGATATTAGTGTAGTGTACAGTGGCAATCATGTCTATTAAACAAGCAGTTTATGTGTCCATCTTAATCTACTTCAAGTGCCTGGCTGGTAATGAGAAGTTTTATTACATTTACTTATCATAGCTATTTTTCTATCTCCTTTTTTTTCTTTCTGCAGGAGGTATTACATTTGGGGAAAGAAATTCCTTCCAATCCCTATTATTGCCAGCTTGATGGCCAGATGTCCCATATATTTACTGAGACATTGGGTAAATACACCCTAGTCGGTGAATCACTGAACGTGACTGCAGCAAAGCGCTTAAGGCTAGTTCTGTATGCACCAGGAACATGCACGTCATTGGAGTATAGCGTACGGGTCTATTGCCTGGAAGATACGCAAAATGCACTGAAGGTAACCAATTAATCCAAAATTTCAAACAAGCCTATTGCTTTCAGAAGGCCGTATCATATTAATCATGTTACTATGAGCAATAATAAATTAAAAACTCATATGTTGATTAGCAGTTCAATGAAAGTGAAGGTTGAGCACTTATAGCGAACAACCTGTCCTAATTTACAACCTATCGTTTGACCAGAAGCTAATTACTGCCATTCAATGTAATTTATGTTCTGATGGACGGTCATTCGGACTCGAAATGTTAACTGTATTCCTCTCTGCAGATGCTGTCAGACCTGCTGAGTTTTTCCAGGTATTTTTGCTTTTGTTCTAGATTTCCAGCATCCGTAGTATTTTGCTTTTAATTTAATTTGTTTTTAAACTACTTTGAAATTGGCACTTTATCTAGTTTATAACAACAGTATTTCTTTCATATTTGCGAACTTCAGTCATCTCTAATATAACAATGTAAAATGACAGTTAAGTGGGCAAAAATTTGGCAGATGGAGTATAATGTGGGAAAAATTGAGGTTGCCTGCTTTGGTGGGAAGAATAAAAAAGCAGATTATTAATTTAAATGGAGAGAGGCTGCAGAAGGCTGCAGTACAGAGGGATCTGAGTGTTGTTACAAAAAATTAGCATGCAGCTACACCAAGTAATTAGAAAGGCAAATGGAATGTTACTGCAAAGGGGTCAGAGTATAAAAGTAAGGAAGTCCTGCTGTAACTGTACAGGGCATTAGTGAGACCACACCTAGAGTACCTAGAATTTTAGATTCCTTATTTAAGAATGGATAAACTTGCATTGGAGGTAGTTCAGAGAAGGTTCAATAGATTGATTGCTGGGATGAAAAGATTGTTGAAAAGGTTGGGCAGATTGGGCCTATATTCTTTTGAGTTTAGAAGAATGAGAGGTGATCTAATGGAAACATATAAAATTCTGAGGGAGCTTGAGAGGTAGTTGCGGAGAGAGTGTTTCCTCTCATGGGGGAATCTAGGGCAAGGGGGCATAGTTTCAAAATAAAGGGTCTCCCATTGACAGATGCAGAGGAATTTCTTCTCTCAGAGGGTCATTAATGTTTGGAATTCACTACCCCAGAGAGCAGTGGAGGGTGGGTCATTGAATATATTCAAGGTTGAGTTAAACAGACTTTTGATCTATAAAGGAGTCAAGGGTTAAAGGGAACAGGCAGGAAAGTGAAGTTAAAGCCACAATCAGATTAGTCATAATCTTATTGAATGGCAGAGCAGGCGTGAGGAGTCAAACGACCTACTTCTGCTCCTATTTCTTATCTTCTTATGTGACAAATTAATATTGTATGTAAGCATTCAATTCAATGTTATTTATTTTCATTATGCCATTGTTTGTCTCGGTCAACATAATGTACACTATTCGTTGTTTGAGAGGTTGACAGAATGAAGCCAATGCTAAACATTGTTACTGATGAGTAAGAATTACTTCTGGGATGATAATTTCTGATAGTTTAAAAACTGATTCTAATTATTCAACTTATCCTACTTGAAACAGAACTACATCATGAGATATTTTGGCAATTGTTTCACCATTTTTCCATAGAAAGGATTTGTAAAAGGAGTTGCTTTAAATTTGGGTGTTTTAAAGCAAAAGATGCTTTAAAAGGTTTTTTAAAAATTCACCTAAATTAAAGAGATTAATATGCAAATAAAAGTTGCTTTCCGCAAAGCTTTTCAACAGAAAGCAATTCATTCATTTTTCTCAGTAATCGGAGAACACCATACGCCCACTGTATTAAAAGTCCTGAGAGGTTTGAAACGCCCTAGACCGTTAAGACTTCAAGTCAAATAAGATATCCCATGATTTGCAGAAGGTTGTTTCCAGTCACACAGGGGAATGCAGGATAAATGAGAAATGTTTCTGTACCACACCTCAGGGATGAGCTGGCTTTATATGCCTCATCTTCTCAGAGAAAGATATGAAGATCATGCGGTATTCAACCCACTTGGGGGCAGACTGAGCTGATCATTTTGCTTATTCATTTCTGATTCATTTTTTCTGGTTTGTGAGTTGGCATCTCAGGGAAAAGTGCCCCAAATGACAAGATCTTCATTCCAGGGAGGGGGCAAAGGTGCATGCTGGAATGGGCCTGCTATCCCTGGATGCAGATTGAAGGCAGCCATAGGAGCAGCCAAGTGCCAAGGCAGGCTGATTAAAAGGCCCGCCTTGGTTCTCGGGAACTTTCTGCCAGCTGCGTTGTCAAATGTTAGGCCCTATAACCCTCACCTCTCACACACCCCACCCCTCCCCATACCCCATCCATGCCAACTCATGCCAACCCAAGCCTCCCACTCACCCCAATGGCCCCGCACCCTCCATTCAGCCCAATGACGCTTATAGTCCCTATGCCAACTTAGTGCCAACTCATGCCAACCCATGCCCCCTACCTACCACATTTTCCCTTACTCACTCTGTGTCAGCTCATACTGAGATGAAATAAAATAAAGTTCTAAGTATCTATTACAGAAAAAAACCCTCATTCATTAAAGCCCATTCAATTGAAATCCCTCAAGTACTTAGACCTTATAAAAATAAACTCACATCAAAGACTGTGAATCCTTTAATAATTTCTTAAAGCTGTCAATCATACTGTGAACTTGCAGCACCCCACCCCCCCCCCACCCCATGTGATAATGACAGGTTGTGGAAGCAGTCAAGCAGTAATAATACTATAGTGAAGAGTTATGTGTTTTCAGCTCAGAGACACAGGCAGGCGATTCCCCTTTTTCAAAATACAAAGGGCCAGCTATTTAAATAACTTAACAGCTTGACAGCCCCAAAGATCTTATCCACCTTTTACGAGCATATACGCCTACTCTAAAAAATCATAACACTTAGACTGTGGGGTAAGCCCTCACTTGAGCAAAAATTGTGCCTGTTTGAACTCAGCAATAAGTTGAAATGGCCCTGCTGGAGTATCCCCCATATGTGAGTCACGTCCCATCCCATTACCCCTGCCAGCAAAAATAGGATCTGTCAGAGATGGAAATGAGACTGCCAGATCTTAGTTCCTAGCACTGTTACAGATAAGCTGTGGAGTCTCCATGTCTCCGTGAAAATCTAGGCGCTCTTCTCTTTAAAAAGTGGACCAATGATCTAATTGAGGTCATTAAAATGATAAAGGCATTTGATAGGGTAGGTACGGAGAAATTATTTCCTCTCGCAGGGAAAGCCAGAACAACAATACATAATCTAATAATTACAGCTAGCCCAATAAGGAGTGAAATCAGGAAGAGCTTTTCAATTCACAGGTTAATGGAACTCTGGAAATTGCTTCCCAAAAGGCTGTGGATGTTTAATAAAAATAGAAATTTTCAAGATTGAGGCCAATGAGAGTTTTGAGATGGGGGTATTGTGGCAAAGGTATCGAAGACATATAGAGCACTGACAGGTCAATAGCATTAATGTGTAGATCAGCCAAAATCTAAATGAATCGTGGAACAAGCTTGAGGGGCTGAAGGACCAACTCCTGTCCTTATCTTGCTATCATCATTAGGGATGCACGATACATTGACATAACAGATTGATTAACTGAACTTGAAAAGATATTTGACACAAACACACCATTTGTAGCAGATTTCAAGAGTCCAGTGGAGAAAATATTGATATCATACTTCTTAAAAATGAAGTAATTTTGTAATTACTCATTGAGCTATTAGTACCTAGTATTAGAGCATTACTGTTGAACTTTCCTTGTTTTAATCCTATTGACATACTATCTAATGTTCAATTTTTTTCTGCAATTGGAAATTCAACTGATCATCAGCCAAATTACCTATGTTTTGGGATTTGTAAAAAAATAAACGGAAATAGAATACTTTTAATTAGTAATTCAATTCAAATCTTTTTTCCAAAATTTACATGGCTGTTGACAGTTCACTGACAGGCATAAATTTTCACTCACATAATGTACAAAAGCACTTTGGCTGCTGAGATCAAAACTTTACTGGCCAGGATTTTGCAATGGTAATGTTGGTGAAACTGTCAGCGTCACTGTCAATATTCCATTGAAACTGACAGCAACTTTAAGAATCTGCACATGCAGAAATCCAGAAGTTGCTGTTAGTGATTCTATGCTTCTCCAGGTGGTACATTGTTGAGGCACCCCCAAACTAGAAACAATGAGAAATTTGTGAATTGTCAAGAACTTCTACTTTTATGCTGCTATGCTCACCGCAAAACATCTTGAAAAAGTTACAACTTGTTGTGTTATAACTTTATTGTGTCAATGATGGCTCAGTTGGTAGCACTTTCACCTCTGAGTGAAAATTCTGAGTTCTACTCAGTCCTACTCCAGGGCTTGAGCACAAAAATCAAAGCTGACACTCTAGTGCAGCACTGATGGAGTACTGCACTGTCAGTGGTGCCGCCTTTTGAATGAGGTGATAAACTGAGACCCTATCTGCCCACTTATGTGGGTGTAAAGGATCCCATATATTTTGAAGAAAAGCAGGAGAGTTATCACTGGTGTCCTGGCCAATATCTATTCCTCAGATTATCTGGTCATTGTCACATTGCTGTTTGTGCGAGTTTGCTGTGTTTCGAGTTCAATGATTGCGGTACTTTCTCATTGTAGGTCTTTATTAAACTGATTGTAAGATGGCAGCTTACAGAGCTTCCCTCATGGTAGAGGTCACATGACTATAGCAAGCCACACAGGACATGTAGCACTATTGCATTTCAAAACCCAAACACCCCTCTTTTCATAATGAACAAAATATCTAACATGCCCATTTTTGTAACAAACAGAAGACACACTTGTATGCACAGTCATGTGTAACTGTGAATTACCCAAGTTACCCACTATACAACTACTGTTTTCATGCATTAACACTGTTTGTTTTACTAGTTATTCTGTGCAGCTGCATTTCATACATAGTCTTTAAATCGTGCAGGTCCCTTAATGGTATGTGTATGCATTGTCATTGGCTGTTCATTTGGATGATGTTACTTGTCCTGAGAGTGTCTTTCCCATGGTTCTTGTTGCTATGGTACCTCTTGGTACCTCTTGTTGTTCCATGTCCATTGTCGGGGGCAATTGGATCTCTGTGAGTGATGGTCATTCTATACTCTGTACAGCTGGTGAGATCCCATCTTCCTGACCAGCCGACTGCAGTGAAGGAACAGCTTTGCAAGTTGTTCAGATATGCCTTCGGTTGCACCAGTATATTTGGTCACTCACTTCCATCGCATATGGTTAAGATGACAATGTCTGTCATCAATGGCTCTCTAGCTTGTTTAGTTTGGCACTTGTTACAAGCACTGCAGTGGCCTATGTGATCTTTAATTTCATTGCTCATGTTTGGCCAGTAGAGCATTTCTCTTGTCTTTCTCAGACTTGGCTCAAATCCTTAATGGCTTGCATGGATGCGCTTCACCATCTCTCCTCTCAGCTCCCTAGGGATGATGACTCTATTTCCTTTGTACAAGATGGGCTGTCAATTCATCTCAGTATGCCCAATATGGTCTTGTGACCACAGGTGTGCCCTTGAGGCTCTCAGGTCATCCTTTCATCACTACTTCTTGTAGCACTTGGAGAGTTGCATCTAGTTAGATAGTTTGCTTGATTTGAGCAAGGTACTTGATGGTCAGGTTTAATGTCTCTGCAGGGTTGATGAATTCTAGATCATATCTAGCTGCTGCTTCACATTGAATCTGGAAGATTTCACATTCTGTTGTAGTATCCTCAACGTTCTTCTTGGGGAGTGCTGCTCTCAACAGCATGTCTGTGATGTACATCTGTTTCCCTTGCTTGTAAGTCATATCCAGGTGATATCTCAGTAAACTAAATAACATTCTTTGTGGATGCTTTGGAAGAGATAGCAACAGTTTGAGGAAGACGCTTTGAAGTAGCTTGTGGTTGGACT
Organism: Cetorhinus maximus; assembly: GCF_964194155.1. Classification (NCBI taxonomy): domain Eukaryota; kingdom Metazoa; phylum Chordata; class Chondrichthyes; order Lamniformes; family Cetorhinidae; genus Cetorhinus; species Cetorhinus maximus. The sequence continues at coordinate 90,717,955 of NC_135888.1, forward strand.
CCACTGTTACATTGCCTCTCCCAAGCAGGAATTTATGAAAATATTCACAAGCAAAAACAATAGCCAGGCACTCTTTCACGATCTGAGCATAGCATCATTCAGCTTGCGTTAGTGTCCTGGATGCAAATGGAACTGGTTGTCCTTGCTGCATTAAGGTTGCTCCAAGACCTGTCTCACTGGCATCCCACTCCGAGGTGGCTTCATCATTGACATCATAGTATTTCCGTCCTGGTGTTGCTGTCACCAGTTGTTTGATTTTAGTGACTGTTGCTTCTTGTCCTGTGTCCCAATACCACTGCACCTCTTTAGCAGTGAGCTTGTCTAATGGTTCACACTCCGATGAAAAATTAGACAAATATTTAGCTAAATAGTCCACAAATCCAACAAATTGTTGCATTGCTTTCATATCTGTTGGTTGCTGCATCACTACTACACCCCTCACCTTGTCAGGAGCTGGACGAAGATGTTTTGCTGTCAGTACATGACCTATGTACTTGACTTCAGGCATCTTCAGTTGCAATTTTTTCTTGTTCAGCTTCAGGTTCATCCAGTGAGCTCTCTCCAGCAGTCGTATTAAATGCTGATTATGGTCTGCTATGGCTTCGCCATTGTGTCTTCACATCCATAGACTAGTAGATCATCCACTATGGCTTCCACTCCGGGAAGATCACTGACTATCTCATGCTGTCTGTGTTCATACTCTTCTGGAGCCATGGAATCTTAGAGCAGAGTTTTTTTAACCTTGGTCTTGGAACAAGCATGTAGTCTCATCTGGAGCCTCTAAATAAAGTTTACTGTTTCTCACAAGAAACCCATTCTGCACTTCAAGTTGATTACAATTGGCGACAAGGATAAATAGCACCGACACAGCACCTCGCCTCACGACTGTGAGTATTCCAATATTTTAAGGGAAGAAAGAAAGGAACTCACCAGCAATGCCTCTCTTTGGCAGAATTGACCCATACGACTCATCTGTCAAGGACAGGAACCAGTACATTGAGCGATTATGTTTCTACTTTGTAGCTAACAAAATAACGGCAGAGGAGAAACAGAAGGCAACCCTCCTAAGTGACTGCGGGAGCAAAACCTATAACCTAATCCATAGCTTGACTGTTCCGAACATGCCAAATTCCAGCTCCTTCACTGAGCTAGTAGACCTCGTGAAAGGACATTTTCAGCCTAAACCCTCAACACTAAATGCTCAGTGATCATGCAAAGATTCAAGTTTAACTCTCGAGTGTGGGCCCCCGGTGAGTCGATCACAATGTAGATCACAAAATTAAAACAGTTAACAGAGCACTGTGACTTTGGTGATATTTTAAACAACACTTTGCAAGATCATTTGCTTGCCAGCATAAATACTGGAAGCAGCTCACAAGTAATCCAGAAGTTAAAGTGTTACCATTGTGGGGGAAATCATGCACCTGAAGTCTGTAGATTTAAAGAGACAGGATGCCACTACTGCCACAAAAAAGGGCATGTTGTTAAACAATGCAGGACTAGATCAAGGCAGCCATTCATACATCAGGTCAAGTTTAAGGAAGTGTACAATGTAGATGAGCCAGAAGTTACTGAGGCTGATGCTTATTCTCTACATAATCTGAAGGTCAGGAAAAATGAACCAATCACTATTACTCTTCAAGTAAATGGAAAGCCTCTGCTCATGGAGGTGGACACAGAAGCAGCGACCATAGTGGTGGGAGAACTCATCTTTAAATACCTCAGAGAAGGTACCCAACCTTTGAGTTTGGAGCAAACCGCTGCTCTGTTATAAACATATACAGGAGAAGCAATACAGGTGAAAGAGGCATCACCTCTGTACCTGTATCATACAGACAGCCCAGGTGCCAATAATTGTTGTAACAGGAGAAGGACCTAGCCTTCTGGGCCGTGATTAGTTAAAAGAAATCGGACTGAATTGGTCAGAAATCATTCAGGTCAGGAGGAAATCCTGAGTTGACAAAGATAATGGTGTCTTTTGGAATGAGATAGAAGAACCAAAGGACCTTCACAGGAAGCAAGGATCCTTCAGGTCAGAGTTGGTTCCACAGGAAAATCATGAAAAGAAGCTAAATGAATGCAGAGCCACTCTGAACCAACTGAAGAAACAGTTGGAAGAAAAAAAACAACAGTGTTCAATATTCCAAGAGGAAGCCAAAAGATACAAACAAGAGACAGAATAACTGAAGAATCAGTTGATTGAGGAAAAAGAGGCATTATAAGGAAAAGTCATGGAACTTTCCAAGGTGCGAATGGGTAGCTCAACCCCCGAACTGAACCAAGTTAAGATTTCACCAGAAAGAAATTCGGCCGACAGTGAAATCAGAATGAAGGATGAGATAAAACCCTGTGGTAAACACAAAAAGTAAAAACAGAAATCAAATCTGAAAAGCCAGTAGGATATGTATCCAGAACACTTTCTGTAGCCGAGAAAGGTTACTCGCAAATTGAAAAAGCGGATTTATCTATTGTATTTGGAGTAAAGAAGTTCCATCAATATTTGCACGGTCAACACTTCACCATAGTGTTAGATCACAAACCACTGTTAGGTTTGTTTAGTGAAGATAAGGCAATCACACCGATAACCTCTGCTAGAATTCAAAGATGGACTTTAATTTTGTTGGCATACGAGTACACTTTTATGCACTGTCCAGGTGTGCATATAGTAAATGTAGACACCCTCAGTCATCTCCCTTTGCCAAATAGTATTACACAGGTTCCAGTACCTCAAGATGTAGTACTTGTGTTGCATTTCCTGGGCTCATCACCAGTCTGCGCGAGACAGATAAAGAATTGGACAAATCGGGATCTTGTTTTAGCAAGAGTCCGTGAACAAGTATTACAAGCTTGGTCAAATGCACAAGTCCCTGAAGAATTAAAACAATCTTTGTATGTAGATCCAAACTGAGTTGTCAAGATGGTATCTTGATAAGGGGAGCAAGAGTAGTTATCCCTGTCAAAGGAAGAGAACCTTTATTAGAAGAACTTCATAGTGTACATCCTGGTACTTCTAAAATGAAGATGCTTGCGCGAAGCTATATCTGGTGGCCAGGTATAGACAGTGATATAGAAAAAATGGTGAAACACTGTCTCCAGTGCCAGCAACAGCAGAAATTACCTGTTTCAGCTCCACTGCATCCATGGGAATGGCCTGGTCAACCCTGGGTTAGACTACATATCGACTATGTAGGTCCATTTCTAGGTACCATGTTTATTGTGATTATCGACACACATTCCAAATGGATGGATGTGTTTGAAGTGAGATCACCTCCTTCGTTTGCAACCATCGAAAAACTGTGCCAGAGTTTCAGTGTTCATGGTTTACCTGAAGTTATTGTGTCAGACAATGGTACTGCTTTCACTAGCACTGAATTCCAAAGATTTGTGAATCTAAATGGGATTAAACACATCAGAATCAGAACCGTACCATCCCTCGTCCAATGGCTTGGCAGAAAGAGTAATGCAAATCTTTAAAACAGGCATGAAGAAACTATCAGAGGGAGCATTAGAAACACGAATTTCAAGTTTCCTGTTCAGCTATCGCACAACTCCTCATGTGACCACTGGTTTAAGACCTTCAGAATTGTTAATGAAGCACCGACTTCATACAAGATTGAGCCTAGTATTCCCTAATTTAGTGGGGTATGCAGAGAGAAACCAGGGTAGTCAGAAAGTGAATCAGTTCACAGTAAAGATCGAGAGTTTACTGTGGGAGAGGCAGTTTTTGTACAAAATTTTGCGATTGGACCAAGATGGGTCCCTGGTACAATCATCTCTGAAACAGGACTTTTATCTTTTCAAGTAGAAGTGGAAAACAGGATTGTTAGGAAACATGTGGATCATCTTGAAGTCGGGAAACCCTCCAACAAACCAGTTAATCCACCTGAAATCAAAGTGGAAATTGTGGTGCCAGATCGACAAAGAATTGACATGCCTGATGTCTCTGTTAAAGTAAATAATTCTGAACTGCCACTGTCTAGGGATGTCCCTGGTGCTGCAGTTCCTGTTCAAGTTGATCCAATGGTTGCGTCGCTCTACCTGAATCCAAAAACCTCCTCAAAGACTAAATTTGTAATGACATGAACTGTGCATAATTGAGTACAATATGGGATATTTTTTTGTAAATACGAGGGTAAAACAAAATTAAAGGGGAAGGATTGTAGTACTTGTAAGTTAAACCATTTCTCACTGTTATGGGGATCATGTGACTGTACCGATGGATCAGTCCTAAACGCGGGGAATCATCGGGCCGGAGTTTTTTTAGCCTTGGTCTTGGAACAAGCATATAGTCTCATCTGGAGTCTGTTAACAAAGTTTACTGTTTCTTACAAGAAACTAGTCCTGCATTCCAAGTTTATTCCACCATCCTTCGTATCTAGGGTAGTAAAGATCTTTGCCTTGGCAAGTTGTGGCAAAATTTCTTCAATGGTTGGCATGAGGTAGTGAGATCGCTTCAGTGCTTTATCTAGATCCTTTGGGTCTAAGCATATTCACAGCTTTCCAGGTTGTTTCACTGCTACCATGATGCTAATCCAGTCAGTAGGAGTTGTCACTTTCCTGATCAATCCCTTCTTTTCCAGCTCTTCTATCTTGTCTTTTAGGCTTGACTCGAGGGCAGCTGGAACTCTTCTCAACAGATACTGAACTGGTCTAACACTCTCATCTACTTCAGAATGATATTCTCCTGGTAAACATCCCAACACTGTAAACACACCCTTGAGCTTCTCTAGGATCACTGGTTTTGTGTGCTACAACACGTTGTAAATCTCTGTTGGCACATTCAGGGATACCAGTCCAAGCTTTAGACCTGTTCCAGCTGACATGAATAGCCATTGCATCCCATCTGGAACTCTGGATCTTCCTTCTTACCATTGCATTGGACTCTCAGACTAATTTGTCCCCTCGGTATGAGTGTCATGCCATCATATAGCCTCAACCTTCCTTTTGAGGGCTTCTTTTTTGGATTGCCATGTTGAGCCACTTCGCACAGGTCTGTGAAGTTTATAATGTTGCATGACGCACCAGATCTATCTGACACTTCTTATTCGCTTGACACTCTCCTTCTGCGGTCATCATTGTGACAGTCATAACTATTTGTCACTTATAGACTTGAAGGAACCAACCTGTTGCATCATGTATAGTGCTTCATCAGACCCTTCTGTTGATATCTCTCCAGTGGCCATCTGTATAGGCTTATTTTGCCTCTTTCTAACCTAACACTTGTGTGCAAAATGATTCAGCTTCTTGCAGTTAAAACATTGCTTTCCCCATGCTAGACAATCCATCTTTCCCTTTGTATGATTTCTTCTGCAGTATTTGCAATCTGCCCTTTGTCCACGATTGTTCTGCTCTTTCAGTCTATTATATCTTTCAGCATAATGTATCTCCTGGTCTGCTTTGTCACACATGTGCGCTAACTGACATTTTACAAGCTCCACATTTCTATCCATGCCTATCACTTCCCTGAGCATAAGTTTAAGTTTCTCCTCTTTCAAGAGACTTGCTCTCACTGAGGGCTCTCGTAGGCCTAAGACTGTTCGATCTTTAATCATATTGTTTTTCAGATACCCAAATTCACATGATTCTGCAAGCTGTGTTACTGCAGTCACATAAGGCTGAATCTTCTGGCTGATGTGCAGTTGGCAGATCCCACACATCAGTGCTTAAAATGTTGTGTGCTGATGTCGCACGAGCGTCCCGACGTCAGCGGGCGGCATCGCGATGTTTCGCTTGGTGGGCGCACTATGCAGCGGGACATTAATTAAAGGCCTTGTTAAGGCCATTAAGTCACCGATCGACCAGGATTTTGAGGGGCCCGTGTGAACTTCGGGTCGGCGCACGGGCCCAACGGGTAGGCGGGTAAGTGATTTTTTTACAAACCTCATCCAATGGCGGGATGAGGTTTGATATTGGAATTAAAAAAGCTTAATAAAGTTTTTGTGTATTTCATTAACATGTCCCATCTCGTGTGACATTTTCACATAAGGGGGACATGTTAATGATTTTTTTATTTTTCTATTTTTAATGTTTCACAGTGTTTCAGCGATCTCCTTGAGGCAGCACTTTGCCTCAGGGAGATGTGCGCTCTTCCGCATGCATACGCGAAAGAGCGCACTCTCATAGTTGGGGAATCCACCACCCCACCACCACCCCCACCCCCCACCCCCCCCCACCCCCCTGCCCGCACAGGGAGCACATAGCGCTTCCCATTGGGCGACACGCTGGGCGGGCCTTAATTGGCCCGCCCACGTAAAATGGCGGCGGGGCCCACTTTGGCGGCGGCGATCGGCTGCCTGCCCGCCGCAGAGTCAGCCGGGCCTGCCCGCCCATCAAGGGCAAAATTCTGCCCATGCTGTTCAATGAGCTCATTTGCACCTTGAGCTCTCGTGTTGAATGCTTAGCATTCATAAGTAACATACCCTTGGGATTAAAAATGTGCATTGAAGGCTTTCAAAATCTTGGTCATCTGTTTCCTTTGTTCGTTGGATAGATTTAGGGTGGAATGCAATTTGTAGCAGTCCCTCCCAGCAGTGTTAGAAATGTGGCTACTCGAAATGGCTCCAGCTTGTTATTTAAATCTGTTGCCAGCTCGTAATTCTGCCATTGCAAGTGGAAAACCGCCGATTCTGCCACATATCGCCTTTCACAGGATCTGGAAGGGAGAAGTTTACAGCCATGTTAACTCACCCAATATTTTACTTGCAGCCTTTGGTTTGAGTTTGCTTCCCCATGACTTTTTTCAGCAGTTTTTAGCAAATTTGAACATCTCTGTGCGCCTGAGCTGCAGCATTTTCAGGGCCTAAAAACTCTATTTCCAATTCACGCCTGATACCATGTTTTGTGTTAAAAGACAGCGGTGCTTTCTCAGTAAGCCTTTATTGAACTGATGTAAGGTGGCAGCTTACTAAGCTTCCCGCATGGCGGAGGTCACATGACTATAGCAAGCCGGATAAAACATGTAGTACAGTTGCATTTCAAATCCCAAACATGCTAAGCACAAATCGGCTGCCACATTTCCTACATTACAACAGTGACTACACATCAAAAAAGTGCTTCATTGGCTATAAAATGCATTGAGACATCAGATTATCATGAAAAGTGTTATATAAATGCAAGTCTTCTTTTTTCTTAAATGAGATATAACTGGATTTTTAATTGCGTATTAATTTCATAATTGCTGCTATCCTATACCCTATGAGCTGAAAATCCGATTTTATATTTTTTGAATATCATATTACTTTAAAAAAGTAATTTTAAAAATTTTATTTTATCCTTTATCTTAATCCATTCATAATCATTTATTTTGTTACCTAAAAGATTGAATTAAAAGTGAATTACATTATGTGCTCTTACCTTGCTGATTTGCTGTATGAATACTTTCACATGGCTGCTTACCAACTTGCTGACATCACTTCCGCTCCTTGCCAAGACATCCCCTTGACTTGGCACCAGATTTAAACTGCCTTTGGGAAAAGGGAAAACCACGGCAATGGATCACCAGATCTTTGTGGGTGGCTTCCTTGAAGGTCAGTGACAAGCAACATTGCGTTGTCACTGACTGCAAAATCTGGCCTACTATATGTATGACATATAGTGGAAATAAAATCATATACTGCAACACTGCAGTGCTGCAGATGATACAAAGACACATTATAGTATTTGTCTGTTTTTCTGGTTGATTATATTAGACCCTGTTGTAAAACAGGAGAGACACTGACAACAGAAGTAAACTTACAAGTTTACGTTTCTGTTTCTTGACTAATTAAGCTGCCTCAGTCACAATTTCTTCAGTGATAATCACATAGGTTGTTTCCGATTTGCTGAAACAGCTACATATTTAAATATAATCAAGTCTGTTGTAATGTACTGTTATGAACTATTCACTTTTTCCTTAGAGTATCATCCATCTACCCACCTATATACACAAAAGTGTAATTAAAAAACCAAAAATGGTTCATATAACTAGATATGATTTAGTGCCACAGCTTGATATAATTGACATTATTAATGTCAATGCTGTGCAATGACTGTTTATAACTGTTGATTACAGCATACTTACAATCATGCATTTCAGGTTATAATCCATTGCATTTACTTGATAATTTTGAAAGCCTTTGTGAATTATCACAATACAACGTACATTACTGAAATTATGAATTACTTTTTTATTGTATTTTAAGTATGAGAATTAAAACAACATAAATTTTGAATAAATTAATATCAATGGTATAACATACAACTAGACTTATAATTCTTCAGTTGTTTGCATGTTCACTTGACAGTGTGTGCTTGTATAACACTGTGACAAAATGCTAAGATGTTCTGATATCACAATTTCTTTTCTGTTTTTGCCATTTTTTGAGGTATAAAAATTAGACCATGGACTTATTGACAGTTCTGATACCCACATGCTGCATTAAACAGCTGGCACAACTGATTGTAACAACTGACAGTGCCCAACCAAATAGTACTTAATCTAATGTATGTGAAAAATTCCCAAACATAAATCACCTCAGAACTTCCAAACTCAGTGTAGCATTGGTCTGGGGTCTGATTTTAATAGGCTACACTGAGCAGAAAAATAGAAGTTGCACTCCAAAAATTGCAGGGCTGCACCTACTGCTCCATTTTCACTCCCAATGTGCCTGCCGCCACTCACAAGGATGCCTCAGATGCCCAAAGCTAGTCGTGTTATGATGCAGCAGGTGATATGTGTCTGGTGGACCAAATCCACAAGGAAAACTTGGCCACGCTATCACAACGGTTTTGCAACTTGTATTTATTATGAGAAGATTTGTGTACTGAATTCAGAAGTAGTGAGTCCACTAACAGCTTTAGAGATTTAAAAAAATTAAATTAAAACATTTATTAACAAAAGAAAGGAATTCAAACACAGACATAAGATTATAGTTACACGATTAATTAGTCTTAACAGTTCCAAAAATTCTTAATTAAACAGGCTCCCAACTACACAACCCTTTTAAGGCAACAGTCCAAAAAAGATTTTAAATTTAAATAAGCAATTCAGCAAGGTTACCACAGAACCCACTGGACAGTGGAATTCCAAAGGCTTTTAACACGACTTTAGTTACTGACACAGCAGAGTTCTGCAAACGTGACTAGAGGCTTTCCCCCAAGGCTGCTTTATATGGTGTACCTTTCAAGATGTTACAAGGCCACCTCAACATAACCTTCCATCCTTCTTTATAAATGTTTCCCTCTCTTTAATGTGTAAAACCCCATTGTTCTACATGTCTTCAGAAATTTACTTTTCCCATAATATAAAAATCTTTCATGTTGCCAATATGGTTAGTACCTTTTGGAAAAATAAACATACTACTTGGCTTTGCTTATCTTGTTAGTTGTAAACATCCTACCATCCCTTTGAAAATCAAACAACCCCTTCACTTATCTAAAAATGCAAATTTCATTCACACTCTCTCTGTAGAACCCTCGTCCTAGCTTATCCATCTTTATTTCAAAAGTCTGCTTACTAACTCTTTTGTTAATTTCAACCTTGCAGTCCTTCTGACTCTAATTCAATTAAATCAGTCACACAGACAGAACCATCCACACTCACACCCATAAGCCTACAATAATATTATGAATAATATTATTGTTTTGTGACAGTAGGACTCGCATTGTTGTATTTGAATCAGAATCCTATTACATCAATAGGACTCCAATGTTATTTTCACTGGAAAACGCAAAGAAGTACACAGTGCTGGACTCAAAATGCTATTGAAAGGAGTACTTACATTTAGAACTCAGATTGTTGGGATATGTTTACAATTCACCTGGCTGGATTTATTTTTAGAAATTACAACTTGCCTTTAACATAATAAAACATCCTAAGACACTTCACAGGAGAGGAATAAGATAAAAACCGACACTGAGCCAAAAGAAAAGATATTAGGATGGGTGATTAAAAGCTTGATCAAAGTGATAGGTTTTAAGATCAGAAAGAAGAGAGAGGTGGGTGGGGAGTGTTTAGGGAGAAAATTACAGATCTTAGAGATTAAGCCATGTCAGCCATGGCTCAATTGGTAACTCTCTCTCCTCTGCAGCACAAGATTAAGGGTTCAAGACCCCCTCCAGGGCTTGAGCACAAAAATCAAAGCTGATATTCCAGTATAATACTGAGGGAGTGCTACACTGTTGAAGGTGCAATGTTTTAGATGAGATGTTAAACAAAGACTCCATTTACCCTCTCAGGTGGATGTAAAAGATCCCATGGCACTATTTTGAAGAGGAGCAGGGGAGTTATCCTCAGTATTAGAAAGAGAAAATACTGGAAAATACTCAGCAAGTTATGCAACACCTGTGTAGAGAGAGAAAATCGAGATTAACATTTCAGGTCTGCGACCTTTCATCAGAATTGGGAAATATTAGAGGTGTAATAGGTTTTAAGCAAGAGGTGGGTGGGACAAGGTCAAAAGGAAGGTCTATGATAGGGTGGAAGACAAGACGGATTGAATGACAGAAAAGTCAGTCCTCTCTACAGACCTATCCCTTAATTTAATTTCCCATTTCATTTCAGCCAACTCTGCCTTCATGCCCTCATAAGTGCTCTTATTGAAGTTTAAAACACTAGTCTTAGATCCACTCTTCTCTGTTTCAAACTGAATGTGAAACTCAATCATGTAATGATCACTGCTGTCTAGGGGCACCTTCACTATGAGGTCAATAATTAATCATGTCTCATTACACATTACCAAATCTAGTGTAGCCCCTCTGGTTGGCTCTAGAACATGCCGCTCTAAGAAACTGCCCCAAAAGCACTCTATGAACTCATCATCCAGGCTACCTTTGCCAATCCAATTCATCCAATCTGTATTTAGATTAAAAGCACCCATGATTATTGCTGTACCTTTTTCAAAAGCCCCCACTATTTCTTCCTGTATATCCCACCCTACAGTGTGGTTATTGTTAGAGGGCCTACAAACCACCCCTACAAGTGACTTCTTACCTCTACTATTTCACAAACTGATTCTATATCCTGATCTCTAGAACCTTGGCCATCTCTCTCTATTGTATCAATGCTATTTTTAATTAACAGAGCTACCCATCCACCTTTTCCTAGCTTCCTGTCCTTCCTAAATGTCATATATCCTTGAATATTCAGATCCAAGAATTTGTCATCTTGCAGCCATGCCTCTGCAATGTCTATCAAATCATACATATTTATTTCCATTTGTGCTGTCAGTTCATCTGTGGCTTCCAGTGGCCTGTTGTTTTAATTCTCCACCTTCCTCTCACATTGACATTCCTGTCCTCGGCCTACTGCACTGTTCCAGTGAGGCTTAACATAACATAACAGGAACAGCACCTCATCTTTCAATTAGGCACTTTAAAGCTCAATTCAACATTGAGTTCAACAATTTCAGATTGTAAACTCTTTTCCCCCATTTTGTTTCTTTTTTTCTAGGCAGATCTTTTGTTTGTTTGTTTCTTTTCTTGCCCCATCTCCATTCCTTTTGGCCCTGGAGGATTAACTTTCCTGCCATTCAATCTCTCCTGTCTTCCACCCTATCTCACGCCTTCCTCTTGTCTTTGTCTCACCCACCCTTTACTCGACAGCTATTACATCTCTAACTTTTCCCAGTTCTGATGACAGGTCACAGAGCTGAAATGTTAACTCTGTTTCTCTAACCTGATGTTCTGAACCTGTTGAGTTTTTTTTCCAGCATTTTCAGTTTCTATTTCAGATTTCCAGCATTGGCAGTATTCTGCTTTTCAAGTTATCCTCAATGCCCTGGCCAATATTTATCCCTTAGTCACAAAAACAGGTTATGTCATTATCGCATTGCCATTTGTAAGGGCTTGCTATGCACAAATTGGTGCAATGTCTCCTACATTACAGCAGTGACTATGCTTCAAAAATACTTTATTGGCTGTAAAATACTTTGGAATGTCTGGTGGTCATGACAGACACTAAAGGCACTAAAGGCTGCCAAAGGTAGGTTGAAGGGAGTGGAGTTTTCACAGAGTAGGAAGAACATAGAGGATGGTATAGCTAGAGGAGATTACAGAAATAGGGAGAGATAGCACCATGACAAGATTTTAACACAAGAATGAGAATTTTAAATTTGCAGAGTTAGTGGACCAGGAGCCAGTGTGAGTCAGTGAGAAAGGGGCAATGGATGATCAGGACTTTGGTGCAGATTAGGATATGAAAAGGTGAATTTTGGATTAGCTTCAGTTCATGGATGGTCGAAGTCCGGAGGCTTTGAAAAGCCAGCAGGGCTTTGAAATAGTTAAATCCGAAGGTAATAAGAACATGGCAAGGGTTGAGCAGCAGATGGGCTGAAGCAGGAGCAGAGATGGATAATCGCTTAGAGTTGGAAGTTAGCATTTATTGTGATAAAGAAGGTATGGGGCCAGAAACTCAACTCAGGGTCAAATGGGATGCAGAGGCTGTGAACTGTTTAGTTCTGTCTAAGACAGTGGTCGGGGAGGGAGACAGAATCAATGGCAAGGGAACAGAGTTTGTGGTGATGTTAAGAAATGCAAATACTTGCCTTAATTTTAAATTGGCAGTTGGAGATTGGGAACTCGAGTCTCCTGTGCATGCACCGGCCAGGAAGTGGCCGCACATGCGCAGTTGAGGTCTTTTGCTGTCTTTAGGCTGGTAACTAGCCGTGCGCACCTCCGTAGATGCAAGGAAGAACAAATGACGTGAAAAGTAGATCAGGTGACCTGAACCAGAGCCCCATCATTGAGAAAGCGTCCCAAGGAGCATGACACATGGTGGTGAACCGAGGAGAGATCCCAGAAGAAAGTCCCAGGCGCAGAAAAAGTCAGGGATCGGAAAGAGGCCCCAGAAAGAAGTCCCTGGTAAGGGACAGAGACAGAGATCAGAAATAGGTCCTGATAAATAAAGTTGAAGAAAAAAAACAGAAAGATAGGCTCTGAGTTAAGGAGAGAGCTGCAAGGAGCAGACTTGAAGTGAAACGGGTTTGACAGAAGTCCTGAAGATCCGAAGAGGCAGCCAAAGGTTGGTGACTCCTTACTGCAGCCTTTTTGGAGCAGTGGTGTTCTGCTTGGCATGGCTGAGGATCAAAAATTGTGCTTTGAAGGTGAAGTTCAGATGTACTCAGAGATCCAGGCGATTTTGGAAGGCGAGATTGAAACCCTGGAGGTGAATCCTTGTTGAAGCCATCCATGTGGAAGCGATGTTTGGGAGAATTCCAAGGTAAGATCTTCAAAGTGGAGATTAGAAACCCTCGTAAGAAAGATAAAGTTTCAGTGAGACCAGTTGGCTCATAATGTGACAAATGTCTGGGTGTATTGTTGAGAAATCCATGGATTCTGCTTTGGTCACATCTGCCATTTACTTTGGTGTGTGGTGTGTCTGACCACATTTCACCTGCTCATTCATATCTACCTCATAATTAACTTGAATATTAGAGTATGAGATATATAATGTAAATTGTTTTATATTTCTGAATTTGTATATCTCTGTAAAGATATTACTGGTATAAAAGGGAAAGTCTGAGTTTGAATCATTTTCTTGTGTTTGTATTGAGATCTTTCCATTCTTTTTGCCTGATGAAATATAGTCCATTTTTTCTTAATTAATAAATATTCCATTATTGTGTTAAAAGTTCATCAGCAGACTCCTGTGAATTTGTTCAGTAACTTTCTTCTATGGTTTCTTAAAAAAAGTTAGCATCTATCAAGCCAGGGATCTGACTTGTCCAATATTAACATCAGCTGGGATCATAACAGTGAGGGTTGAAGATCATGGCTTTAGTCAATGCAATGCTTAACTGTAAGGAAGTTTAGCTCATCCAGGAATGGACATCAGGCAAGCAGGTTGACAACACAGGTTAAGAGATTCAGAAAGGTGGGGTTAGGTGTCATCAATGTACACGTGGAACCTGACATCATGTAGATGAGAAATAGAAGGGGGAAAAGGATAGATGTTTGGGGATTCCAGAGTTTGCTGGCATTGGGGTGTTAAGCAAAACCATTGTAGATTATTTGGTTAGGACTGGCTAGGTAAGTATGGAACCAGAAGAGGGCAATACTGTTCATCTGGACGATGGAGGAGAGGCATTGGAGGAGAATGGTGTGATTGACTATATGGATGCTTGTGCAGATAGAGAAGGATGAAGAACAATAGTACACCATGATCACAGTCAGATGGGATGTCATGTGTAGCTTTGATCAATGCTGTTTCAGGGCTGTGGCAGGGGTGGAAACTTGATTAGAGAGATTCAAACCTGCAGCTTCAAGAAATATAGGCACGGGATTAGAAAGGGATAATACAGTCAAGAATTTAGGCAACAAACAATGATTGGTGATAGGGCAAGATCCAATAGCGACACCTTTAAGTGCAACTATTCCATCACCAGCAGAGCTTATGTTGGTAGACCAGTGCGTACCAATTTACCTACTCTTACCCATTCTACTGTCCCAGAAACTAGGGAGCAATTTAACTACAAGAGAAGATGACCAACACGCATGATAGAAATGTGGGTACAGAATTGCCAATTTTTGAGTTGGGACAAGAAATTCACATCCAGGATCCCATGGAAGGTATATGGCAACCAGCTGAGATGACAAGGATTTGTTCAGAACCAAGGTTCTATGAAGTTATTACAAACAAAGATGCAATGATGAGGCAAAATTGAGGATAAATCAGTTCCATTCCAACTCCTCAACCACGGTACAGCCCTATTGCATCAAGAACAATATCCCAAATGCAACCAAGTACAACATCCAAGAATGACAACCCCACAGATCACTGTGAGCAATTAATGACATCTCCAGACAAGGTTACCATTCCAAGATCTGGCCATACCAGCAGGTTGCTTCTATGCTTTAGAGACTCATAGATTTATCAGTTCTATACACTTATGTAATGGTAACTAAAGATGAACATATATTGTAAATAGTCATACTACTTTGGAAGGGGGAAAGTACCTTTAAAAAGAAAGGTGGATATTGTAATATGCTTTTAAGCTAGAGCAGCATGACATCACTAGAAGGAAAGTTTGTCGTGCGATCCAGTTTTGGTTTCACTTTTGCTTTTGAGTAGAGAACACACCCACAACTTATATCTTCAAGCTTTCTACCTATGTATAAATGTTCTCATATGCCTATTCTAAATAAATGAACATGTTTACCCAATCCTTTATAGTGATTGGTGCCTTTATATCATTATAAAAACATGACAGTTTCCTCCACCTCCATCTGGAGAGGGAATAGGTAGAGGATAACCCTCCCTCAATTCTAGCTCTCTCCGTGGAGTTGGGAGCCAGCTTGTCTTGCAAATGAGTGAGAATGAGTTAGTGTGTGGTTCTTGTAAAAGCTTGTGCAAATGGGAGAAGCAGGAAGTTATTAATCTGATGGAAAGTGAACATGTACAAGAAAGTGGCTCTAGATTGGGGACTGAAAGCAGTTAAGGAAAGAATGAAATGTTGCTGCCAACTGAAAACAGATAAACAGGAAGCTGTTTGTGCTTTTTGTGTATAGCACGTACAGACAAGGGTGTAACTGGAAGGAACAGGGGAGATGATGCAGTATCCCTTTCCCATTAATGGAGAAGCATGCGGGCTGTGATAGGTAGTGTTTGAAATATTCGGGGGTCATGGCAAGTGCTGTGGTAAAGTGTAATGCTCAGAAATAGAGTCAGGCCATTGAAGTGCTTTCAACACTAAAAAACCAATGTCCTGAAGGTGATGGTCCTGGCTTGGTATTTTCAGCCACCCGCTCCAGGCTTGCTGCATACTTTGCCTGGGAAGCTCCTGTCCTTTGTGGCAAGAACATCTGCCTGGCTTTTAAATCGATACTTAGGCTTGCTCGAAATCTCTTCCTCCAAGTGAGCTGGCCAGCTGTCATCTCTGGAAATGCATGAGCAGTTTGCCAATGAAACTTAAATGAGGCTCAACCATCAAGATGGCTCTGGCCTCAAACTGATGATATGAGGTGGCCCAACTGACCCACTCACCACATACCAAAACTGGCCAAACTCAAAGTCTATCCTTGGAGTGATGCATTAGATGAACATCACGGGGCCTCCATGTTATCTTCTGTTTTCTCTGCTATATCGCTGAAATTGGCTTGCATCCCATGTGGGCCTCACCTCTGCTACATTCAGTAAAACCAGGCATGTTTTCGCCACTCATAAGCCAGGTCTGGAATGAAGCCCAAGGAGTGGGGACTTCTGTCTTAGAGAGTGCCCACACCAACTTGTCATCATCCCCTCTTATGATAATCACTTCACTGGATTGTCAGTAACTGTGCCACCAATCATCCTGGAAACATTGGTGCAAGGCTGTGACTCAGCTAAGTTTGTGGTTGTTTTTATGGACTCCCCCTGAACTTACTGTGAGAGAGTGTTGAACATGGAGCCAGCATATTTGCAGATTTATATTTAAGCCAAAATTTCCAGCTGTACCTTGGAAGTTTAATTTCATGAAAAATATTGTCAGTAAATTACTTGCAAAAGATAGTTATTATCTGTAATTCCGTAAGGAAAATTGGCTGTTTATTACGTTGCTTCAAAGCAATTTTTTTTAAAAATTCAGTAAAGTACATTTATGTTCCAGCAGGGATTCATCCAAACAATTCATGAATTCTAAGCAAAGAAGAAGCTATTACCTTCCAACTGTCATTGAATGTGAACTTGAGGATCATTCGTAAGAATTCAGCAAAAGCACTGAATGACTCATTTTGGAACATTGCCCCATAGAAGTTTTTGAAGCTATGGAAGCATGCGGAAACAGTTTATCGCTGTCATGTTGATTATATGATTTTCTTACTTGTAAGGAGTAATTAAATAGTCCCTATTAATACCCATATGCAATTAGGCTAGTTTCCTTTTTGGAACAGTTGTCTCTGTTTAGTCACTTGCCAAATGAAGGCAGAAAGCTGTTTGTGCTTTTTTGAGTATAGCGCCAGCAGGCGAGGGTGTAACTGGAATGAAAAAGGGAGTTGATGCAGTATCCCTTTCTCATTAATGGAGAAACATATGGGCGGTGATAGGTAGCACTTGAAATATTTGAGGGTGAGGAAAAACACTGTGGTAAAGGGTAATGCACAGAAATAGAATCAAACTATTGAAGTGCTTGCAGCACTGAAACGCCAATGTCCTGAATAAACAGACACTTTGTTTAATATGTGCACGTATTTTTTAAATCAATGCTTAGGCTTGCTGGAAATTAAATAAATTAAAGGAAGTGCTCATGATGATGCAGTTTATGTAGTCCAGGAATAAGAGGAGCGAATGTTCTTTCACATTCTGTTCTGCTTTATGGTTTTGAATTGTTACTTTAGAGGGTGCAAATCATTTATGCTGTGGCATTGGTTTTATATCTCCTGTGGCACTGTTTGTAGAAAGTCACACATCATTGGCTGATATGTATGTTACCAGAGGTGTGTCCAGATTGCAGTAGTGTAACTATCATTTGATAGTTCTGTTTTGTAATGCTAATTTACAGTTGTTTCTGTTTATGGTTTAGTTGCTTGCTGTCAGTCTTCAGCTACCCTTTACACTCTTCATGTGTTGTCATCACTGATCATTTTGAGCTGATGCCTATTAGCATTCCTGCTAATAGGCATCAGCTCAAAAGACTAGGTAGGCCTCATCTGGAGTACTATGTCTGTGCGCCATAATTGAGGAAGGATGTGAAGGCATTGGAGAGAGGATAGAGGAGATTCACAAGAATGACTCCCAGATGAAGAACTTTAGCTATGAGGATAGATTAGAGAGGTTGGGATTGTTTTCCTTGGAGAAAAGAAGGCTGAGAGGAGACTTGATAGAGGTATTCAAGATCCTGAGGGGTATGGACAAGGTAAATAGTGAGACACTGTTCACACTCAATAGAACATAAAGAGCTAGAGAGCACAGATTCAAAATAATTGGCAAAAGGAGTAAATGTGATGTGAGGAAAAATGTTTTCACCAGAGGGTGGTTGGAGTCTGGAACAAACTTCCTGAAAGGGTAGAGGCAGGCTCAGTCGAGGTATTCAAAAGGGAATTAGATTGCTACCTGAAAAGAGAGAATGTGCAAGGTTATGGGGATGAGACAGGGGAGTGGGACCAGATGGAATGCTCTTTCAGAGAGCCAGTGCATACTCAATGGGCCAAATGGCCTCCTTCTGCACTGTAAAGATACTGTGATACTGAGTATTGCAGGGGGGTGTAGGCGGGGAGCTAGATATAAAATGGTAGGAGTAGATTAGAGGAATTGAAAAAAATAACAAGAGGAGAAGTTAAGAAAACATATAAAACATGGCAACACGAAGGGAGGATAATGTAATATAAATCAGGAGGCGGCAGGAGGAAAGGAAGGAAATGTTTTATAACTACAGAAAATGACAATGAGAGAAGAAGGGATTTGATCGATTCAAGAGGTGGATGTAGAAGAAATGAACAAAATGAAACAGCATGACAATGGGATCATTGAGGAATTTTGTTTTAAGGAAGGAGATAAATTATCATAAAAGTCAAGGCACCCAGTCTCCTCCATTTGCAACAGGCCTTTAGCTGATTTAACTTTAAGCGTCATTCCCAGTCAGGCTCCCAGGCTCCACTGAGTGGTTCATTCGGTGGGGAGGCCTTTAGCTCATAAGTATGGAGCAGATGCTGAAAGCAGTAACAGGATATAAGGGTGCTGCTGGGTGAACACCAAAGTGAGAGGAAACACTAGCCAGAGAATCACTTGCAATGGCATCACTTTATCACTTTCCTCTCACACACCGTTACCTCTGGTGTCCCCGAGGATCTATTCCTGCTCCTATTTCTCAACCATATGCTGGCCATCAGACCTCATCTAAAAGCACAGAATAGCTCAAATTTCCACAGATAAGCTGATGACACCCAGCTTTACCTCTTCACCGCCTCCATCAAACCCCTCTCTCCACCCTCCCCTCACCCCATCCACCAACAGCACCCGCCCCTCCCCCCCACTGTCTCCGAATTGTCAGACTGCTTGTCTGACATCCAATATTAGAGAAGCAGAAGTTTCCTCCAACTAAATAATGGGAAAACCATAGCCATTGTCTTTGGGCTTCCAACTAAAAACTCTGTTCGCTAGCCACCATTTCAAACTCTCTCTCTGGCAGCTGTCTGAGGCTGAACCAGGCCATTTGTAATCTTGCTGGTGTGTTTGATGTCAAGGTGAACTTCCGACCATATCTCTGCTCCATCATCAAGCCTGTCTACTTCTACCTCTGTTATATCACCCCACTCCAACCCTACTTTAATTGAGGTGTTAACTCGTTTAAAAGTAATGTATTATTCTTGAATAAAATCATTAAACTAAATGAATTAATGCCTCTGTTAAAACAGTGAAGAGATTTATTTGGTATATCTAAGCTAATATTCAGTGTTATTTGTTTTACAACTTACTATTATTAATTAATATTTTCTTATGCAGGAAGTAATGCAGCTGGAGAAACACCTCGGAGGGCAACTCTTAGATGAGCCGAAGATTCTTCACTTTAAAGACAGCTATCATAACTTAAGACTTTCTATACACGATATCCAAAAATCTCTCTGGACAAGTAAGCTGCTGGACAGCTATCAGGTAAAGCCAGTTTGAAATGGTCAATTGTCACAATCCCTGTAGGGATCGATAACTTTTAAAGGAAAGAAATCCCCATGAAGCCAACAGGAAGAAAACTGATGGACAAGGTTTCACTTTTTAAAACTTTGTACTGTAGCAAACCAACTAAAATCAATATAATTCAAACATTAATTGAAGGATATTTCAAATAAAAAGGTAAATTTCACTTTAAACAGTTGATACAACAAACATACGCTTCATTTGTTACAAGCACTTGCACTACTTTTCGAACAAATGTGGGACTTTGTGTAATCTCGCAGACTTTCCAAATCAACCTCCACCATGTAGGATCTCTCATTTCCCGTTCAACTGTTTGGCCCTTGAGTCACATTCACCAGCAGCCGTATTCCATTCGACACCCCGGACATGGTTAACATGTATGTCTATGAGCCCTCTCTCCCTCAGGTCATGGCAGTCCTGTTGGCAGAGAATCCCCAGAAACAGCCTTTTCTACCCTTTCAAATCGTCCGGTAGGCTACGGCAACACAGAAACAGTAGCAATGGATCTTGTCCAAACCGCAACCTCTTGCCCTTCCTGTCTTCAACTCTCTGCTCCTTCCAAGTGGATAACATACACAGCTTCTGCTCTATTTTCTGAGATCTGCTTAAACACATGGATTTGTTCAAAGACTGCCAAACAGAAAACTGTTCAATTCGGAGAGTACCTTGCTTGTTTTCTCTTTGCACAAAGTCTCAGTTTGTTCTGAACTGCCAAACAGAAAGCTGAGGCTGACCCAACCACCTGCAATTAGTTTTTTATCTACTTTTTGCTTCTTAGTTGTTCATCCCTATGGCAAACTCAGATCACATGGACATTTCTTGAAACATAATGAAGTCATAATCAAGAAACCAATTAACCACTTGCAGACCACTCCCAACCCTCTTTGGTCTTAACGGGGCATTGCACAAAAGAAAATACAAGATTTTCTCAGTACATGGATCATCACACAATAAGCATAGCAAATTATTTAAAATGAGGGTTCTTTTGTTTTCCAAATACAGATATTGGGAATACCATCCATTCATTTTCCTTAGGCATTTGATAACGTTCCACACAAGAGACAGTTAAGAAAAATGGAAGTGCATGGAATTAGAGACAGCCTCTTAAATACAATTCATTAGGAGGTAGGATAGAGAATAGAGATAATGGCTAGATACGCCACTTGACAAGGCGTTACTAATAGTGTTGCCCAGGGATCTGTATTGGCATCTCAGTTTTTCATTATATTTCTAAATGACATGGATGAAGTAAAGAATAGAGAGCTGTATATCCAAGTTTGCTGATGACCCTAAGTTAGGTGCACAGTAAATCCTATGGATGTCAGCAGAAAGTTGAAAAGTGACATTGATAAATTAAGTTAATGGGCAGAACTATATAATTCAATTTGGGGAAGTGCGGTCATCCATTTTGGAACTGAGACAGATAGACCGGAGTACTTTCTAAATGTTGAGAAGCTGGAAACTGTGAAAGAGATTTAGGAGTTCACATACAGAAATCGCTAAAAACTATTAGAAAGTTACAAAACTGCAAGAGGTGAAAAATGTGTGAGAGGTAGCTAGAGAAGATTGAGAACTGACCAGGACGGAAGAAGAACAGGCTAGGAGGGACAGTGAATGGATGGGAGAGATAAAGAGTGGACTGGATTTTATGGGCCCCAAGGTCCCCCCCCACTACCCCGGCTTAAAAAGTCAGGGTGAACCCACCCACAATCCCGATAGGTGCTCCATATCAATTTAACGCTAGAGCAGCATTAATTGCTTTAAAGTGAGATTTCGGGCCCATTCTCAAGAGGAAGTCACACTTTAGAGAGCTGATGGCCAATCAGATTGGTCAGTGACTCTGTAGTCCCAGCAACGCCATTGTGAGCCACTGTTCAGACTATAAGCAGTCCCCAATGCTGAGGACCCAGAACTGACAGGTAAGTCCAGGCTTGGGGTCGAGACAAGGGGTTTGAGTGAGGAGGAGGAGGGGGATGTGAGTGGGGGTGGGGGATGTAGGCACTAGGCTCAAGAGGCCAGAGGGAAAAATTAAAGGGGGTATGACCTGTTAAGGCGTGCCTCTGATGAGCCGAGGGGGCTACCAAAGGGGTTCCCCCCAACCCACCCCCGCCCAACTTGCTGAACAACTGCCTACACAGCTAAAGCAGCTCAGCCTCCTGCATGGCGTGGGCCCTCCCTCATTGCGGGTAAAATACCAGCAGTGGTGGGATGAGGTCCTTAAGTGGCCATTAACTGGCCTTTTACGGGCCTTAATAAGCCTAAAGATGAGCGGGCTATCCAACACCATCACCCCCCGATCGGCATAAAATTTCAGACAGGTCAGGGTCAGGCGGGTAGGCCATGGGAAGGATTTTACGAGACCCCGCCTTCAAACCTGCCAGCAGTGGAGCGTAAAATCCAGCCCATTGTGTCAGGAAAGGTGGGGAACGGATGGGTGAGAAAGGTAAACCAGGACAGAAATTACATCCAAGAAAGGCCAAGGTACTAATCAGTTAGACTCACAAAATTTATAATACCTAACTTCAGGGAAGGTGGAAGTCAGGGCCAGTATGGTGCCACACAATAGTAATTGAGTCCCATTGTACTTAATGGATCACAAAACATTAACCTCACAGCACGACCTACAGGCACAAAATAATTAACATTTTTGACCACTAGCTGTTTATAATGTATAATATTCAACTAATGGGGAGTGGGGAGTGGGCCCGGTGAAACGATATGTTGCCAAAGCGTACCAGATGACTGTTTGGCTAAGCCACTGAAAATTCTTAGATAACTGTTGAAGAAAATGGTGAGAGTCCAACATTTATGGTGTAAACATTCAAAGTGAGTGCCTGATGTTGTACATCAATATTGTTACGCTAACAAGAAAATTATAACTTCTGAGAAGCCATGCCTGCACAAGGAATAACTTGGCTACTAACGATTAATTTAGTTTGAAGTCAAGCCTTGGAATTTATTTCAATATATATCAGTTACTAAAGTATTGTGAGTTCTATATCACACTCTTAGAGCCCTGTGTTTAGGTAAAGAATTTACCTGGGATTGATGGAGAAAACTGACATTGTTTGACATAGCTTATGTGAATTGCACCTCCTGCTGGTTTAGTGCAGATGAAGCAGAGCATATTTGTGTCACTTTAAATTTATCTTTTAATTTATTTAGTCACAGGATGAATAGGAGGAGGAGGCTCCACGTATATACCAATTCTTAATGATGGGGGAGCCTAGCAGATCAGTGCAAAAGATAAGGCTGAAGCACTTGCAACCATCCTCAGCCAGAAGTGCCGAGTGGATGATCCATCTTGGCCTCCTCCAGGGGTCCCCAGCATTACAGATGCCAGTCTTCAGCCAATTTGATTTGCTCCATGTGATATCAAGAAATGGCTGAAGGCCCTGGATACTGCAAAGGCTCTGGGCCCTGACAATATACCGGCAATAGTGCTGAAGACTTGTGCTCCAGAACTAGCGACATCCCTATCAAAGCTGTTCCAATACAGCTACAACACAGGCATCTACCCAGCAATGTGGGAAATTGCCCAGGTATGTCCTGTACACAAAAAGCAGGACAAAGCCAACCCAGTGAATTACTGGCCCAAGAGTCTACTCTCAATCACCAGCAAAGTGATGAAAAATGTTGTTGACAGTGTTATCAAGCGGCACTCACTCAGCAATAACCTGCTCACTGATGCTCAGTTTGGCTTCCGCCAGGGCTACTCAAATTCTCGACCTCATTACAGTCTTGGTCCAAACATGGACAAAAGAGCTGAACTCAAGAGATGAGGTGAGAGTGACTGTCCCTGACATCGAGGCAGTCTTTGACTGAGTGTGGCATAAAAGAGCCCTGGCAAAACTGAAATCAATGGGAATCAGGGGGAAATCTCTCCGCAGGCTGGAGACATAGGAAGATGGCTGTGGTTGTTGCAGGTCAGTCATCTCAGCCCCGGTACATCGTTGCAGGAGTTCCTCAGGGTAGTTTCTTAGGCCCAACCATCTTCAGCTGCTTCATCAATGACCTTCCCTTCATCATAAGGTCAGAAGTGGGGATGTTCCTGGATGATTGCACAATGTTCAGCACCATTCGTGAATCCTCAGATGCTGAAGCGGTCCATGTCCATATGCAGCAAGACCTGGATAATATCCATGCTTCAGCTGACAAGTGGCAAGTAATATTTGTGCCACACAAGTGCCAGGCAATGACCCTCTCCAACAAGAAAGAATCTAACCAAGTCCTCTTGACATTCAATGGCATTACCATCACTGAATTCCCCTACTACCAGCATAAAGGATGCCACCATTGGCCAGAAATTCAACTGGGCCAGCCACGTAAATACTGTGGCTGCAAGAGCATGTCAGAGACTGGGAATTCTGTGGAAAGTAACTCACCTCCTGACTCCCCAAAGCCTGCCCACCATCTACAAGGCTCAAGTCAAGGGTGTGATGGAATACTGCCCATTTGCCTGGATGAGTGCAGCTCCAACAACACTCAAGAAGCTCGATACAAAGCAGCTTCCTTGATTGGCACCCCATCCACCACCTTCAACATTCACTCTCTACACCACCGACGCACAGTGGCAGCAGTGTGTACCGTCTACAAGAGGCACTGCAGCAACTCACCAAGGTCCCTTCAAAAGCATCTTCCAAACCCGTGACCTCTACCACCTAGAAGAACAAGGGCAGGTGATGCATGGGAATACCACCACCTGCAAGCTCCCCTCCAAGTCACACACCACCCTGACTTGGAACTATATTAACTATATATATCACTATCACTGGGTCAAAGTCCTGCAACTCCCTTCCTAACAGCACTGTGGGTGTACCTACTTCACATGGACTGCAGGGATTGGTAATAAATGCTGGCTTAGCCAACAACGTCCATGTCCTGTGAAACAATAGATAAAAAGGATGGAACGTTGCTGGCTAGGCCAGCATTTATTGCCCATCCTTAATTGCCTTTGAAAAGGTGGTGGTGAGCTGCCTTCTTGAACCGCTTGAGTCCATATGGTGTAGGTGCACCCACAGTGCTGCACAGTAGGGCCTTCTAGGGTTTTGACCCAGTGAGGATGAAGAAATGGCAATACGATTCCAAGTCAGGGTGTTTTGTGTCTTGAAGGGGAACTTGCAGACTTGCAGGTCATAGTGTTCCCATGGGTCTGCTGCCTTTGCCCTTCTAGGTGGTAGAAGTCGTGGATTTGGAAGGTGCTGTTGAAGGAACCTTGGAGAGGTACTGCAGTGCACCTTGTAGATGGTACACACTGCTGCCACCAGGTGCTCATGGTGGAGGGGGCGAATGTTTAATGTGGCAGAACAGGGTACCGATCAAGTGGACTGTTTGTCCTGAATGGCGCTTGTCTTCTTGAGTGTTGTTGCAGTTGCACACTCATCCAGGCAAATGGAGGGTATTCCTTTTTCACTCCTTGTGGCTTGTAAATGTTTGGGAAGTCAGGAGATGAGTTACTTCCTACAGAATTCCCATCCCCTGACCTGCACTTGTATACACAGTATTTATATGGCTAGTCCAGTTCAGTTTCTGGTTAGTGGTGATCCCCAGGGATTTGATGTTGGTAATATCATTGAATGTCAAGGGGAGATTATTAGAATTTCTCTTGTTGGAGATGATCATTGTCTGGCACTTGTATTGAGCGAATATTACTTGCCACTCATCAACCCTAGCCTGAATGATGTCCAAGTCTTGCTACAAGTGGACACGTACTCCTTCAATACCAGAGCAGTCATGAATGGTGCTAAACATTGTCTGCTGATGATAGCACAATCCCTCACTTCTGACCTTATGATGGAGGGAAGTTCATTGATGAAGCAACTGAAGATGGCTGAGCCTAGAACAGTACCCCGAAGACCCCTCGCAACAATGTCATCAGGCTGAGATGATAGGCCTTAAACAACCAAACCACCTTTCTTCATGCTAAGTATGACTCTTGCCAGTGGACTCCCATTGACTTCAATTTTACTAGGACTCTTTGGTACCACATTCTTTCAAATGCTGCCTTGATGTCAAGGGAAATCAATTTCACCTTGCCTCTGGAGTTCAGCTCTTTTGTTCATGGTTGGACCAAAAGTGTAATGAGGTCTGGATCCTAGTGGACATTTTAGAATCCAAACTCATCATTGGTGAGTGTTTTTTTTTCATGGGATGTGGGCGTCACTGGTAAAACCAGCATTTGTTGCCTATCCCTAATTGCCCTTGAACTGAGGCCATTTAAGAGTTGACCACATTGCTGTGGGTCTAAAGTCACATGTAGGTCAGACTGGGCAAAGAAGGCAGATTTTCTACCCTAAAGGGGATCAGTGAACCAGATGGGACTTTACAACAATTGATGATCATTTCATGATCACCGTTACTGAGACTAGCTTTATACTCCAGATTTATTAACTGAATTTAAATTCCACCTGCTGCTGTGGTAGGAATTGAATATATGTCCCCAGAGTATTAGCCTGGGCATCTGAATTACTAGTTCAGTAACATTACCACAATGCCACCATCTCCCCACAGGAGATTTGCAAACTGCCATGGTGGGGTTTGAATTCACATCTTCAGATTATTAGTTCAGGCCTCAGGATTATTAGTCCAGTAACATGATCACTCTACTTTCCATACAATTTACATTTCCTGCTGGACTTTGGTGCACCCATAAATTTTGCCAGAATGTTCCAAAGGTCTAATTTGTCAAAAGTGTATGTTGAGAGCAGTCTGCCAAACTGAAGCATTTAGGATATTGCAACACAAAGCATGATAAAAATAATTTTAATGAAATAATTTCCAAGAGTACGTTAGAAGGGTGTTTTCTTATAATAAAATGCTGCAATTTAACAGCAATTACATCAAAGATTTGATTTTTCACTAAAACAGTCTAGTATCAATTGAATTGAGCATCTTGCCTGTCAAACTTCAAAGAGACAATATAAAATAAAACACAGGAAGAATTGTACAAGAGCGTAAAAGAAATAATCTACTTTTTACATGTATGATGTCTGAATCGAGATATTCTTTCCTCACGATTAATTACCCTCACCCATTATTAATCTTGTTCAAATTATTGAAAATGACATTTTTGCTGAGCAAATGGAATTTCTGTGTATTCAACAAAGTAGTCTTTAAAATGTTTCTATTTTTAAAAATCATAAAAAATGTATGCTGAATTTCTCAATGCCCTAAGAATATCTTGAAGAAAAAATAAATTAACTTTAGTTTAAATCAAATATTAATAGAACAGACAAATAGGTTTTATTTAAAACGTTTATTCTCTGGACTTTAAAATAATTTTGTTCTTTTCCAAGAGATTCAGTGGTCAAAGCCTCCTCCGTGTGGGTATGCTTGAGTGACTCTGAGGAAGCTCCCTTGGATTGGGCCCATTGTTAAACACTGAGAGCATGTTGGACCCATTTCCGATATAAACCTTCAAAAGAGAATTAGATAAATACTTGAAGAAGAAAAAAACCAAGAGATTTAGGGAAAGAGCAGCGGAATAGGACTAACTTTGAAAGAGGTAGCAGAGACTCAATAGACCAAATGGCCTCCTTCCATACTGTACTATTCCATGATTCTATGAGTGTACTTAGATTGTTAAATAATAATTATTTATTTGCTAACTGAACTCAAAGAATAATACCTACCTTACTTTCTTTTTTTAGGAAATTCCATTTTATCACATTTGGAATGGCTGTCAAAGAAACCTGCACTGTACCTTCACTCTGGAACGGTACAGCCTGTCCACAACTGAACTTAATGGTAAAATTTGGGTTTGGCAAGTCGAAGGAGAAGGACAAAGTTTTCACATTCATTTCAACTTTTTGAAGGTAAGAAATGATTAAATAATTTCTAATGTAATATCATTGCATGAAGCAGATCTATGGAGCACAGTGCAAGTTAGCTAACTGAAAAAATATTTTTATACCTGTGAAACATAATCGTAAGGCTTGGATTTTATATTCTAGTCCTGGGTTATTTTTGTATTGTATCTATGCTGCAACTAACTTTGACTTTTTTGTGCCATGCTAATATTTTAGTGGTGTAAAATGAAATAAACTGGAGCATGCCACTGGAATAGCTTTACACTTAGCACAAAAAAGTTTATTTGCTGTTTTCTACCACTCCTGGGAGCAAAAGAAGATGGGTCGTTAACAGGGAATTTCCCTTGTGTCATTATATAGCATTACCCAAAAACCGAGATATCATGATGATTTCTTAGAAGCAAAATTGTCAAAGAAAGCTTGACCTAGCATCAGTAACTTTACTTTTACTTATTAATTGAATACTGTTGAACTACTTGATCAACTGAAAAGATAATCTATCCCTTCCTCCTTGACTCAGTCAGTTCCAAAGCTACACAGACCAGTGGCTTGTCATACTCTACAATTCAGACCATCCTTGTCAAACTGTCAGTTCTCTTTGAGATTAGTAATTGGAGCAGCACCAAAAATGTTTAGCACTTAAATTTATACCAGAACACTATAAGCTCCTGAACCAGCACCTGAACATCCTTTATCATGCAAAAAATCTGCACAGAACCCCAGTAACAAAACTTGTCTCTATACTTCCATCATTGATCATATATTCACATATAAATCTGACCTAAACAGACATAAATTCAAATTTACCATCATTTTCTATGGTTTCAGCCCTGCTGCTGGCCATGGTCTCAGCAGTGGTCGCTCCAATGATGGTGACCAAGCTTCCTCCATGGAGATAAGAAAATGTAGATGCACCTGTCCTCCCTGGCTGGCTTCAGCTGTCTCTGGTTGTGTGCGAACTGGCCCTGAAAGAGAGAAGGAATTGTGTCAGTGAGGGTAGTGCAATGTGTTTGGCTGATGTGCTGGTCATCATGCTCCAGTTTATTTCATTTTACGCCACTAAAATTATAGCATGGCACAAAAAAGTCAAAGTTAATTGCAGCATAGACACAATACAAAAATAATCCAGGACTAGAATATAAAATCCAGGCCTTACGATTATGTTTCACAGGTATAGAAATATTTTTCATCACAGTGTGTGCAAGCTGTGAAATGTGGGTTTGAGGGTTACAGCTAAGTCTATGTGGGTGAAGTGAAGCTATAAGTTTTAGCTACGAGGTATGACTGATGGAGATTGTTGGTAGGTGAGTGATTGAGGGTGTGATGCATTGGCAGTGTTTAAGGCCAGTGGTGCAGTTAGTAGGATATGCCATTTGAAGATGAATTCACTGACCTTGACCACTTGAGCTTATTGTGGCACTACATTCAGATCCTTGGAGCTTGATTCCTGCCATTTACCACCAAAGCTACCTGGTCCTACTGCCTTCTGAGCATATGTTTGGAGGGTCTCCTGGTTCCCTACGGATTTATCACTTCTCTCCTCATTTTCACTTGCTCCGCAAAGGCCTTCAGTGCCCCATCCAAGAACTTTGAAACACATCGCTCCCATGTTGTGCCATTATTAAGTCATTGTCAATGTCAGCGTGACTTGCGCAAGCACTGCCGCCACCTGCTGTAGCCAAAGTTCACCTCCTCTTTAAGAGGTGCAAATTGCCTTTAAGTCATGCCGGTTGGCTTGAGCTTGTGCTAGGCTCCCTACTTAGGCATACAACTCAATAGTGCAGTTAGTGCTGGCTTCACACTAGAATCACGTTAATGAGCAAGGAGTGTGAATTTGGCATGCTGCCTGCATCACATTGAATGGGGGCAGGGTAATCACACATTGCGAGCCTTGCCCCCATTCTCAGAGGCTGTTGAATTTAGCCCTCTGTGACTTTTAAATAACCCTCCAGTACCGTTTCTCCATTTCATTCTGGTAACCAAATGGATCAAATTTGTGAAATATAGGTTTTACAGTTATCTCCAGCTGCATTTTATTGTGCTGTACAAAATAAAGTAAAAAAGCATACACTGCAGCAAAATTTCTATATTTTATGTTAAAAACTAATCCTTTAATCATATTTTTACAGGAACACATAGTACAAATATCACAAATGATTCTCAATTATTGGGAAACCTAAGTTATAAAAATAGCACATGTTAGGTTCCACTAATAGACCATTGTCTAGTGTGATACAATCAGACAGCTATGTCCTAGGTTTAATTTCTCATGCTTATCTCAACCAAGGTCATGATAGAGAAGTCACAGGTAATGTTGCCTCTAATTTCCCTTTGCTGTATGCAATAAACGCTGGCCTAGCCAGCGACGCCCAGATCCCATGAATGGCTAAAAGAAAAGCCAGTTTGTTGAACTACATGTGCGCACAGCTTAAAGAGACCACAGCTTGTGCATGGCCTGTTTGTCTCCTGCACAGTAAGTTCTGGGGTGCTGCATGGGTGTGCACTCATGCAACTTAGAGGAAACATTTGTAACAAATGGCCTCAGTGCCACTGTCTGGCGTAGGTCAAATTAAGCTAATCTATACAGTGTGTGCGTGTATGTGTGCGCATGTGTGGACATTAGATTGGGACATATTCAAGCTTAACTGTGATGCTGCCCTCCATGAACAAATATCCTGTGGACAATTATTAACTGGGGTCATACATAAAGATTGGTCATTTGAGCAAGGTGCTGGAGGGTAGCTAGCACCCCTGGAGCTGTCTCTTAGTGTTTTTAGGAGAGGAGAGAAAATTGAATAGAAAGTGGTTAAGTAAGATTTTTTTCTGCATATGATATTGAGCAACTTACATTCTTTCCTGTTTTACTTCAAATCATTTATTATCTAGTTAACTTGAAAATTGGCACAAATAGTTTCTGGTGTCACCTCTATAGAAAAGTTGATGAAATAGAAGAGCAATAACCACAAAGTAATTACAAAATACCTAAAAATTCAAGCACCTGGGAATCATCAGAAGGAATCAATACCTGTTTGCATTCTTTAAAAAAAACATGGGGCAGAATTTTACGTCCCGTGAGTGGGCTGCGCCCAACCCAATCTGGCACAAAATAGCACGCAATGATGTCAGGCGAGCGTCCTGATGTCATCACGCACTCGCAATATTTCGGTCTGCGGACACACGCGAGAGTCGGCAGTGTGCCCGCCGACAATTAAGAGGCCTAATTAAGACCATTAATTTATTAATTAAGAGATATTTTTCGCTGCCCATCCAACGTTACGGTTGGCAGGCGGGCGAATTGGCCAGGTGACCTTTGCATTTTTGAGGAAACCTCATCCACGGGTGGGATAAGGTTTCCGAGAGTAATTTTTAAAAAATGTTTTGACAGAATTTCTATAATCTGTGTTCAGGTGAGTGAGTCCTATGTGGGGACATTTTTTTCAGAATTTCAAAATCTTTATTTTTGTTTTTAAAATTCTTCAGCTCCCTGAGGCAGTTCTTTGCCTTCAGGGAGCTTTCATTGCACGCTCCCCCGCACCTGCGCAGACTTCAGTACTCGCCCTCGCCCTCCTCCCGCCTCCACCTCGGCAGCGCTGAGCCTTTCAGTGCATGTTTCACACTGGCTGGCCGTCAATTGTGGGGAGGGGGGAGAGGATGATGCTGAGGTTTCCCCCAAAACATTGTGAAATGTGACCCCACAAGGGAATCAAGAAAAGTCAAAAGAGTTTTTCACATTTTCAGAGAACAAGGCTAAATCTCAGGCCTATAACCCGAGGTGAGGTTTACTTCCACCAGCCAGCAAGTCAATAGAGCGTTTCATGTACCAGGCAGATACTGTTCTGCTAAGCCAAAGGCCAGAAAACCTCCTCCTGGGAGTCACATACCAGACCATTTCCATCTGATTCAGAGAAAGGTTCCATCCCAAACAACTAGAGGTAATGTGGAACCCGTATACACCAGGGCCTGGCTTAATCTCTGATTATTTCACCACAACATGGGGCACTTATAGTGGGAGGTTGCTGGATGGGCCATTGATTTTCAACCCATCTTGCTTTTTGCACAGAAGATGGATCATGTGGACTAATTTGTTTTCTTTATACACACAGTTAGCAAGAGTGATTTATTAAACATTTCAGTCAGGTAATTTGGCCTTGAGCACAAAATATATGTATTTTCCACAATGACAAAGAAAGAGAATGAGTTGTGATTTTTTGTGTTCCTGTATGGAAACAGCAGATGACCTCTCCAAGGTCTCTGATTACCTCCAGACAATTCGGCTGTAATATGATCACCAAGACTCGTGCCAACAGAAAAACATTATGAAGTGTTTAATGTCCTTCATAGCTGCCAGCAAAGCTGTGCTTCCTGCCCCCACCCCTGTTTAAGGTGAAAGTTTTCTTACTGACATTAAAAAAAATGTCAAGAGGGAGCAAAAGTTTTGAAAAAAATCAATTCTCGATTGATTTGTTTCTGCTTGTGTGGGTGTTCTTTAAATTAAAATTGATGTATTTTTATGATCATGCCAAATTTCAAATTTTGTCAAATAATAGCATTGTGAGAGTTTGGCTAGTTACCAATCGAAAACCTGGATCAGTGAGCCCACCATGTGGTTAAATGGTATTCTGCCTGTCTCAATTCAAAGTTATTGCCAGCTGATCTAGAGAGCAGCATTGTCAATGCAAGATGGAAAGAGACTAAGGTCGGAATCACCCCAGATTTGCACTAAGTGTGTATAGTATCTGAAGTTATAGCCTCTCCTGCTGTCTATCAGGGGCCACATGACGTTCTCAGAGATTCTGACCAATGAGCCCTAAGCATGGGTAATCCGGGGGCAGGGAGGGGCAGGGCTTCCTGACTAGAGTCCTGATCGAGCATGTAGCATCTAAAAAGCTCTCTGTAATAAAGTTTATCTGTTTCTTGTTGAAACCTGTCTGGTCCGTCAAGTCATTAGATTTGGCGAGGAGGGTAAAAAAGCTCTGACGCTGCACCTCGCCTTGTTACCGTGAGTACAATGAATCTTAAGAAAAAGAAAAGACTACTCACCAGTCATGCCTCTCTTCAGCAGAATTGATCCTTAAGATGCAACTACGGAATACTGGAGCCAGTATTATGAGCGTCTTGGTTGTTATTTCGTAACAAACAAAATTATCGTGGAGGTAAAGCAGAAAGCCATCCTTTTGAGCATATGTGGTAGCAAGACATACAATCTCATCCGGAGCCAGATGACCCAGAACCCACCCAATTCTAAGTCCTTTAATGAATTAGTGGACCTTGTGAAAGCACATTTCCAGCCAAAGCCATTCATAATAATGCAGAGGTTTAAATTTTATTCCAGAATTAGGGCCCTGGGAGAGTCCATCGCAACCTATGTAGCGATTACGGTACATTCTTTAACAGTACAGAGTTTCAGAGATTCATGAATTTAAATGGAATCAGACATGTTAAAACAGCCTCTAATCATCCCTCATCAAATGGTTTAGCTGAGAGAACTGTGAAAACTTTCAAATCTGGAATGAGGTTATCAGAAGGTACTCTAGAAACTCGACTTTCCCGCTTTCTTCTAAGTTATTGTGCAACTCCACATTCGACTACAGGTTCAACACTGTCTGAATTATTGATGAAATGCCACCTACTTACAAGATTAAGTCTGGTGTTTCCAAACTTAGAGGGGAAGGAAGAGAGGAATCACAGTAATCAAACATTGAATCACAATATTCACAGCAAAGCTCCCACGTTCAGTGTAGGAGTCACAGTATTTGTGCAGAATTTTAGAAGTGGATCTTGCTGGGCTCCTGGAACCTTTGTCTCAGAGACTGGCTCATTATCCTTCCAGGTGGAAGCAGAAGGCAGAATTGTTCAAAAACACATGGACCATATTGATGATAGAGAGACATTCCTACAACCAATTACTCCACCTGTGATTAACGTCAAACCATCAACCCCTAGGGTGACAAATTGACCTAGAATAGGCATGCCTAGTGTTTCTGCAAAGTTGCCTAACCCAGAGCTGCCACTTTCTAATGATGTATCTCATGCTGCAGTTCCTAATCATCATGATCCTGTGGGGGAACCTCAAGTGGTAGAGATATGCCACTCTAACTGAATAAGGATATCACATCAGAGACTTAATCTTTAATCACCTGAAGTTTTATATATGTATATGTTGTTGGATATTCAAATGTTTTCTGTAAATAGAAACTGTAAAAAACTAAAGGGGAGGAAATGTAGTAACTGAAGGAATAGCCTCTCCTGCTGTCTATCAGGTGAGCAGGGCTTCCTGACGAAGTCCTGATCGAGCATGTGGCATCTGAAAAGCTCTCCATAATAAAGTTCATCTGTTTCTTGTTGAAACCTGTCCACTTCATCAAGTCATTACAGTGTGGCAGCAGGCACAAAAAAAGGTGTTTTACCCGCCGGCCGTAATGGCGGTTTTTCGCGCCCTATTGTCCACTCCCTGCCTTGTCAACTATGCAGTCATGGGAAACATGCCAAATCGCCTCTTCCTCATGCCAGGTGCCATATTTAAACCAGCCACTCGCACAGTTCTCAATGCTTGCATCCCAGGATTGCTCCGGTGAAGACAGGGCCCCAAAAGCCAAGAAGAGTGCAGCATCCCTCCCCCCGCCGATTCAGTGACCCATCCCTGGGATGGCTTCCAGATGCCGCGGAGGCCTGCCGCAATTTCCTCTACCCCTACTCTGGCCGCAGGAGGCCCATCAGTCTCACCACACTGGCTTGGGAGGCAGTGGCAGAGGTGGTCAGTGCCAATGTTGCACACAAGAGGCCAGCCATCCAGTGCAGAAAATGGATGAATGATCTCATCTGTGTCGCCAGGGTAAGTCACCCGTCTCATCAATCTCAACTCACCCACTCTCAAGCTGTTCACACATTCACTGCATCTCACTCACTGGCAGCTCAAGGGACATCACCACTCACTCTCTCACACACACCCTCACATCTCCATTTGGCCCCATCTCCTCTGGTGATTGCCTCCTCATCCCGTCCATGGCTCCACTCAGCACAAAACCTATGCCTAGCATCCGTCTCAATTGGGCTGGCATGTGCCTTGCTCACACTCTCTCCATCTGTCTTTATGCAAGACAAGATCAGGTACAATCAACAGGAGAGGTCCCAAACTGGGAGCGGAACGCCGGACATCAAGGTCCTCGCTCCGTTCGAGAGTCGTGCTTTGCAACTGTCTGGAAAGGACATGGACATTTCCTGTGGTGACGGTGAGGTTGGCCATAAACACCCACATGAGGATCCTGCACCACATCATCCCCATCTCAATGCTACTCTGAGTCCACTGTTCTGTGTTCAGCGTGGCTGCTGAGCACTTATAATCTTCACTTTCTGTCCTAGGCACATCTGACACATCACCCTCAGGCAACCTTGACCCGACCCCAGCACCAAGAGCACCTCAGATGAAGACCCTGAGGGCAGCACCGCTGAAGACTGGTCACGGCACTCACCCACACCTCCACCAATGCAGCGACACACATCTTGGTGGGCTCTAGGTGTAGAGCAGCCTCAGCATCACAATCTGGTGAGCACAGCACACAATCTGATCCAGAGCAGAATGAGGCAGGGAAATCTTGGCCACCAGCACTCGGAGGACTGCTGGAGTCAAGGAATCTGCTGAATCGAAGTCAGATGATGAGCCGCTGGATTCGGTCCTCAATCAGTTGATGGAGCTGCAAAGACAATCGCAGGAATATTAGGAAGGAATGTCTGGTACACTCCTCAGATTGCAAGGGAGGAATCCACCCATCTTCAGTTCAAGGTGATAGCGCAGGCATGCCGACGCACCGAGGTCAACACTGACAGGATGGCAGTCGCCATGGAGACCTTGGTCCAGGACATCGGTCCTGCACTGCTGCGCGGGCTGCACTCCATTGCTGATGCCATAGTTGGCCTCCAACAGTGTCAACGCAAGAGGGGTGCGGGGCAGCTCAATCTCATTCCAGCTTCCCCTTAGGGAGGAGGATCAGCAGGTGCACATCCTGGGGCCATCCATCCAGGTGACTCCTCTCTTCCTGTGACCCCAGCAGCTCCAGCTCTGCAAGTCGAGGAGGCTGCCACTGCCACACAACAGGACCCTGACAGAAGGCCGGGGCCCTCCAGATCTCGGCCCTAAAGAAGAGGCCCATCAAGGTCACCACAGACAGGGCATCACAGTCAGCAGGCTGCCTCCACCTCCACTGTGGATGTCAGGGGAAGCACCAAGACATAGCGGCAGGGTTAGGAAGGTGAAGAAGATGCAGTTGCACAGCCTGGGCATGGGTGTTAATCGCTTGAACATAATGTTCACTATTGTAAATAAACTCCCAAGAATGTCTCCTTGCCTATGGCTCCTTGTTATGATGAGTAGTGTTCGTGTAACTCAGATGTGAAACCTTGATTCCTGCACAAGATAAAGGCAGGTGTCTTAACCCAGGGCCTCTTCCCTGTGCGGTGTGTAACCTTCAGATAGTGGTCCAGCTTCACCATAAGACATAGGAGCAGAAATTAGGCCATTCAGCCGATCGGGTCTGCTCCGCCATTCAATCATGGCTGATAAGTTTCTCAACCCCATTCTCCCGCCTTCTCCCCGTAACCTTTGATCTCCTTACCAATCAAGAACCTATTTATCTCGGTCTTAAATACACTCAATGACCTGGCCTCCACAGCCTTCTGTGGCAATGAATTCCATAGATTCACCACTCTCTGGCTAAAGAAGTTTCTCCTCATCTCTGAAGGTCTTCCCTTTACTCTGAGGCTGTGCCCTCGGGCCCTAGTCTCTCCTACTAATGGAAATATCTTCTCCACGTCCACTCTATCCAGGCCTTTCAGTATTCTGTAAGTTTCAATCAGATCCCCCCTCATCCTTCTAAACTCCATCGAGTATAGACCCAGAGTCCTCAAACGTTCCTCATATGTTAAGCCTTTCATTCCTGGGATCGTTCACACTCGCTAGACACATCAGTGATGCTTGTCATTGCTGCCAGAATGTCATAGGCAGGTGTCACAGAGTTCCATTATTCTCACTGTGTGCTCTCAGCACCTTTGAGGTGGGGCTGCCCACTACCCCCTATCCCTTCAGCATCTGTTTCCGATGACACTGTGCTCCTGAAAGTGTCAGGTGCTGAAGGCGGACAAAGGATCAGGTGCATTTAAAATTTCACGGCTGTGTCTCCATGGTATGACCCTGATCACAGAGCGCAAGAGAGCTGCCCTCAGTTAGACAGGAGTCAGACATTCACAGAGGCTATGTGAAGATCTATAAAGTGTCCTCACTGCATGTCGTCATCATCCTCCTGGAATCTAGTAACTATTAGGACTTCCACTGTGTTTCCATGACATGAGCCTGAACACTGAGGGTATGTGCGCTGCCATTACCACACAGGAGTCAAACGTTCACAGATGCAAGGTGAGGATGTCAGGACTGTCCTCACCATCGAGGTGCAGGTATCACTAATGTGATGTACAAGTGTGAAGCTGGACCATCACTTTGGTCTGAAGGTTACACACTGCACAGGGAAGAGGCCCTGGACTGAGACATCTGCCTTTATCTTGTGCAAGAACCAAGGTTTCACATCTGAGTGACACAAACACTGCTCATCATCCTCCACGAATCTTGCAGCTATGAGGGCCTCCCGAGGATGCCTGCCTCATCTGGCCTGTGCGATGGCCTCATTGCCAGCACCCTCACCTTCGAGGACCTCATCACCATCATCCCTTTCGATGTCTTCCTCCTCAGAGGAGATGTGCAGCTCTTCCATCTCTTCCTCAGCCAGGTCCTCCCCCAATTGCAGCGCCAGGTTGTGTAGTGCCAGGATGTGCGACACCCTCAGGGGACTGAATTGCAGTACTCCACCAGAACTGACGAGGCACCGGAACCTCATTTTCAAGATGCCTATCGTTTGCTCTACCAAAGTCCAAGTTGCGGCTTGAGCCTCGTTATACCATCGCTCTGCTGCAGCATGAAGCCACCACACGGGCATCATCAGCCACGTTCTCTGTGGGTAGCCCTTGACCCCGAACCAACCCTGCAGCCTCTCTGCGTCCTGGAAGATGTCAGGGATCTGAGACCTGAGAGGAATGCAGGAGCTGTGGACACTCCCTGGGAATCATGCACAGTTGTAACCAGTTGTACATTCAGCAAGTGGAAGCCCTTACAGTTGATGTAGTTGACCCGCTCGTTGCCAAAGCAACCTGAGTGCCACATGAGTGCAGTCGATGGCACCCTGAAAATCTGTGCAAATCCCAGTGCTCTTGCTTCCTGGTCTTTCTGATCCCAGGCGAAATGCACAAAGTTCTGTGTCTTCATGAAGATGACATCTGTGACCTCCTGGATACACCTGTGGGTGGAGGCTTGCGAGATCCCACACAGGTCACCTGTGGAGCCCTGGAAGGAACCACTGGTGTAAAAATTGAGCACCACGGCCACTTTCACAGCCACTGGCAGTGCATGCCCTCCATGTCCCCATGGCACCAAATCTTGCAGCAGGGGGCTTATGTGACCGACCAGTTCCCTAGAAATGCGTAATCTTTGGAGACACTGGTTCTCAGTCATCTGTAGGAATGACGAGCGCTGTCTATAGACACTGGGTCTAGCGAGGTGCCTGTGAGCGACAGTTCTCTGGATCTTCAGCTGCGTGCACAGCAAACCCTGTCACCCCTTCACCTTGAGGGAGGTGCTCCTTCCTTTGCCGAGCTAGGCACCTCTGCTACACTCTTCTTCTTCTTCTCTACTCCCTGTAAGCCATGAAGCATACCGATAAATCACCAGGCTCCATGATACTGATGCTCTCTTCCTGCAGAATCAAACAAAGAGATGCGTGTGTTAGCATATGTGTCCTAAGAATCCCTCTCGGTTAAGTCTGAAGGCCCCTTCATACATGCCAGAGTTGCTGGCCACCACTTGGATGCCCAGTGTATTGTGCTTCATGGCTGTCCAAAACCCCACCCACCCCCACCCCACTCCACTTGACCAATTGGCAGCAGCTTCGGCCACTGGACTGCAGGCTGTGTTCTCAGTTCAGGCGCAGGCATTCTCCTAACCCACACTGCAAGGAGCTCTGAGCGCTTCCACCAGTGTCTGTTCCATGCCCACTTTTCACAAGAGGATTCTACAACTTACCCAGTCGGCCAATTGCTCTGCTGTCCCCTAAAATGCACATTAATTTGCAGTCTGTGCTTGAGGGGTGAAAAGTTCTGAAGCATTTGGTGGCACATTGATGCATTTGCGTTGCTTGAGTGAGCAGAAAAGCTTTAGAGGTCCAACCCCAAGCATGTCAATGGAGCTGTTGCTGAACGGTCTCAGCTGCACAAGAATGCTCACTTGTGACAAGCTTTTGCAAGGCCGCTACCCTACACCTTCCTCCCACACCCACCCCCGCATGCGCTGTGTACTTTTTTCAGCCTTGCCCCCAGCCTCACCTGCGCTGGACCCTTTGCCCTGGCACTGCACTGAAAGCCAGCCAGGAAAAAGTGACTTGCCTGTGCCCCCCTGCCACCCTACAATGCGTGGTGCCTCTTCTTTGATGTCCTACGAGTGATACCCACGAGCACTGCTCAAGGTTGTGTGCACTCACCTTCGAGTTCCCCTCAAAGTTCAGGTGCACATCTTTTAACGTCATTCTGAAGTCACGCCGATATGGTCGGTAAATTTGACAAGGGGGATGATTCTGGCGTGAGCGCACAATAATGAGATGAAAATGCATTAAAATTAAGTTCCCAACGTTGGACGACGGGAAACAGGGCCCGCCATTGACAATTTTTGGCCTTCTGGCCATGTTGTCTGCTCACGCCCACCATAATGCCCGCTGCCAACAGAATCTGATGATTCCACCCTAAGAGTGGACTCTTCCGAGCCTGCCTGGAGCAGAAAGCTTGGCGGGCAGGAGAACTTAATTTAGCAGGAGGCAAAAATCAGCTTCTTGATGGTGGGATGAGCTTCTACAATTAAGTTCTCGGAACATTAAAGGTAGGCCGAGCTCCCTGACGACCAGTGTCAGGAAGACCTTTTGCATGCATTTGTATGTCATGCATGCTCATTAAAAGGCCAGCTTTCCAGAATTAAGTTCCCCCTCCAAAGTAAGTTCTCCGCGAGTGAGAAATTTGCGACTTCAGATTCACGACTGTCGCTGCAGGGGCCGGAGAGCTACCAGCCAACCAGATAAGGCGGGGCTTCCTCCCGAGTGAGGGGCAGAAGTCCCGCCTGCAAGAAGTCCACTTAATGCTCAATCAAGCGTGAAATGGCTCCACATCCCTGCCGACTTGTCAGATGGCAGGAGGCGAGACCCCACCATCCAAAAAATTCAGGCCCATGTTTTTAGGTCACTGGTGTAAAAGGTTTCCTGACATACTGGGGCAGAGTTTCTTCTCTGGTCACAATTGGTGATCCGGGTGCAAATTATGCTCCAAATTGCACTAGTTTAGTGAATTTTCTTTCCTTGACATTCCACTCAAGCTTATTTGCATACTGCTGAATGTAAAACAAATGCAATTGGGCAGCATTTTTGACATACCGTGCTCCAGTATATTATGAACTTTCAGAAAATACTTGAAAATTTTGAACGCAAACAGTCCATTAAAATGGCCACTGAAAATCATGTGACTTTTGGAATTCTGAGCCAGACAATCCTGAGCCTCAAGCAAATACCTAATTAAATGTGGGCATCCACAGACTGTCCCTAAACATTGAATGGCTAAAAGTCATAGCTAAGCAGGTAGAACTTAATATACAAAATAAAGCATGGAGATCCCAGTTACTAAGGATGCTGTCCGAGCATTTCAGCCTCACTCCAGATTCAGAACAGATAGAAGATACAGAGGCTGTGGCAGGAAGATATAAAAATGTTATTGGAATTTGTTGTAAAATAGTATTGTGTCTTTGGGCAGAATTTTACCCTTGGCGGGGGTGCTCGGTAGGGGCGGCCAGGAAGCCGACCGCTGCCTGCAATCGGCAGCACACCGTGATTTTACGCAGGCCAATTAAGGCCCGCCCAGCGTGAAACACGGCCTATGAATGAGCGCAAAGGGGCGGGTGGGGGCAGGTACTTAATGTCCGCCGGGTCCAATGGTGACCCGGCAGCCAATTCAAATGCAGTCTCGGCAGCCCCTGGAAGGCTAACACACGACGTGATGAGGCGCACATGGGTCCAGTGCCGGAAGTGCTTTAATGATCTCCTGCGATGTGTTGACATGGGTCACTTTGCAAAACAGGTAAGAGCTGCCCATCCTCCAGTGGGCTTCAGATGTGTTACAGCGTGAGTGGCAAATGTCAGTGATGCAGGATCTGGCCAAGGGGGTGAGCCCTGTATGCTTGGACTGAGTGCCTTGTGGCTCCAGAGTCACGAGTCGGCTGAGCTCTGCGAGGTGTTCCTCAGATGGGATTGGCCAGGCTGCAATGGCACTGCAGGTACAGGGTGGACTAATCAATGCTCCTCTATCCTTTCAAGTAAAAACATCCCATAACAATGCAGAGAGGTTGTGGACTGGCGGGGGACACCCAAACCTCCTCATCCTCAGTAGATATGAGCAGGAGGCCCTGGAGCTGGAGAGGCTCCATGCACCTCGGTCAAGCGGCTGCGGTGAGGTTGGGTGCCAGAGGGAGGTAAGAGTGCAGTGCACTGAGGTGAGAATGTGGTTTTTTACAACTATTCCAGTGTAGTCTCTATATTGATGTGAGCTTTGAAACTGGAATGGCCATTGATAATGGAAAGACGAGGGCACCCTGACGCAGGTTTCTGTCTCACCAGGGTGCCAGGCATGAGTTAAACTAATAACATGTCCTTCTTCTCTCTTTTAGGCTCCCCAGCAGCCCTTTATTCTGAGGAGCCTGAAGGCCCACCCCTGACCCCTGAGGACCAGCTTGCTTAGCATGCACCAGTGTCACACCCTCTCAGTGAAGAAGGCACCAGTGCAGATACCAGCACCTCAGTGGGCATAAGATCGGCATCTAGTATCCTGGTGCACATTGGTGAGGGCACTGCACACTCACTTGAGGTGCAGGCGAAGGCAGAGAGTGCCCAGGGCGCCGGCAGTCGGAGGACTGCTGGAGATCAGGACAATGCTCAGTCGGTGGCTAATGATGGGCCCCTGGAGTCGTCCATGAGGCAGCAGCTGCTGGATGTCCAGCAGGGTGTGCAGGAGGATCTGGCGGAGATACATGAGGGAATGTGTGCCATGGTGTCTATGTGGAGCATAAGCACAGCATTGACCTTCATGGCTGAGCGCTCTGCCTCCTCCATG
Organism: Cetorhinus maximus; assembly: GCF_964194155.1. Classification (NCBI taxonomy): domain Eukaryota; kingdom Metazoa; phylum Chordata; class Chondrichthyes; order Lamniformes; family Cetorhinidae; genus Cetorhinus; species Cetorhinus maximus. The sequence goes on from NC_135888.1 coordinate 90,759,577, forward strand.
GAGAGAGTGGTGACTCTCATGGAGAGGCTGCTCCAGGGACTCAATCAGTGGTTCCTGAGGATGTGCTCAGACCTGCAAGCACACCGGCAATGACCTCAGCTGGACAGTGTTTGTGTGGGAGAAGGATTGGGCACCCAGTATCCCAGCTAGGTGCCCGTCCATTAATGGTGAGCAGGGAGGTCCAAAGCAATCTGATGTTGGCGCACGAGCTGCCTGTCGTCTCCACTGGCTCCTTTTGGGGTGCTCCAGATGATGGCAGCAGCTCCTCTGCCCCTCTACCAGTGACTGTGGCATCTGATGAGGCTGCAGCGACTGGGGAGATGCCAGCCATGACTCTGGCCACTCCCTCCCAAGCAGAACCAGCACAGGCTCTACGGGCCAGAGGACGCCCGCCAAGGTCATCAAGGCCAACAAGACAGCAGAGTCAGCAGGCTGTCTCCAATGCCAGTGCCAGCGAGGGGGAAGCACCTAGATGTAGCACTCGCAAGCAAAAACTTAAAGCACCTTAAACACAACACGGCCTACCCCCCAGATCGTGTGTCACTGATAGTGGTTGCATGATCCATCTCGGCCTCCTCCGGAGGTCCCCAGTATCACAGATGCCAGTCTTCAGCCAATTCAATTAATTCTACATGATATCAACAAATGGCTGGAGGCACCAGATATTGCAAAGGCTATGAGCCCTGAGAATATTCCGGCAATAGTACTGAAGACTTGTGCTCCAAGACTTTCCGCGCCCCTAGCCAAGCTGTTCCCAGTGCAGCTACAACACTGGCATCTACCCGGCTATGTGGAAAATTGCCCAGGCATATCCTGTACACAAAAAGCAGGACAAATCCAACCCGGCCAATTACTGCCCCATCAGTCTACACTCCATCAGCAGCAAAGTAATGGAAGTGGCACTTGCTTAGCAATAACCTGCTCATTGATGCCCAGTTTGGGTTCCGCCAGGGCCACTCAGCTCCTGACCTTGTTACAGCCTTGGTTCAAACATGGATAAAAGAGCTGAACACCGGAGGTGAGGTGAGAGTGACTGCCCTTGACATCAAGGCAGCATTTGACCGAGTGTAGCATCAAGGAGCCCTAGCAAAACTGGAGCCAATGGGAATCAGGGGAAAACTCTCCGCTGGCTGGGGTCATACCTAGCACAAAGGAAGATGGTTGTGGTTGTTGGAGGTCAGTCATCTCAGCTCCAGGACATCACTGCAGTAGTTCCTCAGGGTAGTGTCCTTGGCCCAAACATCTTCAGCTGCTTCATCAATGACCTTCCTTCCATTATAAGGCCAGAAGTGGGGATGTTCATGGATGATCGCACAATATTCAGCACCATACGCGACTCCTCAGATGCTGAAGCAGTACGTGTCCAAATGCAGCAAGACCTGGACAATATCTAGCCTTGGAGAAGTGGCAAGTAACATTCGCACCACACAAGTGTCAGGCAATGACAATCTCCAGCAAGAGAGAATCCAGCCATCACGCCTTGATATGCAATGGCATTACCATCACTGAATTCCCCCCTATCAAAATCCTGGGGATTAACATTGACCAGAAACTGAACTGGGCTAGCCATATAAACACTGTGGCTATAAGAGCAGGTCAGAAGCTAGAAATCGTGCAATGAGTAACCCACCTCCTGACTCCCCAAAGCCTGTCCATCATCTACAAGGCACAAGTCAGGAATGTGATGTAATACTCCTCCACTTGCCTGGATGAGTCCCGCTCCTACAACACTGAAGAAGCTGGACACCGTCCAGGGCAAAGCAGCCCACTTGATTGGCACCACATCCACATACAGCCACTCCTTCCACCACCGACATACAGTAGTAGCAGCATGTACCATCTACAACATGTACCATCTACAAGATGCACTGCAGGAATTCACCAAGGCTCCTTAGACAGCACCTTCCAAACCCACGACCACTACCACCTAGAAGGACAAGGGCAGCAGATAGATGGGAACACCACCTGGAAGTTCACCTCCAAGTCACTCATCATTCTGACTTGGAAATATATCACCACTCCTTCACTGGGTCAAAATCCTGGAACTCCCTTCGTAACAGCATTGTGGGTGTACCCACACCACATGGACTGCAGCAGTTCAAGAAGGCAGCTCACCACCACCTTCTCAATGGCAAGTAGAGATGGGCAATAAATGCTGGCCTAGCCAGCGAAGCTGCATCCTGTGAATGAATTTTTTTAAAATTAGCCCTTGTCACCCAACAGTTATCCATCCAGCTGGGCTGGAGTACTGAAGAGTCCCGGTACCTGGGAGTGTCTGAGTATGTAAGCGTCATGGGAGCTGCCTGGGTACCTTGCACAGACTTGCAGAATCAGCATCCTGTGATCACACACTATCTGCACGTTCATGGAGTGGAAGCCCTTCCTGTTGATGAAGGCACCGGGCTCACCTGCTGGTGCCTTGATGGCCACATGTGTGCAGTCTATAGCACCCTGGACACAGGGGAACCAAGGAATCGCTGCAAAGCCTCTGGCTTGCTCTGTCTGACTGGCCTCATCTGTATGGTAATGAATGAAAGTCAATGCACACCTGAACAGAACGTCTGTCACCAGTTTGATGCAACTCTGGACAGCTGACTGGGAGACTCCACACAAAATCCCCCACTGAGCCCTGGAAAGATCCGGAGGCACAGAAGTTGAGGCCACTGTGACCTTCAGATCCACTGGCATGGGATGTCCACCCACATAGTCAGAGCTGATCTCAGGACCAATGCTCTGACAGATGGAGGTCACTGTCTCCCTTGAGAGGCGAAGCCTCCTTCGACATTGCACCTCAGACATATTGAGGTAGCTGCATCGCCGCCTGTAAACCCTGGCAGCAGGATAGTGGTGTCTTCTGCGGCCCCTTCCGCCTTGGCTGTCCTGTTGGCCCTGCGCCCCTTGTGCCTGTGCCTCACCTCCCACATGTCACTCTGCTGGAAGCTGAATAGGGACACCTGGCCTCCTCCCACTTCTGGCCCTCTCTTCCTCCTCATAGGAGGTGCCTCCAGCAGAGACCACAATCCCCATTACCAGGGTAAGGGAAGACTGTCTGATACCTGGAAGGCCCCACACAGGGGGCCTAGAAGACAACACTGAGTCCTGAACTGAAGTCTCTAAATGCTCTGAATGCAGCTCTGAAGCAAAATGAAGCTGTCCTGTTCATAGAAGTAAGCAACAGCAAGTGATATCCAAAACTACTCACTATTCGCTTTGTGAAGCCCACTGACCCCTCTTATCCTGCCCATGGAGGAGGTTTTGCAAATTGTGGCCTGCCCATTTTGCCCGTGCAACAGCCTGTAAATCACATGGGCTATGTAAAGCCGGGAACAATTGGTCGCTCAAGGGCCTTAACTGGCCACAAAGTTAATGCTGGGTGCACCTCCGTCTTCACCGTGGCCCGCCTAGTGAAATATCGCGAGAATGCACGTTGACATTGGGACACTTGACCGATGTCAACGTGCTTTATTTAACACATGGGCATGTCAGGCACGTGCCTGCACGCCAAGGGTAAAATTCTGCCCTATATGTGTGTGCGTGTGAGTGAGAGAGACTTAACTGGATTAAAGGCAGCTCGTCTGAAGGCTTTAATGTATTAGAAAATAAGCTAGATTTGAAATGTTAAGTCAGTAAATACGGGGGAAGTTTAGAATTTAAGGTGTAAAAGGATATTTGCATTATTAAATAACTAGACTAGCTTGAATTCAAAAGTGGAGTGAAATATTACACCTAACCAGCAGAAGTTAAGAAACAGTGGGCTAAATTTTGCCGTCGGCGAGCAGGGGGCGAGGCCATTGACAGGATAATTAAAACAACGTTAAGGTTGGGGGACAGGCCAGGAGCCCCGGCAGGCTTCGGAAAAAGCATGAAACCTCATCTACCGGCAGGATGAGGTTTCATGTAGGGTTTAAAAAACTTTAATAAAGTTTGAATGAAATTTATTAACATGTCCCATCTCATGTGACGTTGTCACATGAGGAGGACATGTTAAGGATTTTTTTATTTTTCTATTTTTAATGTTTGTACCAGTGTAATCGATCTCCCTGAGGCAGCACTTTGCCTCAGGGAGATGTGCGCTCTTTCGTGGGCATGCGCGAAAGAGCGCACTCTTGCATTTGGGGAATCCCCCCCACTGTCTGCACAGGGAGCACATAGCACTTCCCGCCGGGCATCACGCTGGGCGGGCCTTAATTGGCCCATCCATTTAAAATGGCAGCAGGGCCCACTTCTCCGGCGGGGATCGGCTCCCCGCCCGCCGGAGATTGGGTCGGGGAGATAAAGTCCGAAGACATAGTGAAACAATGGGAATATGCATTCAAAGGGGAAAATATGTATAAAGGAGTGAAGGCTCTGTGTAAAGGCAGGCATTTTAAGATCGAACAAGTGTGAAAAGCCTTCAGCATCTACACTTCAAGAAAACTCACTTTGAATTGGATTGTTCAGGCTATCATGTTTCTTTACCTGAGTCTTTTAAAATCTATGTGTCTTCCTATTGCCTTAATCGAAGTGTAACTGGGAGTCAGATTAATTAGGGTTTTTAGAAGTTATTATAGTGGTAATTTGTAGACATTTGTATACACTTAAAATCATTTCTCTTATTAATAAATGTTTAATCTAGTTTTGTAAAAACCTATAAGGCTCAGTGTTCTTATTGCTACTGAATTCAAAGCCCACATCTCAAAACATACAAATTGCAAAACTAGTTTTGGCATTTGTCTCAAGTTTCCCCCTGAACAATTCAACATTTACCATTGGCTGTGCCATAACAAGCTGAAACAGATCAGGTTCGCTTAGCCAAAATTCACCAAGAAGAGTAGAGGTTAGAGTGAGAGTTTCAGCAAAAAAGAGCAGGAAAGGTAATTCCAAGAGAATCAGAGGTAGACTTCCCAGTGGAAAAGATTGAGAGAGAGAGTTACAGACAGGGAAACATAGAGAATTTAGACAGATTGCAGCAGCTAGGGAGAATCTGACTTCACCTAATGGTAATTTAAATACCTTGAGACCAGAAACAAATTTTTATTTGCTAAAGCATTCCTTATTTGTCCCCAACTTTGGAGAAGAGGATGTGGAAACTTTCTTCACAGCCTTTGCAAAATTGGCAGCTCAATTACGATGGCCAGCAGGGTTCTGGACACTCCTGATGCAAGGTGAGGTAATAGGAAAAGTCTGTGAGGTTTATTCCTGCTGCCTACTGAGGGCTGTGCCAGTTATAATCAAACAAATGCTGCTATTCTCAGAGCCTATGAACTCGTACTGAAGGCATACCACCAAAAATTCTAGAACTCACATAAAAAATAAACTGCTGGTCAATGGAAAACATCTTAGTTGTTTGAGAAGATTTTTTGAGGTAAAGTTTTGTGGTTTGTATGAATTAGTCCTCAGGTTTCATGGTGGACAACTAAAAATTAATGAATTAAGCATTGGAATGATGTCATCTTCTGCATAATAGTAACAAACATGCTGCATAATAGTACTCATTTCAAAGAAACTTAGTTTCATACTATATCTAAACTACCAGGAAGAGATGATCTAGCGCTATGAATACTGCAAAAAGATGTACAGTATAACTGGAGCTATTGATTTCTTATATTTATAAGGGAACAATTCCTCTGTCTTCCATTTATCCCTCAAGCAAAGTCACAAGGTACATGTGGCCTTGTTCACAGTACAGATGTAACATACAGAGGATTTTTTGACACCAACTAAAATTTTAAAACAACTTAGGCTATCTACTGAAAATATTCTACCAATTACCCCATTTGCTTTTGTGGCATTTGAAACTTTCGCGGTGAGGCAAGTGCTGTTTGTGTGTAAAAACATGGAAGCAAAATGGCTAACCTCCCTCCACTCAGTTGCCATGTGTGGGTTAAGAACTGTGGTATCATTCTCATAACTGATTCTGATAGTGGATGGTTGCTTCATTGGGCATTACTTCACAATATTTTGCTTTGCAGGGCTCCTGTAATCCCCTTCTAATTTTGAGACTATTTTATGCCCAAAGGCCTTTGGAACCTCGTAGAAAGTTGTTTTGAAAGAATACCAAGACAGGGAAAAGGCCTCCAATTTAACATTAAACCAGAATAACTTCTAGACTATTCATAGACTTTCACTGGGCTAACTTAGCATCACAAACAGAAAAAAAAAGACTGGTTAGAACTGGGAACAAGAAGCAATTGCAACCTCTAATAAGAGCTAACAAATAGATCCCCACGGGAAAGAGCCAGATATTGGAAAGAAAAAAAGCACACCTGCCCTGTAAATATTTTGCTTTTTTTTTAGCTTGTGTCTGTACTGGTGAATAAACTAGGTTAAATAACAATTTGGAATCTATAATGTTGGCACTGTATTTCCAGATTGTTATTGTTCATATAATTCAAAATCTTTCTTATTTTTAGCCTTAATTGTGACAAAAAAATGACCTAATTACTATCAATGTTTTCTTTTAATGATTACCATGTGTTGTGTTTCTGCTACTTTATCATTGCTCAGTGCCACTGTTTTCAAACATTTGAATAACACAGGGCATTAATTGCCAGCATATGGTTAGGAAATGCATAGATAGCTGGTGTAAAACAGCAACCAAATATGTTCTGAAATATCACAGTATGGGAAGGTTGTGGGGTTGCTTGCGGGCTTCCATGGAATTCCCCTGTTCAAAGACACTCAGTGCCTGATTGAGGGACCTGGCATTGGGAAGGGGGTTGCTGCTGAGAGCCACACCCCTGCCCTTGCTGACGATCCCCTCCTCTGCAACCCAGTGATGCTGCCAAGCAATGCACAGCTGCTGACCCCTGATAGGCCGGCAGCTCTCAGAGGGGCAGGATTTCTACCCCTGTGGTCTTTGATCCCAGAGAAGGCCTGCCGCTGCCCAGATAAGTGCCTGATTGGCACTTAATTTGACAAGCCTTCCTGAAATTTGACAGGCCTTCTTCAGCTGCCAGGCAACATCCCCATCATCGCCATTAAATATTGCCCTATGTTGTACCCTCTCTATAATCTTATTATCCTTCTTAGAGTATGAAGTCCAAGATTGCACACAATACTTTAATTGAGGTCTTATTAAAGTTTTATATAGGCTCATTGCATCATAACTTCTTAGCTCTTATATTCATTCTATACTTTGTCATAAAATCTATAAATTCATTAGTTTTCTTTGTGGCCCTCATGTCACTTCAGAATCAAGGCTGCATCCTGTCACTGCTTAATCTAACTAATTTATCAAAAATTTTCTTTTCATTCATTATATTATTACTAATCTTGCTCTCAATCACTTTAGGATTTACCTCTCTCTGATATCTATCTTTTTGGTATTAACTGATGCAAGGTGCTTATTAAATACCTCCACCATGTTTCCTTCTCCTCTTTCATACCTTTCACTATCCCACTCGACCTCTAATTTTCTCATTGTCCTTTAGTATTTTTCTCATTCTTATGGCATTTTTCAATATTAATTGGTTCCTGGCCTCTTTATTTAGTAATGACATCCTAAAACTTGTAATAGTTTTCCTCTTTCCTAATTGCATATATTTATTCTGAACCTTTGCAATCTCTTTTTTTAAAAAGATCCCATTGTTACTCAATAGTCCTGTGTGCCAAATTCTCCTTACAGCTTATCTCAGCCATCTTGTTAACGAATTTTCTTAAATCTGTCCTAATCCAATCTGGTGTTGTAGTTTTGTACTTAGTTTTCCTCTTTCTAATTGGATTGTAAACCATACTATTCTGTGATCATTACTCCTAGGGTAGCCACCAACAATTATTTAAACTGGTACATTTGCAGTCTAGAAGAGACGAATAGATCATTGCAACATTTTATTTTTATTACTTATCTATTTTGCAACATTTTGAGAAGATTTTTATGGACAGGAGAGAGGCAAACTGAACTGTGTTATCTTCTCTCTGTCTGTAAGCAGAGGTGTTTTTGAATTATTTTTAAAGTAGGCTGTGGCGTGTTTCCCCAGACCCTGTTTGTGTGGACCAATTTTATACGTAATATGCATAAAATATCTTTATGACTACATAAGAAGGTTAGTTTATTTCACATTGAAACCGGGGGAGAATTATTCACAACCACACACACACACACACACACACACACACACAGTAATGGAGATAGAAAAGAGGGAGTTTTTACAACTATGGACAACAACAAAAAAGAACCACAGAAATGAATATTAGTGATTTCCAGAGTCCAATAAGCCAAAATCCAGAGGCTGTTTCCTTCACGGCAAAAGTCCATTCCAGATGAGTTTCTGTTTGGAGACAGCAACACGAAAATTCTTGAAATGAATGATGGTGCAGCATGATGAGCTTTCTGTCCTTAGATCACTTGGCAGGCAATGATCAGAGACTTTTAAAATCAAACAGGCTTTAAGGAGTTGAGAGATGGTTGCGAGCTGCTTGATCAGCTGGGAGCTGCTTGAGATCTTTCTGATTGGTGTTAAATTAGCACAATGAGTTGTGAGGCTAGAAATGTAATATTGTAAGCTTGGGGTCATGTGACGTGGCCCAATAATGAGTTAATGCAGCCTCGCAAGCAGTTTCTGTGCTCCTGGCCAAAGCCCATTGTTTCCTTTAGGAGTGAAATGGTGGCTATTAACACCTCTTCAGGTATAATGAGTTTCAATGTCTCTGTCTTTGTTATCATCCCAGTTGGGGGGAGTCAGTTAGTCTGTTAGCCATCTATATGTTTATAATATGACCTTGTAATGACTTGTGGGATTCCACAAGGATGAGAGTGGAATATTTGTAATCCCTGTTAGAAGCTTCTAGAATAGATGGCCAATCTTATGAGTCATGTGACCTGTAGCAGCCATCTTGTGGTTCAGTAAAAGTCCATTTAAAAATAGGAAAAATAATATTTTGATACACACAGTTTAGATTTCTTTTCATGTCTTATTAATGTGACAAGATGGAATGACTTTTTTATTGCAAATGAAATTACTGAGTTTCTTTCCACTGCTAGAAAGCCTGTAGCAGGAGTTTCAGTCTGGGGTGGAATGCAGGCTCTTGGCTATGCCCATAGAGGAGCAACAGGGGTGCCTGTCCTGAGTGTCTGGTGGGAAATTTTTCAGCTGAAGAGATCCACCAGTCCTTAACAGGCTGAAGAGGAAATCTAAATAAAATTATTCCTCATCTGGAAACTAGGCCCAAATTCAGAGACAATTTATCCCCTTGGGAGAAAGAAGTAGGAACAGCTAATGTCACTGTGGCACTGTGTTTGGATTTCTGAATATCAAAGTGGCTTGCATACGACTTTCCACTGTGCTGAAGGAAGATGCCTATCATGTAGCTGATGAAAGAATTCTGATGCTATGCACAACAATAACCGGAAAGCCTTACTGATAGACTATATTTGGGGCCTTACGTTTATAATCCACATTTTGGCACCAGTCGTGAATGGGTTGTAAATTTGGAGTGCAGTGTTGTAATGCACAAAGCTGTAGGTCTATGTGAGGAAAGCAGTCACAATTTTATACCAAAATTGGGAAAAATAATTACAATGTTTTATTTTTTCATGGGGTGCTGAAGAAATAGTCTATATTAAGAAGCTTCTCTTAAATTTTGGAGTAAATTTTCTGCCTGTGTGTTCTTGGTGCACATCCTCACTTGCACTTAATGGGAAATTGAATGCATGCAGCCCACGATTTCCCATTCATCAAAATTAATGGACAAAGAGAAATCATTGACCATGCCTGCATCATTCTTTGATATTTCCTGCCAGGGGCAAGCAAGCAGAAAATTTACTTCTATATATATATATATACAAAACTGCGGAGAAAATTCAGTATGCAGACCGAATGGGTCAGACAATGCAAACTCCTATTAGAAGGGAGATGGTAGATAAACCATGTTAGAATAGTAAATTTCCTTTGCAATTTTAAATAACATTTGTGTTTATTAGCTACGAGTGGAATCTTCTCACTTTGACCGTGCTGGAACAGTGGGTCAGTTTTCAGGTCTGGAACCCAACCCAACAGCGCACCCAGCAGTTGCTCTTTACCAGAGCAAACCAATGTCACCCCGCCTTCAGGCACCTTGACCAGTTAGGAAGGTTGGACAGGATAATGCGTTCTGCAAAACGGAGAATTCCTAATTAAAGGAACCACGGCATGGGTCAGGAAACCTCAACCGCGCTTCAATTTTTTAGGTCACAAAGAATGGAAAGGAAAGCTGGGAAGGCTCCCCCAGTCCCAGATCTCTCACTGTTCCCTGGAGATCCTGCTGTGGGAGCTAAGAGGCTGCGGTGAAGTAAACTGTCTCAAGGACAGGAGGAAGAGGACAACATCCCCAATCAAGCAGGCGTGCATGGCACTGGCCAAGAATGTCAGCAGCAGGAGTGTGCTCCCTCCAAACTAGAGACAGTGCATCAAGAGGATCCAGGACCACAGGAGGTTGAGAAAAATAAGTGGGATAACACTTTCAGGTGCCAAGTCCATACCCTGACTTACCCAACATTCCTCAAAAAAACACACCTTGCAGCTCCACTCATTCCTTTCTCTGCAGGCACCTTACAGCCAACACTTTGGACTTAGCCTTTTACCTTCTCATACCTATGCCTCACAGTCACCCTCCACAAATGATATTCTTCTCTTCTTGCCACAGAAGCCATTATGAAAGCTCACTCTGCTTTGTTTTTGCAAAATACAGAGAGCACATATCTTTGGGGGAGTGGGGCTGGTTGCCCTCCAGTAACAGGAGCCTTGGCAGCTGTTGTCAATGCATGTTTACCTGGTCCTCTGGGAAGGAGATCTTGTTCCAGAAGGCTGCGGATGTCAGCAATGACTTGTCATGAGAGTCTGTGCCTCCTGAGGTACCGATGCTCAGACATGTCAAGAGAGCTGATATTCTGCCTGTGTTGGGATTCTCACCTCCTTACAGCTGGATCCTAGTGTCTATCCCATCTGCTGTTGCTGGTACAGTTGGCAGCACTGTGGCTCCTGCCCTTGTCTTTCAGAAGAGGTAGAAGGTAGAGCTGCTAAGTCGCTCCCATGTCATTATGAAGATTGGCAGCATTGAGGTGCAGCTGAAAATGAATGAAGTGCTAGGTAGATGAAGTGCCTTTCAAGAAGTTGGCAAACACCTGTCAAGCAGTGAAAGCAGTCTCTGAGAGGAGAAGTGCTTTGAACAGTGGTCTCTCAGTGGCCGTGGCTGGAGTTCTTTAATGTAACTGATCAATACCTTCACAGCTTGTCAGTTTCATTAAAGAAGCTCTTCCCACTGCGCACTTGCCTGGTGACCCTGGTGAGTTGCAAACAGGTGGGAAATAGGTTCCAAAGTTGAGAAATCCAGGAATCAAGGCTAAATCAGCTCATAATTCACTTCTTAACAGTATTAACAACTTCTTAATTACTTACCTGTCAAATCCAAGGTAAATCCTTGCTTGACTTCAATGCCACCCCAGGGAAAACAGGAAGAGGGCAGGATCCTGTTGCGATCTTGACCCAATGTAAATTTCTGGGATTTTGCGACTTGTCTCCTCCCAAAACTGCCTCCAATGGTCTGGGAAAATTCTCCCCTATAATTGCTAATAATGTTGGTTCATGATGTTAGTAGATGGGTAAGTCTCATATCACCTTTAACAAAAATTCCAGTAAAATGGCTATTTATCTGTACTGTAGTTAAGTTTGGAGCTGGTAAAGGCATGGATAAGGGTTTTAACAACAGATGAGGTGAATTTGAGACAGAGGCATGTGTGGTAATCTGATGTGTAATATACCTTTAAGAAGAATGTTATAATGGAAGATCCCATGATCTTAGTATCCAATAACAGAGTAGCGCAGGCAACCTCTGTAGTTAGTAGCCTGTAGTCAGTAGTTAGTAGCAGCAGAGTATAGAGATAGAGTTTGAAGAGTAAGCACATGTTTAATTGCTGCTCAGTACCTTTGTAAATAAACACAGAGGGCAGAATTTTACGGCCCCGTTTTGGCGGGGATGGGGCCATAAATGCGGCGAGCCATATTAAACCGCATTGACTTCAGCGGGAACGGAAAATCCCGCTGCTGTAAAATTCTTCCCAGAGTTTCTACCTGTGAAGTCTCTGCTACTCAACTCTTTCATTAGTACCAATTCGACCACCCCTTACACCCCAGACAAACAGGTGACTAGGATCTAACAGCATGTGAAATGGTTGGGAAGGAAGTAGGTTGGCTTTATAACAGGGCTGAAGGGTGGAATTAAATGGCCAGGAGCAGACTGAGAGGTGCGGTGGTGGGTCTGTATAATGGGGTATGAAGGGTTGGGGTGGGCCTTCTCAACTCTCCCCATTTAAGTCCTGGGTGGTCCACACACCTAGGCCAATTAATGGCCTCATCCAGCGGTGGAAGGAGAGCCATGTCATATGGGCAGGCTGTCAGGTATACCTGGCAGGCCCGGCCATTGGTCTTGGGTGGGGGGGGGGGGGGTGGGGGGGGGGGGGGGTTCGTTCCTGCTCAGGAACCCTGTGCCCAATGAAGGGCCGTACTGGCGTCATGGGTCACTCATACAGGAAGACCCTCCCATTACTCGTTAAACCGACACCCCAACCGCCTCCTCGGTGGGACCTGCCTGAATGGCCCCAGCGAGGCCATTCCACTTCCCTGGGCTCCAGGACTGTTCCTCTTCCTGGACCTACTGCAGCTCTGGCAGCAGGCCATTGCTTCCAGTGGCACTGCTAGTACCGAAGAACTGCCGAGCTCTGATTGGCCAATAGCGCTTGAAGTTGGAGCATCTGCCCTTCAGGGCCCAGGAATACAGATACTGACCGGGTAGGCACATGACTGGCTTTTAATCACTTGAGAATGGCCCTTGAGGGGTTGCCACTTGCTCTGCAGCCAGTAGAAGGGCCCATCATCATGGCCATTAAATCCAGCCCGATATGGGGTTGGAAGTTCAGTTCAGCATCAGATTGGGTGTTCAGGTTGTTAACAACCAAATTCAGGCTGGACCAGTGGACAGGAAGGGTGATGGAATTAGCAACAAGGTATGGATGGGCAGGGGTTTGTAGCTGGGACGAAAGACAATGGCTTTGATGTTTGCAGAGTTTTGCTAGAAAAGGTTGTGACTCACCCATGACTGGATGTTGGATAAGAACTCTCATAACACAGACAAAATGTGGGGACTGAACTGGAAGTCGGGATTGTCAGCCTATATTTAGAACCAGTTGCCTTGTCAGGATATCATGTTAGTAGGCAATATGACAAGGGAGAGAAGGGAGTCCAAGAGTAGATCCCTCCTCTCAAGTTAAGTCCAGGGTGGGAAGCGCTCTGACAGTGAGAGAGTGAAGATAGGAGGGCACTGGGGAACAATTGGGATGGGAACATGTGTAGATTTTTCTGGGAACAAGGATATCAAAGGTGGAGGTGAGAGAATAGATAAGCAAATTTATGGCTACAGAAGTACTCTACAGAAATGGAGGTCCAAAGGCTAGGCCATTGGGAGTTGGAAAGTGAAGTTGCAAGCAAGTTGGTGGAAAGTTTTATTTACCAGTGGAAGATATAGAAGGAAGCTGGGGTGGAAAGAACGGTGGCTGCGGGATGCAAGAAAGTGCTCATTAATGACCTCATCAGTAATTGAGACCATGATAGCGGACAGTCATGGTATATAGCGAAACTGAGAAGGCAGCTATGAATATGGGTAAGAAAATTTAAATGGAGAGAGAAGTTTGGGGTGGATCGGAAAGTAATGGGCAGAATTTTTGGGTCGGTGAGCGGGGGCGGGGCCCGCTCGCCAATGCATAAAATGATGTGCGGTGACATCAGGCGTGCATCCCGACGTCACCGTGTGTCATTTAGATTTCCAGTTGGGCGGGCGCACAGCCGACTCAGCTGCATGCCTGCTGAACTGTCAAAGGCCTATTAAGGCCTGTTAAAAACTAATTAAAATAGTTAAATGAGCTGCCCATCCAACCTATGGCGATATGCCCTGGCGGCCTTCACATTTTTCATGGAACTTCATCTGCAGGCGGGATGAGGTTTCATGAAGTTTTTATGAATTAAATAAAGTTTTTCATTAATGCTCCTTGACATGTCCCAGGTCATGTGACATTGTCACATGAGGGGACATGTCTTAGAATATTTTCTTTCTTTTATTTAGCTTTTACAAACTTTAACTAATCTCCCTGAGGCACCTTCCAGGGAGATTTCTGTGCTCTTGCGCAGGCCCGGACTCAGGGAATCCTACCCCCCTACCCCTCCCACCGCCCGCACAGGGAGCGCACAGCTTCTGGGTGTGCATCATGCTGGGTGGGCCTTAATTGGCCTGCCCACGTAAAATGCCGGCGCGGACCCAATCAAGGGCGCCGATTGGGTTCGCACCCGTTCCCGCCCAGCCCCGCACAACATCCCCCAACGGGGGGAAAATTCTGCCCAATGAATTCAAGGTAAGCTGAGATGATGATTTAAATCACTGAAAATGAACAGCTGTACAATATAGATCCTTCGGGTGGGCCTGGGGAGAGCAGTTGGCAATGAGGGTTTCTAGTTTGTGCAGCTCTCTCCATTTGACTGTTTACTTCAGGGTTACTTACTCTGGGTAAGCGTTTTGATAGCAACTGTTGCAGTTAATGGGATTTCCAGTCTATTGCTTTCTCTTGTATTGCTTTGTCATCCTTAAATATAAAATTCACGCTCCCCCAAACATGAATTTTAGTTAGCCACTGTACAGCAGTTATCACAAATGTGATTAAGTCATTCATTAGCAAAGATCAGTAAGTTTACTTCAAGTTGTTAAACTGTTTAATATGCATGATTCCATTTAATGTTCCACTTGATGTTTTAACTTACCATAAGTGGTAAATTTAGTTCTCTAAAAGCACAAGATTATCATTAGTCAGATATTGTTAATTTTAATTAGGAGCCTTAAGAACTGAAGTTGAGGCAATCTTATTGTATGAGTAGTTAAGATTGGAGTTGTCAAGGAGTGTCTCGAGATTAACAAATGATTGATCTTAAGCAACATTCAGATCACAATTCTCATTAATAATGTGTGACAACTGCATATAAGGTTATTGCTCTCTGATGTCATTAAACAAATTTCTTTTAAATGTCCACATACTATACTTACTGAGCTTTTAGTCAATTCTGCAGAATGGCTGCAGAAAATTGGCCTTTAATGTTGAACCTACTTTTTGGTCAGGGACATCAAAACCAATGCCAGTCAAACTAAATAACTAAATGTGATTGACTGAAAACATACTAGAAAGAAAATATTGTTCGATTGAATATTTGTTTGATGCCACCTTCAGTGATTGTGGTCACCAGACAATACAGTAGAAAGTACTATACTGAGATCGAAAAATATAAGCTACTTCCACAAAGCAAAAATGTTTCCCATTTTAAAACGTGCCCCAACAGTATAATGAAAAAAATACCTCTTTGTTGCTTTTCTTTTACTTTGTAGTTCTAAATCATTGGTCTACTGGGCCATTGGAACTATTTGTAAGTTGAGATATTATGGTCAATATTCAGCTTACCTTGAATGTATATCTGAATGTCTATCTTGCTGTCTCCGAGAGACAGCATACTGAAGACAATTAGAATATTCAATGGACCGAAATCTATATTGTCTCTGTGGATTTTCAATTATTATATGTTCCCCGCAGAGTTGAAATACATTATAATAAGTTGAGCTCAAATTATTTTTATTTCCTCAAGGATGCAAGGCAGACAGACTTTCAATTTATGGAGCCAAACAATTGTGGCACATCTTTAGCAGGACCTTGTGCTTTCAAAATCCCTTATCTGATCCGACAGAAGATTTGCAGCAGTCTGGATATTCCAAGTTCTAGAGGAAGTGACTGGAGGATGCTGGCATATAAATTGAAATTGGACCGGTGAGTCTAAATAGATTTATACAATCATATTAACATAGAAGTCACAATTTTAAAAGACTATACTCCTAGTGTGGAGCTTTGTGTGAGGATGACTAATGCACTTAGCTTTCAGCAGGAACTGTTGGCGCATCTGCACAGGGGAATGCAGGTTTGTTTTAGTGACACCTTCATTACCTTGTAATAAGTTACTCTTTTTTTTGTAAATGATTTTTCAATGCCTGTGTGTTTATCTACACAAAATTAAGAGGTGTGAAGTGGATACAAGTCTTCTGTCATTGTTATGAATGGCTTTGCTTGATTGACACTTTTCTGAAGTTGTAAGTTGAGCATTTTATTTTCACAGTAGATTTTCAAATCCTCTTTGCCTATTGTGTCAGTTTCATATACATTTCAATGACATGCCAGACTTGACAAAGGCTCATTGCTTCTGCACATAGAGGATACTGGGAGAGTGTGTATGGAGGACGTATGCTGAGAATGGAGGGGGACATGAAGGGGTCATGAGAGATATGGGGTGCATGTAGGGGGCACGGAGAATATAGGACCATGGAGGGGCATGGTGGATCCGGGGAACATAGAGGGAATATGGGGTCATAGGGGGCTTGGGAGATATGAAGAGGCAAGGGGGTGTGTGAGGGAGTAGGTGAAGGCTGAGATGGGGTAAGGGGGTGAGGTGCAAGGGCTTGAGGGTCTGACAATCATGATTACAATTGGGCTGATGTTCCAGTAAATGGAAGTAGGCCTTCTAGTCTCCTGGCCTCGCTTTCCACCACATCTGTTGCTGCCTCAGGCCTGCCTCCTGAGGCAGCAGGCCAACTCCATCCTGCTCCTATCTCCCCAGAATGAATGCCGGGCAGGGGCCTCCTTAATGGAGACTGGTTTGTGGACTTGGGGACTTTTCTGTCTCATGCTTCCGGTCTCCTTCACAAAAACCCAGTCTCGTGTCTCTTGCAATATTGCCCTAACTATTCAAATCAGACAGTGGGAAAGGTCATCAATAACACAAGAGTCTAGATATTAGTCTTAGGTGGATATTGTTAGTATACATTTGGTAGGCCAATTAGAAACCATCTATCAAGATAACTTTTTGCATGCTTAACACTAATGGAAAATACAGTGCTAAATAGTACTCTTTGGAACAGTGTAATGTAGAATGCCTCAGAGAAGAAGAGAAATGTGACTATTGACAATAACCATACCAGAAGGAAGGTAAGTTATAGAATAACTTTTCTGCTTAAATTTTATCTAACTTTAAATTATAAACCATGTATCCAAACTGTAGCAACTTTTGAGCAGTATTTTTTGCCAATCATAGAGTATTTCCATCTATTAATAGCTATAAGAAAACCATTACCACACAATTGAATAAAAAACTATAATGCTTATAGCAGTGGTGATAAATGGCACTGGAGTTTTGTAAAGGGTATTGTTATGATCCCAGCTAATGTTACTACTGGACAAGTCAGATCCCAGGGTGGAACCCAGCTAACTTTTATTTTTTGTTTAAAAACGTGGAGAGCTGCTACTGAACAGTCACAGAGTCTGCTGATAAACTTCTAACAAAAGAATAAAACATTTATTAAACAAGAAAAGATGAACTATATTACACTACTCTTTCACCCGTAACTACATCTTTACACATATATACAGAATCATAAGGATAACACAAGTTACAAATTCTACTTTATACTCTCATGTTCATGATAAGTAAACCAATAGGCGACCTGTAGTTGGACACCTCACACGCTGAAACAAAGTGACAGATGCCACCCAAAGCAGACGCAATGGATTTCTCATCAGTTGCACCCCCCAAGATGCTTGTCACACCATGAGCCAACTGATCTCACTGAACTCCGCCTTTCTCCTGAGGGTTTCAAATCTCAACCCTTGGAATCTTCTCTCAAACGACAATTTCACTTGGATGTCTTCAACAAGAATCCACATCCAAGGGTTTGAACTCTCCTTCCAATGTTCTCCTCTCCTGGATCTCGACATGCATTGAAGCTTCACCCTCCATACACACTCTAAGGTATTCGACTGTGCCAAGCAGGACACCACTGCTTCACAGGCTCGTGATATGGAGTCACCCACTTTTGGCTCTCTGCTCAGATCTTCTGGCTTCTCGCAAGCCCACTTTGCCTTGATTCTGCTCCCCGCCGCATGGTCATTTAACTTGGAGCCTTTTCCTCTGCTCCTTACTTTCAATTTTACTGAACGGGAGCGGTTCAGATTCCTGTTCTTTTCCATTGACTTCACTGCCTCCCTGGGACCATCGTCTGGCCAACCCGCTGGTTTTTGGGACTTTCTTTATTTCTTTGGGACCTGTTTTCTGCAGCTCTCTTCCTGCTTGCCCTGGAAGTTTCTGTGAAATGGCTCTGCCAACTGAAATCAAACTGCATATCTGTTTTTCCCTGTCTCTGTGGGCCCCCCACAACTAGGCAACAACACAGTTTTCCTTACTTTGTTTTAACTTCCCTAAACCACTCCAAGGGTCATAAAACCTCATTAAAATTCAGGTACACAAACAGCTCCAGACCTGCTGACTCTATGTTACAGAGAAAATTCTAAATGAAACTACACCCAGGTTTCATCCTTTCTTAACGCACACATACAACATATAAATTAAACTTAAACTTAAAGCTAAAATTTAAACTTAAAGTTATAGCTTATTCCTAACACCCACCAGTATAGATATGACTTATTTAAAACTAACTCTAGTTCCTAACAGTATGTCAGATTTCAATTCTTCTCTATAACTTCACCTTTCTTGAGACAAACCCAATTATTTTAATGTGAGCTTCCATGCGTTATTTTATGCTTATTTCATCCTCCTCGCTTCAGTTTTTTTTTCAGAAGCACCATTCTATTTTATCACTTTTTTCTGGTTCAGACATACCTTTTAAACTATCAAGTTTTCATTCTGTGCTCTGAACATCAGGCACCTCAGCTGAAAATCATATGTTTTGTGCTGCTTATTGGAATTGAAAAGTCATTAGTCTTACTTATTTGGCTGAAATTCTTACATCTATATTGGAAAAAAAAATGAGGAAATCTTAAGACTGAATGTTTGGGTGTGTGGGGGTGGGGGTGGGGGGTGGGGGTGGGGGAGCAGTGTGGGAAGTTCCTAAACTGGCTCAAAAAATGCTGCATTCCTGTTTCCACCATAAAGTAAAGAAATGATATGGAGCTGAAAGATGGCTTCAAACGTATTACTCACTGGTTACCAATTATAATTGTTGTCGATTTCCTTTTTGCTTTAAAATATTGCACTACAGCCACTTTAGTATAGTCACTGGCAATGCACAATAGACAAGCTCAATACCCAGACTGCATTTCTATTCAATACTACAACATTGACTCTCTAATTCTTGCTGCTCTTGCACTTTAGTGTACCTTATATATATTTCAGAGCTGCATATATGTTACTACCGGAATAAATAGATTTGTTCACTGAAGGCACCCTTGGAAACAGAGTCTAACAATTTCCCTTTAGAAGACTGGAGAAAAGCAACTCTGAGAAAATAGTCTTGACATATTGGGAACGACAGAAACGTGGTACTGCTGGCATTTTTAACTATTAATATTATAAGAGTGGTAAACCATATATATGGTCATTCACTTAACAGAATTTATATTAAAAACTATATCTAATCAACCATATTGCTGTGTTTCAGCCACTTCCCTGATCCAAGGTTCTGTTTGACAATTATATTCAAAATCTGCAAAGCAGACACTCATTTGAGTAATTGGGGAATTAAAAAATAACTTTTTGGTGTATGTGAAGGCACAAAGAAATCCATGCAAGTGCTTCCCTCTGATATTGAAATACCATACATATTTTTGCTTCCTGATGAGTTCTTATGTAAATCCTACTGACAGCTAGTTTTACTCGGGTACATTTGAATTTTCATGGCTTTGCAAGAAAGAAAACGGACTTCCACAAGGAATGCATTTGGCCTAGATCTTGCTAAGTGTAATTAATTTACAATTTTCTTTGAAACAATTTATCTTTAAAATACATTATTTTAGTAACTTCAGTTAGTTTCTTTATAGGAGTGTCTTTTTTCTCATTTTATGTGTTACGGTCCTAATGTTGGAACTAAAGACATCACTCACCCAAAATCAAAGGTTAAATTTTGAATGAGCCCACAGTCTAAATATGAATAAGTGTTCCATTGTGAGTATCAATTATAAAACATTTAAGTGAAATCATTCTTTAGCCAATTTTGCAATTCTGTGATCCAGAATCAATTGTGCAAAAGTCTAAGAATTTTTTGTACGTGTTGACCGCAATCCTGTTTGCACCAATTGTCAGAGCCTGAAGGCTTCTATTATGCACATTTGACATATAATAATCAGTGTAGCATCATCAATCGAGGTATATTTTTCCTCATTCAGAAACTCTTCATAAGTCTCTTGAAGATTTTGCATAAATTGTAATTACAAGGCAAGGTAGGTGACCTGCTCCCAAGTTTTAGTCAGTGTCATCTCAGCTTCTAAGCTAAGAAGTGCATCAGAGGGACCCAGTGAAAAGATGTGAATAGTGAATATGTGGAAAATCAAATTGCATTTTTGAAGCCACTTTATTCAGGAGTGTTAAGGGGATCATATTTATCTGATGTTCCTTTTGGACTGTGAAATACTAGAAACATGAAAGATAAGCTACATTCACATCATTCTGTTGGCAAATAATACACATTTTCTAAATTAAGGGCACTCAAACTTACTAATGAAACAGCTCTGAAGCATTTTTCTTTTTGTATTTTAACAGGTATCTCAATTATTTT
This sequence comes from Cetorhinus maximus, assembly GCF_964194155.1. Lineage (NCBI taxonomy): Eukaryota > Metazoa > Chordata > Chondrichthyes > Lamniformes > Cetorhinidae > Cetorhinus > Cetorhinus maximus. The sequence goes on from NC_135888.1 coordinate 90,780,172, forward strand.
GCATCTAAAGCTAGTCCAACCTCTGTGATTCTTGATTTATGGGAAGCTCAGCACTTTCATCATGGCAACCTGAACCATCTTGCTATGATCATGGCAGAAATGGGAAAGCAAGAGCCAATGATATTTGTCGTATCAGAGGCAGAATGCTGAGGTAGTCTGAATATGTTTTTGACAGATTGTGAAAATTCATTTTATGAAAAAACTTACTCAGAATCAACTGAAGTCTTGCTTAAGCAGTAACTCTTTCACCCTAACCAAGATTAATATATTTTCAGTGGATTAAGGCTTCTATGTAGATTTGCTAATTTTGTGAAAAACATTCATGACTGAAGTTGATTTTGTATTGTTAAGTATGTTCACTAATTCAAAAAAAAAGCTGCAAAAGTGTTTCCATTTGGCCCTTTATGGCCCATTTGATAAATATACCACATCATGTGGCACAAAGGAAGAAGGCAAGGAAATCCTAACTTCAAAAATGTTCCTGTTGTTGAATTAATTAATTCTAGCTAGGGTGGCAGAAGGCATTACAATCCACTTCAGCATTCCTAAGTGAGAGAATAGAAAGATCAGTCAGGATCCCTGCTCTTGATGTTTAGCTAATGGCATTTGCTGGAAGTGTATATGTGGAGGCCAAATAAAGGCAGACTGAACTAAACTATTATAATCCCATTGTCAAATGTTCCACTGGCATTGACACAAGAAAATTAACATGTCATGATAGATTTCATGATACCCAAGCATGAGACACTAGTTTAGGAGAAGAGATGAGGGAAAAGTTAACGTGAGGGTAATTTTAGCTTCATCATCTGGTTGATAACTTAGTGGAGTGGATTGTCTGCCAATTGTTGAACGTAACTAATTTTTGAAATTCATATTTGGCTGAATCACTAAGACCACCTATTTTCACCTCAGTAACATTGCCCAACTTCACCTCTTTCAGCTCACTTGCTGCTGAAACCACCATTCATGACTTTGTTACCTGTAGTTTTGACTATTCCAAAATTCTCCTGCTTGGTCTCCCACATTTTACCCTCTGCAAACTTGAGATCATCCAAAATTCTGCTGCCCTTGTCCTTGCACCAAGTGGTTCCTATCACTACTGTGCTAGCTGACTTACATTTGCTCCCAGTCAAGCAACATCTTGAATTTTAAAATTCTCATCCTTGTTTTCAAATTTCAAATCTGTCCATGGCATCACCTATCCCTGTAATCTCCTCCAGCCCTACAATCCTCCAACATATCTGTGCTCCTCCCATTCTGGCCTTTTGTGCAAATTTTAATTATTTCATCACTGGCTTCACCAAAGCCAAGCTTTCCATCACCTAAGCCCCAACCTTTGGAATATCTCCCACACCTCTTCCACCATTTTATCTTACTTTTCTCCTTTAAGACACTTCTTAAAACCTATCTCCTTGGCCAAGCTTCTGGTCATCTGACCTAATCTCACCTTATGTGGCTCAGTGTCATACTCATTTTATAATCCTCCTGTGAAGCACCTTGGGATGTTTTAGTACGTTAAAAGGCTGGTATAAATATAAGTTGTTGTGGCAATTATTGTTGTTGTATATTGTGCAGACGATCTACTCTTTTAGGTTACAGTCCAGATGGTGAAGTTGAAAATGACTTCCAGGGTTATTGCCAGTCACAAGGTTGGTATTCTATTTAGTTCAAAAAAGGTCAATACATCAAATTTTTAACAAATTATCTTAAAATTATCTTGTGTGGTTATTGAACACCTTTCTATTTGGAGCCTGGTGATGTTTCTGGTACTGGCCCCGTCAACCACCTTTATCCAGGCCTGCTGAATTATGGCCCTGGGAATGTTCTGACAGGTGCAAAGGAACAGTATTTCCCTTATTGCCCTGACTTTTTCAAAATGACTTCCAGGAAGGCATTGGAAAACCTGGAGACAGTCCTTTCAATGCATTCTAACTTTGGGGAGTGCAACCTCACTTTACGAGGTGCATTCCCACTTTAAATAGGCCTCCGCAAGCCCACTGGAAATTGCATGCAAACTACTAGCGGGATCCACCATTCGCATTATTTAAAGGGTCGGTTAAGGTGATATAGACTAATTTATGCTATTGCAAAGTCCCTGGAAGTACTGTGGAGTGTTTTTGCAGGTATTGTAGTAAATTCCTGCAATTGACAGAGAAAGTTGCTGCATCCTCACAGGGAGGGCAGACATTGCTGTGACCTGCCAACACAAAGATTGCTAGGCATGAGGGCTACACTTGCAATGCTTGGGGTCTACACTGTGACTGGGAGATGGAGCAGAGGCTGTGGAGAGGAGAAGTTCTGTACAATGTTCTGCCGACTTGGAGTCAGGTTCCTCTGTGCTCTGTGACAGTGACAGGAGACAGCCTGGCAAGCCAGCCAATGCTTCTCAAGATGCATCCTCATCAACATTCTCCTGTCTCCCCATCGAAGTACCCATTTGAGTCCTTTGTAGCAGAACTCGTCCCCTGGTAAATAAACACTCAAACTATCTTTTCCACCTGGACTGACTGCATCTCACTCATGCCCGATGACTGATCAAATGCTGATCCCAAATGTATAATAATCTCCTAAATACCTGCAGTGCAATCTGGGACCTGGTGCCTGTGAGTGTCAGACCAAGTGACGGAGCCTCTTTATCAGTGCTGTGCTGTTGCTTTCTCTTCTCCTGGGGCTGCATTTGGTACGGCAGATTGCAGTTCTTGGTTGCCTGAAAGCAGAAATCGGAAGTGGAAGGCTGGCGTGAGTGAAATGGGGATGAAGTGAAAAATAAAACGTCCATGGTCACACCATCTACAGTTTACTCACCATGCCAAATTGCAGGATGAAAGTGAGCTGGGAATTGATAAAGGACATAGGGCATGAAGATACCATCATCCTCAATGTTCCCAGCGATGCCAGCTGCCATGGGTTCTGTTTCTGCCTACCCCACGATGCAGAGAACTCTCTCTTCTGTAGGGCTCGGTGATGCAGATATCTTTGTCCTCATGGGTTCTGCTCTGCTCCCAGTATTTATGAATGACTTTGCCTTGCAAGAAAGAGGCAGAATGTTCAATTGCACTGTTTGGCTGATTTTGATGCTACAGCTGAATAGCAGGAAATATGAGGAAGCAATGGGAGCTGGGTTGTGACACTGGCATCATTGGAATCTGTGTATTTGAATGTTTGGTTTGAGTCCTGAGGGCCTGGGATTGATGATGGGAGAGTGATGGGACATGGTGCTTTGAGCAGCAGGTGTGCTGAGTAGATAGTATGTGAAGATGTATTCACTGACCTTTCACCATTTTTGAAGTCATATAACTTGTTGTGGCACTGATACCAGGTCCTCGAGGCCAGACATTTTGCATTGACGTTCCTTGGCACTGCTCCCATTCCCTTTGGAGTTGTATCTTGAAGAGGCTGCCGACCTGCTGCAGAAACATGACCTCTCTTGTGTCCACCTGCATGACTAAGGCCTCCAGCATTGCATCTGTGAAGCAAGAAGCCCCCTCTCTTCCCTGGTGCTCCATTTGTGCAGCTCCTACACACAGCCAGTGTCATCACAGGGAGACAGCAGTAGATTCCTTCCACTGAGTCCAGCTCCCCTTCATGAGTGCCAGACCACCTTTAAGAGGAGCAGAATGGCTGCACCCTATGTTACCAACAGATGCTACTCAGCCCCCTGCTTAGTGCTCAGGTAGCCAGCAATGCAAACTCTGCTACAGTCAGGTAAATGAGGAGACAGCACCAAGTTTGTGTGCTGTCTCTCTCTCAATGACACTGGGTATGGGCTGGTCACGAATCATGGCGTGCACGCCTAAAAACAGGCTATAAAGAATTTTTACCCCCTGATCCCTTGAGGAATATTTAAACAGAAGATGGAAAGGATACAAATCATATCTGTTCCAGTTAGGGAAAAATATCAGACTTCTGAATCTCCTTTTATAAAATAGAAACAGAGACAAGCCAGTATACTATATGCTAGTTAGGGATGTGTCAGCTGTTGATAAGCTACTAGAACTTATAATAGAAAATAAAATTACTAAGCATTTGGAGAAGCATGAGTAGTGAAGGACAATTAACAGGCTTCCAAAAGGCAGGCATCCTTATGTTAATATTGGGCAGGATTTTACATACGTTGGGCGGGCGGACGTGCGCCCAACCCGATCGGGCGTAAAATCACATACGATGACATCAGGCAAGCGTCCCGACGTCATTGCACACTCTCGCAATCTTTCAGTTGGCGGGTGTGTGCGAGAGTTGTCAAAGCGCCCGCCGACAATTAAAAGGACTATTAAGGCCCTTAAGCAAGTAATTAATTTTTTTTTCGCTGTTCAGTTGGTGGGTGGGTGAATAGGCCAGGAGGCCTTTGCATTTTTAATGAAACCTCATCCACGGGCGGGATGAGGTTTCCAATGACAAATATAAAACCAGTAAAAAAAAACAATTTTGCCATCATTTCAAACATATCCCTCTTCATATAACTGAGTCACATGTGGGGGTCATGTTTATTTCATCTTTAAAATCTTTATTGGTCAATGTCCAATTCTTCAGCTCCCTGAGGCAGCTCTATGCCCTCAGGGAGCTGTCAGCACGTGCTCCCCAGCGCATGTGCAGACTTACATGCTCGCCCTCCTCCCGCCCCACCCCGGCAGTGCTGAGCGTTAATTGGCCAGCCAGCATGAATCCACGGTCGAGGCCTGATCATGGGTGGGTCTGTTTTGCAGCTGCTCCTGGGCCCACCCGCCACGCCCGGCCGATGAAGGGAAAATCCTGCCCATTATGTTTCAGGATTTCTGATTATTTTTACCTTGACAGAAAGGATTTCAGAATTGAGCTACATTTCAGAGTTCTGAAGTGAAACAGGGAGAGTTCACACAGGTTAATTTAAAAAAGTTAGTTGTAGAAGATGCTAAACATGTCGAGTCACTTGCATGGATTGTAGCAGGTAGCTGCAATATCCAACCAGCAAAACAAAGTAAAGGCCTAGATTTTAACCTGGAGGGGAGTTCTGTATGAGGCAGCTGTTGAGAGGTTAAGAATCCTGGAAGAATGGGTTTCTCCGCATTTCCTGTAGAATTTAACTGCAGGGCACCTTTGAAAGGTTTTCTTGCATTTTGGCAAATTGACTAACCTATGAGAGACTTTCTGGATGTGAAACCAGCTTCACACAGCCATAACCTATGATGCCAGGCAAATGGGAAGTGGAAGAGACTGACAAGGGGTCCGATGAGGGTCTGGGATGTCCTAATCGCTGGATGAGAGGAAAAGCAGATGGATTATAGTTAGAGCTGTCTGATGGTGGTCAGTTTGGTAGGGGGTGCAGGGAGGTTCGATGACACTCTGGCGGAGAAGTTGGTGATAAAATGGGAGCAGGGAGCAGTTGATGGGGAGGGTTTAACTGGGTAGCTTGTTGGATCTGGAGGAAACCTGTTCTTCCTAGTCACGTAAGGTATTGCAAACGCACTTAGATTATGGATTCAGCCTCTGCTAATATTCCCAAGATCCAGGAAACCCTGCTGCCTGGGGTTGGAAATAGAACTATTAAAATGAAGGCATGCAGTCTTATTATAATATTTTAATAACGAACCCACTTTCTGTGAGTAGGTTGGTCTTCTGTCCATTGTCCCACCTCTTGTTAAAACCAGAAGTGGGTGGGTTTGATGCAATTTTGGTTCCTGATCCAGATTTTTTTGCATTTTAATCTCTGACCCGACTCCAACTCACCCATTTTTGGGAGCCTAAGGTGTCAACCACACTGTCACAGTAAAATTAGTGAAATAAAAGAAGTCTGAAGAAGTTATAAAGAGATCTGTAGTGGTAAATGAGTAAACACAATGTAGACCAGATTTTTTATCCTGAGAAAAGGTATCAATTGGAGGATGCAACTGGTCAGGATTAAATGATGTACATTGCAATGTTTGCTCAATATTCTGAAGTATTTAAGAAATTTCAGAGATTTTATTTTCAAACTTGCACCTAGAATCATACAGTGCAGAAGGAAACCAGTCAGCCCACTGAGTGTGTATTGGCCTTTTAAAAAAGCTATTCAATTAGTCCCATTCCCTTGTTTTCTCCCCATAAACTGAATGTTTTCTTTTTGAGGTATATAACCAATTCCCTTTTCAGACCTACTATGGAATCAGCTTCCTTTCAGGCAGTGCATTTCAGATATCAGCTTACTCTCTTCAGAAAAAAACTCATTGTCCCTTTAATTCTTTTGCCAATTTTCTTAAATCTATCGTCAAGTTACTGAATATCCTGCCAATGGGAAACTTGTTAATAAACTCAAATAAGATTGTGGAAGAGTATGGGGAGTTGATTGGTATTTCTCTTCTAATGCATTGTTAGTTTATTCATCATGAACACAGAATGAGCAGAATAGTTTTATGGAACTATATTTTTAAATTTCTGGTCGTTCATTGTAATCTGGCATTAGGATAGGTTGTGGTGAATGCCCGTATGGACATATCACATTTTGTAGTCCAAGGTCCCTGTTACACTTCAAGTCAATTAGTCAAAAAGTTGAATCAGCTTTTAGTTAATCATGCATTAAAACAAACTTAATACTTCAAGTCACAACAGAAACAGTTCATCAAAATGTAATAAAACACCATAACACAACAGGTGGCAGTTACTGATTAAATCTGAGCTGATCATATTAACAATCACTGCACATTTGGTGCACACGAGAACTGCTCAGTATTAAATATCATAAAGTGCTGGGTATAGAACAGAAGGAAATTTTGGTTAAAATTGTTCACTCCCCTCATTGCCAAGTGGTAAGGGTCATTTCTACTTTATATTGAAAAGGTTATTCAGTATATAGGTGGTTTTGCAAATTGTAAATGTTTAGCTATGGAATCACTTACATATTGGAAGGCTTTTGCTGGAAGGTCTTGGGAATACATGTTTTGTAGTGTTATTGTAGTAAACTTTACAGCTGTGAGGATTATGTAAGATGTGTGTAATTATTTCCTAAGTACTCCTTTGCTGCTTGCTGTCATTTGCTGTATATGATGTAAAAATGCTACAAAAGTACAAAAGCATTCATGTAAATTATCATTGCAACACTGCCTTTAAATAGTATCCTTTGTATTAAAAATGTTTGTGAGAAAAATGTTTGTGAGACAAATGCTAACATTGTTTCAACAGTGCCATTTTATACTTTTTACAATGCATTAAGTGTATATCCTTTTTAATTAACCCTTTGAAGATAACATTGCAGCTCCAAAATAATAATAAAATCCAGTTTATTTTCAAGCTACAGGGTAAGAAATATTCTATATAACCTTTGTAGATTCTAAATGAAGCATTGAAAATGTCTCCGGCATTCAAAGAGTTAATTAACATTTAAGTTCCATTGCTCCATCATATTCTGTAGTAAAGCAAATTATGTTTTCAGTTTTATCCAACTCTTCAAATGTAGACTGTGTACTGGGCCCTTCAGTTAGTGTCTATTTTCCAATCAGCAGCAAAATCTGCTTGCTCAAAATTGGTTTGTGTTTGTGCATTTTCCTAATTTCCTAAAATTTCCCATGCTTAATTTCCTAAGCATTATATTACATTATTGAACATGACTAATACACTAAAAGCATACACAAAGCAGTTCAGAGCTAAAATGGCAAGCTTATGTTCAAGTGTTAACAACAATGTAAATGTTGGTTGCAAGATGAAAGTAAAATTGCATTTTATTCAGCAAAAAAATAGGAAAAAGTCAATATCTTTACTTATATGTTTTCCTGGTTTGGCTTATGGTTCTGCATCTTTGTGCTGAGCAATTTTATTGTAGTTTTTTTAATGACTGATTGCTTTTAATCCCAACTTATTGTTTATAATGCTATGTAGTTAATGTTTAAAGAATCTGGTGATACTAACAGATCAGTGATTTTCTACATACATTTTGTTGTACAGCTGTTGTGAAACTATATTGCATTTTCGATCTCAATGACAAAGTACAGTACTCTGAATTATTTTGGAGTACAGCAAGTCTGTGGATGTACTATTTTGAAAAGTAATTCTGAAGTGCTTTCGAATATATTGGCCTTATGTATATATTCATCCACTACTACAGTAAATTTATGTATTGTAATTTAACCCAAGACTCCAGTAAATGAAGTATATATTGTTAAATTTGTTGATTTGCTCTTTTCTGCATTTTGTATATTGATTAAATTTTGGAGCAGAAGACTGGTTGTGCTTGCTCAGTCTGATCAGGAAATGAAAGTTAATCCTACTCACCCACTGAAAATGAGTTACATTATTTAACAGCAGAATTTGCCTGTTCCAAGTGAAAGTATGTGCTAGTGGTGCAAATTCCAGAGGTTACAGCATTAATAGGAAACAAGAATCAAGTGTTACATAATATACTGATGTAACCAAAAAGCACACAGAAGTCTTAATTGGATTACAATGGAGGCAGTATGATTCCACCATTGATCATTTTTATGCCTCAAAACAATTTATTGCCATATTGTTTGCAACACCTTTTGAGGGAGATGAGTTTAAAAGATTGATGTACTAATCACATTTTTCATATTCTTTGAATAAGTACAGTAATTACAAGCCTAATTTACCTGCTTTAATTTAACCTGTTCATCAGTGCAACTATAAGCAATTTGTCAGTTACTAAAGCCAATGTTTTGAGGATATTGAAAAAATCCTGGCTCTATGGTATTCTGCTTATATTAACATGAAAGATGTCAATCAGATCACAACATAACTATGAAGAGGAAAGCATTTCAACTTGTGAGTGAGTCCAGAACATAATTGTAAGACAATCAGTAACAAATCGTGTACATTGGGAGGAATTTCTTTACAGAGAGTAATGAGAATATGGTTTTGCTTGAAGCAGCTAGCACTGCTGCTTTTAAGAGGAAGTTTGATGAATACTTAATGGAGAATGAAATGGAGGGCTGGGGGTGTAGAATGGATAATTAGAGTGGGAGGAGGTTTGTCTGGAATATAAACATCAGCATAAACTCTTTAGGTCTTTTTCCAACTTCCTGGATCAAAATCCTGGAACTCCCCAATAGAATTCTAGCAGCGTCTCCACCTGACAGACTTCGGTAATTCAAAAAGGCAGCCCACCACCATTTTATCAGGAAAACTTGGGATGGACAATAGATGCTAGCTTTACCAGCAATGCCCAATGAAAATGAATTTTAAAAAGTTCCCCAGTTAGTTCAAAATCATTCCTTCCTATGTGCAGTAACTTACACTTGTATTAATTTGCACCTGCAATTGTTTTGCTCACTTGCATATATTGTCCAATCCATTCTGTAATTTGAGTTGCCTTGTCAAATTCCACCATGTGCCTGCTTTTGCATTATCTGCAAATTTAACCAATTTTCCTGCATGCCCACAACCTTGAGATAACTGATAGCCTTTTGTGTCGAATTTAGTGCTTAACATGGAACTTAAAAGAAATACTGAACTGATTTAAGTGCACTACCTGCATCATCTTTTCTTGCAGACAGCTCAATTAGTCAAGTATTGAATTGGTTCAAATCCCACCTTTTTATCTTTCCAGAGTGAATAAACTTAATGCCACATTTTAGGTCTGAGATATCTTTCACTTGTTTGGCTCATAACCTCGCTCTTTGTGTGTTTGCTCATTGAAATACCGGCGGGGGGGGGGGGTTTATCATTTTAAGTTAGACTTTTGCTAATAATTTCCCAGGAAATGTGGAAGACATAAGGAATTTGACTGTCTCTTTTGTGCAAGAGGGTAGAATTGCCGAAATATTTTTGCATCCGATAGAACTTTTCCCTTCAAACCTCACCAACACGAGCAGCCATGCCAAATGGATACATACGTTGGTCCAGAATTTGATTTGTATGTAATGTAACATTTGTAGGCTGTTGAAAAAAGTATCATACATGTGAAAATTTAGTATCTTTTAAGGCTCAATTCTGTTTGAAGGGCAGAAATTTCCCCCCGTTGGGGGGGTTGAGCGGGGGCAGGCACGAACCCGATTGGCGCCCCACCACCATTTTACGTGGGTGGGCCAATTAAGGCCCGCCCATCGTGACACTCACAAGCGCTCCCTGTGCGGGTGGCGGGGGATTCCCTGAGTCCGGGCCTGCGCTCTTTCACACTGTTTACCAATTTAGCCTGCCCACAGTGTGTTATGGCTGCAGGGTGGGCTGGCATGGAGTGAGTCAGCTTCCAGCCGACTTTACTTGCAGCCCATATGTTCTTAAAAAAACAATAAAAACACAAAGCACAGTCTCAAAATCCCTCTAATATTTTAATTTGAAGCAAGTCAGAAACAGTGTGTATGCAATTTCAAAACAGAACACCATGAATAACAAAGCACAATTTGAATCATAACTTGCTTTAATTTCAAATGATTATGTTCCTTTCCCGGCAAAGTACAATAGTGTTTTAAAAAGTGTGAAATATGTGACTCAGTTATACTTTTCAGCTAATGGAGGATAAATTCAAGTTATAAAACTTAGGCTCATAAAGCAAGCACTTTACACCAACACCTAGTAAATATAGAATCGACACCTGTGACAAATGGAATTATATCCAAGTATGGAATTAAGTTTACAAAAACATGAGTGAAATGATCAGGTTCTTTGTTGCAGCTCCTTCCACTTTCACCTAATGTGAACACTAAAAACAATTGTTTAATAGCTTGAATGATGCCAACAAGTTTGCCAAATCAGTTCACACACCATCAGATAATTTAGCTATAATTTGTTGCAGAAATGTCTCAGAACACAATACTATTTTGTTCCTTTGGCAAACAGCTTTCTTGTATGCGATGTAACTAGTTCCAAAGCTAAATAGCAATACGACAATCTCATATCACTGTCACCAATTTTATCCTCTAATATACTTTGAGTATCATACTTTACATCCATGAATTGCCCATGAATAAGCTCACAAAAGAAAACCTTGGAAAAAGCAAAATTTACTAAGATTGAATTAAAATTTGCTAGAAAATGGTTCTGAGTAGATAAATACGTCTTTGGTTGTTTGATAACGCTTCTTGGTTTTTGCAGGCTGAATTGTTAAGCCCCACAATCATATCTGCACAAAATCTCCCCTTCCGCCAACAGTCTGGCTATATAATCATCCTTATTCTACACACAAACTATTTGAAAGGAAAAGGGACCTCAATGCATTCCCTGCAACACTTTTTCTAACTAAACAAATATACTTGATTAAACACAGTATTTCCAAATGTTCTTTGATGAAGTCCAAAAGAGATCTTCAATTCCTCCTGCAGGAAGAGTACAAGCTGTAAACAGCTGGTCATTGTGACTGCAAGGAGCATGTTCACTATTCAGTATTAATGTTGTTGTACTCAGCAGGTTTTAACCTGATTGGGGGCAATGTAAGCCAAAGTGTATACAGAACATTTAAGCTTTACAAACAGTTTCTAATCTGTCCAAATAAAAAAAATGCATCAATATACTTGTAAATAGTGAACACATTACGTATGAATTAAATCATCTTCCTGCACTTCAAATATATTTCTTAACCGGTCTAATCACAAGTACTAGCTGTAAATCTTGCTTCTCCCTCAGCAGTCCATAGGAGTACAGGTGCAAGTGCAAATAACATACTAATTCTGCAGCTGCAACAATAGCCAAAAGTTCTAAAGTTCATGAATAAAATACTGACACCGATTTTGCTTTGCATAATCCATAAAAATAAAAAGATACTGCATGGTGAGAAAAAATTCAAAGAAGAAGTACTTAATAAATTGTATTCATCATGTGCAAAATAGTGAAATCAGTGAAATGTGAGAGAATATCCTTACACTGTATGAATGTCCACGATATCTAGCAGTAAGATTGTTTCCCTTTGGAAAAAGGGAACTTGACATTAAAATTTAGAAGAGATTACATGCACAACAGAAAGACATGCAACATAATTAGCCCTTTGAGAAAGGCTCATGTAACAGAGTTATGTATTGATTAATTGTCTCTTGAAGCATTTCATACATTTTTATTGTACCAGAGAGATAGAATTATTTTGCAACTTCAGTTCTCTTTGTGACTTTCTTCCAAACTCCCTGTTAGATGCTGTGCTTTTCTGAGCCAGTTTCTGCTGTGCTCTCTGGTGATCATCATTAGTGTAGGACTAGACAGTTGAAAAGGCATGGCTCTTGCATAAGGGCTTCTCTTTTTTGGAATAAAATGTTTTACCTTCCAAGTTTATATGACATACCTGCAACATTAAAACAAATCAAATAGGTATCAGATCCCCTCTGATTTAAAAAGTTCAGGCTGAACTTAACACTGCACTGATATAATTGGTCGTCATGCAAGTACATTGGTTTACATTTTCAAATGCTCTCCAGAATGCTTGTACTTTTCTAGAGGTGTCCCACATTACCAAAATAGGAATTGTATAAATTTTCCAACCAGACCTACAATAAAAATAGTTACATATTGTGTCCATACTAAATGGAAATAGTACAATATTGCAAAATAATTGTTCATCCTTAATTTCCTAAACTAACCTGGAACAGCAATCAAGTTGTTTGGCATGAGCAATTTTTAAAATTTTACATACTTGTGATTTAAACTTTAGCATTCACACTTGGCATACGCTCCTATGCTGACTCCACCCTCAGTTGGAGAAATGCGTACAGTTTTGGGCACCCCACTTTAAGAAGGATGCCAAGGCCAGTTTTAGATTGGAGAATCTTGGACTTTTCTCCTTAGAGCAAAGAAAGTTATGGGGAGGTTTAATATAATTATTCAAAATCATGAGGGCCTGAATCTGCTGGTCGGTGTGTGGAGGTGGGCCCCACTCACTGACACATAAAATGACGTGCAGTGATAGCAAGCATGCGTCCCGACGTCACCATTCTGATCTTCAATTCGGCGGGCACACACTGGAGTCGGCTGCGCGCCCGCCGAACTGTCAAAGGCCTGTAAAGGCCATTTAAAAACCAATTGAAATCATTAACAGGGCTGCCCGTCCAACCTTAACGTTGGCGGGCAGGCGAAGAACACATTTCTCATGAAACCTCATCCACGGGTCGGATGAAGTTTCATGAAGGCTTTATAAATTAAATTACAAATTTTATTGAAATACATAAACATGTCCCAGCTCGTGACACTGTCACATGAGGGGACGTGTCTGAGTAATTTTTTTCCATTTTTCATAATGAAATTAATCTCCCTGAGACAGCTCCATGCCTCAGGGAGATTTCTGCACTCTTTCCCGTGCATGCATGGAAGAGCGCAGGCACTGACTCTCCCTCCTCCCCCACCCGCACAGGTAGCGCTGAGCGCTTCCGGGTGTGTGTCACGCTGGACAGGCCTTAATTGGCCCACCCACGTAAAATGGTGGCGTGCAGCCGATCGCCGGCAGCATTCGGCTGCGCACCTGCCCGCGCCCACCCAGCCCACACAACGGGAAGAAAATTCTCCCCGAGGGGTTTTGATGGAGCAAGTAAGGAAAAACTGTTTTCTCTGACAAGTAGGTTTGTTATAAATTTAAAATAGTTGGCAAAGGAACGAGAGGGGAAACAAGGAGAAATTATTTCACACAATGGGATTATGATGATCTGGAATGCACTACCTGGAAGTGCAGTGGAATCAGATTTCTTTGGAACAATCAGAAGATAATTAACTGGAAAAGTATCTGAAGAGAACTAATTTGCAGAACTATAGAGAGAAAGCCAAGGTGTGGTACTCAATTGGATAACTCTTTCAAAGGCTCGCAAATGGCCTCTTAACTGTTGTGTATCTGGAAATATTACATAGTAGAACAGCTAATGCACATCAAGCAAGCTGTAAATTACATAAAGTCAAAGTTTTCTTTAAAAAATACAATAATGTTTCTTTATTGTCCTTTAATGTTCTTGAATTCCAAGCTAGTTTTTTCAGAATTAACTTGCAGCAATTGCTAAAATATCTAACAAATTAGGTTTAATTTGGGATCCATATAAAATAAATTAAACTTAATGTTTCATAGCCACTAGATCTAAATCAAAACTAATAGAACAATTTGCAATCTTATAATATGCTTAACAACCAATGTTATAGGGTAGGGGGAAGCTGTATTGTGTTCTTAGGATTTGGTTCCTACGGCATTGGTCACAAAAGTCGAAATAAATTAAGACGGCTGATGGAGACCGCGTTGGAGCCTACAACCAATATAATAATCTCATCAGAGATGTAGAAAAGTTGGGGGCGGGGCAGTGGTGGTGGTTTGGGAAGAGGGGAGAAAGAGAAGTGGGGAGTTGAGGGGAGTGGAGGAGCGTCCACTGTCAGCAGCTCGCAATAGTGTTGTGTAGCCAGAAGGAGCAGTCTTGCTCCTCCGAGCTCCAACTTGAGGTAAGAATGAAAAAAACAACAATTTCTGATGGCTGCCTTTGTTCACTTTAAGGACAGCTGGTATAGAACATGGAACGTTGATTGAAGCAGGCTCATTGTGGATGGGTTCTGAAAGTGCTGGACGACCCTCCTATTGAAATTGAAATGAGGTCTGCATGCATTTCAGCCAGCTGCCAGGGCCAACTAACAAAAGACCCTTGAAGAACTTTGCAGTGTTCTGGGTGCACACTCAAATTGGGCGCTGCCCTATTCACTGCCAAATCATTCTTTGTGTTCATTTTACACCCGTAAAATGGGTGCAGAAATGTTCAATTTCTAGTCCAAGATTTGAACAGACCATCATCATAAAATACTTAACCAACAGTTATGGATTTGAATAATTGCCACTTATTTCAAAGTAATTATCAGTTAGATACAGAAACGAACTAAATGACACAGTATGTTCTTGTTTAAAGCTAGATTAGATCTTTCCCTCAAGCCATTTTCTTGACGTTAAAAGAAAGTCCTTATGTTTGGAATGCTTATTTTGGTTATGCTGGAACATGATCATTGAATGTAGCTGTTTATTAGAGCTGTTTAGGTATTGTGAATTAAAAGGATCAGTACCAAATAAAAACCAGACAACAATACTTCATTTGCATCATATCTAACATATCTGATCAAAGTTTTTAAATTGAATTCAAGGTACCATTTTTGCACTTTAAATTCACTGATGGACACTTTCAAAAGGAAGTGATATCTTGACACGAATAAAACAAAACTTCTTTGTCAGTTAAACCATGGGTGCCCTTTTGAATCAAGTGTTCATTTAATTGCTCTCAGTTCTTTATCATGCTAAAAATTTATCTTAGAAGAGACATGTAAATTTGTTATAGTATTGTTGATGGAGAATTGAAAAAAGATTAATACTCACTGCACATACAAAACAGGTGTCATGCCAGCTGTATCCTAGAGCTTCAAGAAATCTATCGCCAGCATCGATCTTGAAGTCACAGCCATGACATTTAGTTCCAAACATTTTCTCATAATCTAATTAGATTGCATAAATAGAAAATGTAGTTTTAGATTTACTTGTACAGTACACTGCAGAGACTTTAATGTTATAGACATTTTTATAAATATTAATTTAGTTATTTGATAATCACTGGTTAGGCTTTAGACTTCAGCTAGAGGAGTGTGTCTAATTCGGGGCACCACACTTTAGGAAGGATGTCAAGGCCTGGGAGAGGGTGCTGGGGAGATTCACTAGAATGATACCAGGGATGCTAGACTTCAGTAATGCAGACAAGCTCGAGAAGCTGGTGTTGTTCTCCTTAGAGCAGAGATGGTTAAGGGGTGATTTAATAGACACATTCAAAACACGAGGGTTTTTCATAGAGCAAATAAGGAGAAACTGTTTCCACTGGCAGGAGAATCAGTAATCAGAGACTACTTTAAGGTAATTAGTAAAAGAACCAGAGAAGATGAGGAGAAATGATTTCACTCAGCAAGTTGGGATGTATACATTGTTCAAAAGTGGGGGTAGAAGCAGATTCAATAGTGACTTCAGTGGGAAAGAAAAATCATATTGAATGTAAAATGGAGCTACCAATTCACTATCTCCCATTTTGTGCTATGAATTTCACCCCACAGAGACCATTTAACCTAATCCTCTGCACCATTTCTAATTATAACCATTCCCCAAATCATCCAGAAATTGAAGCTGAGAATTTGGAATTTAGATTCATTGGAAAGTTTCCACGGTCATTTTGACAGGACACAAAAATATTGCAACAGAATTTTTGAGTAATCAGTGGTTAGACAAAACATCCCAAAAAGATATCAGGCTTGCCAAAATATGAAGGAAGGAAAGCAAGTGAAACACTGAAAACTCTAGACCTTTGCATATATATAGTGGCGATAATTTATATGCATCTTTTTGTAAAATGGTTACATTCTTACTGATACACTCCAACTTTTATATTAAATTCCATAATCATGTAAATAATAACTGTGTTACACATGGCCTCTAACCGAAAAAGTCTACAAAATACAAGTCACTTTTCTCCCTGAAAACAAATCATAATTATTGTATTACAAATTTTGTATAGCTCCTATGACACTTCAATGTCAACCTTTATAATTATTTTCTGAATAAACATTAAAAAACTCATTTACTGTTTACAGTGCCCAAAAGCATCATTAAAATGTCACAAATAACACTTAATAAAAAAGACTTGCTCAATCACTGTAAAAGAATGGCCATGATATTATCTCCTAAATACATAAACATCCATTTTGTATTAAAACTGCCAATCTGTTGATTCACCAGTGCTAATATAAAAGATTTTATAATATTAGCAACTTTCTTCACAAATTATTTCTTTGTGTAAGTAATAAAACAAGTCTTTAAACATTTGTGAATCTGTGCTGGATTGTTCTGTTCTGCCTACTTCCAGTTCCTTGCTGACCAGAAAGACACAATGCTATTATGTAGATGAATTTGCAGTCATTTACACTGTATATTGCTGCTATTCTTCAACTCTTGATTCAGGATAAACTGGTATTAGACTATTTATCTTCATGATCAAAGGGCAGCTGGGTAGATTGGATTTTAACAATTGGTAATAGGTGAAAGCATATATGTTACACTGTTAAATGTTGCCAGAATTTCTAAATAGCTGTGTTACTGTATAATACCAAAATGATTTCTTAACTTTTAACTTTACATATATGCAAGATAGTGTTTGAATGCATTAATTCATTTGAAATGGTGTGCAAATAAATGCATTAAGATATACATTTGATTTTTGAGCAAAGTCTTACTCTGGTCAGAAGGATGATGAATACAACTTTGACCAAGCACATGTCTATCAGACAGTATTCTCAATTTTTCTGCAGTACATAACATATTTACCTCTCTCACAGTAGGGCTGACCCTCCTCCATGTAAAATGCTTTGTTGCGGATGGGGGTTTTACACGCAGCACAGTTAAAGCACTTAACATGCCATGTCTGCTTCAAAGCATGCATAATTTCCTAATAACAAGAAATGCAGGTTAGTTAAAAATACAAAGAGAAAATTCACACTTGGGCAAGAGTTTGAAACATATATTTATTTTGATTTTTCAGCTAATTTAGCCAATAAATGATTTCAAGTAATTTACTGACTATATTGTTTAGATATGGCTGGGATAAATAATATAGATATGGCACAGGAGACCTATTAGAAATGGGCATCTTGCACCATTTTGCAGAGTTTTTCAGTAATCCAAGTTCAAATCAACAAATATGATAAAAGCCTGATTCATGGTTTATCTATCTGGGTTTCCACATATGAGAGGACGCGTGTCTGGTACACATTTTCAAAAGGCCTTGTTTTTTTTTGTTCACAAGTTAGCTTGCTTAGTGCAAGCCACTTATGCATTCAAAGCTACAAATATACAATATTACTTACGCCTATAATCTTCTGTTTGCATTTGGCACAATTGGGGGCATGCTTATTTTCATAGCATTTTCCACAGAACACAGAGCCCTTTTCTTCAAAAAATCCTCCCTCAGTCAAGGTCATCTTGCACTGATTGCAAGTAAATTCTTCAGGATGCCAAGAACGGCCCAAAGCTACAAGATAGCGACCCCTAAATAAAAAAGGAGCAAAGTCAACGATGTTAATTTTGATTTTTCTAACTGGTAAAGTTTGATGACAATAGCCCCTCTTCAATGTAGATCAAAAAATCACATTTACAAAATGATTTTTCTGCTGCAGACATTAAGCTGATTTGTTCATATACCCAAACATTATTAAGTCATTTGTACAAATTTTGTATAGTTGCACAACTGAAGAGATGTTTGCAAGACACACATTTGTCCCCTGGCAGTTTGTGTGAAGGCATCTAGGTACATTTCAGTGTCACCAAACCAATCTTTCCTCCATTTACTTGTTTTAAAATCTAACATTGTTATTATTAAAATGCCAAACAGATGAAAAGATGTGGATTTGAAGAGCACATTTCTCCCCCTCAGACGAGGATCATGAAGGTGGAGGGGAACTCTCTCTCCCAAAAAAACTTATGGTTGTCAAACTTGGATGTAAAGAAAAAAATACTTCACCTGTTTAATTAATAAATTTTCAGAAATTAAGATAGCAGCTTGCATTTATAGAGGGCCTTTAATGTAAAAAGATTCAAACAAAGGAGGATATATTAGGAAAGGGGACCAAAAGCTTAGCCAGAGATGAATCTTAAAAGAAGAGGGAAGTGGACAGGCAGAGGGGTTTAGCTGAAGGCACAGCCACTAATGGTAGGACAGAAGGATGGCATCGGGGGTGGTGATGGACAGTGTATGTAAGGCATGCACAAAATGCGAGTAAGAGGGATCAAGAACTGATGTCTGGGGATTAGAGTTGAAGGATGTAACAGAGTTATGGATGAGAATTTTAAATTTGAGCAATAGTTCAGCAGGTCAGGCATAATGGCAAGTGGAATTGAATGCATGATAGGATTCAGGCATCAGAGTTTTGGATGAGAATAAGTTTTCCAAGAGTGCCAAATGGGCAGTGAGCCAAGTGAGCATTTGAATAGTCAAGGCTGGATGTCACAAAGGAGCAGATGAGGGTTTCAGCAGAGGATGGAGTGGAGGAGGCAACATCAAGGAGATGGAGGTAACCTGTATTTGTAACGGAGAATATATGAATCTAATAGGATGCCAAGATTATAAGCAATCTGGCTCATTGTGAGACAATGACCATTGAGATGGTTGGAATGAGTAGTGAAAGCACAGAGTTTGTGGCAAGAGCTGAAAATGATGGCTTCAGTCTTCTCAATGTTTAATAGGAAAAATTGTGGTTTATCTACAACTGTGGCCTAAACTTTAATAGGGGTGGATTATGCCATTTTAACAATTTCAATCAGCAGATTTTAATAAAACCTCAGCATCATTCTGGAGGGTATTTGAGTCAGTATTGATTAAAAAAAAGACAATTATTAGTCCAGCAGAGACATATGACTCCAACATAGGCAAATTGTGTGGTGATTTGAAAAATGCTTAGGGCAAAATTTTCTGGCTGGCGTGCAGGTGGCGGAGCCCGCACGCCAGTGCTTAAAATGTCGCGCGAGCATCCCGACGTCAGCAAGCGGCATCGCGATATTTCGGTCGGCGGGCACGCTATGCAGCGGGACGCACGCCCGTCATTAATTAAAGGCTTTGTTAAGGCCATCAACTCTCCAATCGACCAGGATTTTGAGGGGCCCGTGCGAACTTCGGGTTAGCGCACGGGCCCAACGGGCAGGCGGGTAAGTGATTTTTTTTTTTACAAACCTCATCCAGTGGCGGGATGAGTTTTAATATCGGAATTAAAAAATTGTTATAAAGTTTTTGTGTATTTCATTAACATGTCCCATCTCATGTGACATTTTCACATGAGGGGGACATGTTAATGATTTTTTCATTTTTCTGTTTTTAAAGTTTCACTGGTTTTCAGCGATCTGCCCAAGCCACCGGTATTTGTGTGCTAAAACTGTTTTGTGTGCTAAAGCTGTCTTACTGACCAGGCTGGGGAGATTCAAATACAGAATTACAAGAAAAATGGCCACTGACTTGAGTCAATGACTGATTCAAGAACTTTGGCGAAAAAAGGAATGGAGGTGGAGATATGGTGGTGACAGAGAGGGTGCGATTAGTTTTTTTTTAAAAGGAGGAGTTAGAGTGATAATTTTGAAAGCAAGCAGCCCTGTACCTAAGGAGAGGAAACACCATTTCCTACATTAGCTAGCATGGGGATCAAGAAGGAAAGTTAGACGGTGAATGTTCAGTAAAAATGACCTTCCTCAGATGCCATTGAGCTGAACGTTTATTCTGTTTTTCTCTCCACAGATCCTGCCAGATTTGCTAAGCATTTCCAACATTTTCTGTTTCAATTTTAGATTTCCAGCATCTGCAGCATTTTGTTTTTGTGCTAAAATTTTAGCTGCTTGCCACCAGTCATTTCTTATCCCTCGCTCAGAGCCAAATCTCAATCACTTGGCTCTGATCTGCTTTGTTTAATGGGCAGGATTTTACGTCCTGTGGGCGTGCGCCCAACCCGACTGGGCGTAAAATCGCATGAGATGATGTTGGGCGAGCGTCCCAACATCATCGTGCATTCACGCGATATTTAGCTTGGCAGGTGCACGCAAAAGTCGGAAGCGCACCCGCCGACAATTAAGAGGGCAATTAAGCCCATTAACAGCACAATTGACTCCAATTTTTCGTTGCCCGTCCAACCTTACAGTTGGCGTACGGACAAAATCGGCAGCCTTTGTATTTTTCATCAAACCTCATCCAAGGGCGGGATTAAATCTCCGTGATGAAATAAAATAAAAATAAATATCTGTGGCCAGCATTTTTTCAGCTATGATTGATTATGATGCATGGGCACTTTTTTTTGCAGCTTTTTAAACGTTTATTTTAGCTTTTTCAGGTCTGCAGCTCCCTGAGGCAGCTGTCTGCCTTCAGGGAGTTCTCTCGAAGCGCTCACCTGTACCCACGGTGACATTGCCACCTGCTGTCTTCCCGCCCCCACCCCGGCAGCGCTGAGCTTTTCAGTGCGCATTTCACGCTGAGTGGCCGTTATATGGCCAGCAAGCGTGAAATCGTAGTTGGGGGCTGATCGCAGTCGTGGGTCTATTTCCCGATCACTCCCGGGCCTGCTGATTGTCTGCACCTCCAACGTAAAATTCTGGCCAATGAGTTTCTCCCACAGTAACAAAACCTTGAAACTTATTATCTTCAGCACAGCCTGAATCATGATATTAGAATATTTTAATTAAATGATGACAAAGTTTGTAGACCAAATCGGTGAGATAATTATGTTATTATGATACATATTCTCTGCAATTACATTTACTAGTAATGAGTACCATAAGCTTCAGATGGGTTATATTTTGTAATCTCTGATCAATGTCAAATGGGGAAAGAGGTTGCTTATGGAGGAGTTAAACAGGCTCTGCTTGGACTAATAATTGCCTTTTTTAGTCAATACTGACTCATATGTCCTTCAGAATTATGCTAAAGCTTTATTAAAATGTAGTGAATGAAATTGTTGACCATTTCACACAATTATATGAGATATTAATTACCCGAGTTCCTGATACACTGGTATCATTTGCAGTAGTGGAACTGAAAATTTCCTGCATGTACTGTGACTATTTTTAAAGCTTTAGTGCTACACAGCTGTTCTATTTTGCAAGGTTATAAATTCCTTTAACATTTTTCATTCTATATTAAGCAGATCCCAGAAGTAGTCAAGTCAGGAAAGCTTGGCTCAAGTGCTCACGCCTGCCTGCCTTTCTCATCCCTGAGTTTTGTTTCTATGATGAATGGTAATTCAGGTCAGAGACATGAAGGTCAGCAATGATATACAAATGACATATTGATCAAGAGTTTAAAACTACAAAAGAGTTAGCAAACACAATAAAACCAATTATACAACAACTAATAATGCAATTTTCAGGATTCTAAAAATCTTATTGTGTATAATTTCATAATTGTGAATATGAATTGATCTTCAAAAAGGAAATGTGCTTCCTCATGAAATCATACCCATATGATTTATTATTTGTACAAAACGGAGTCCTGTATTATAAAGCACCCTATAAGAAACATCCCAAATAACTTTTTTGGGGCATAATGAAACAAAATATGACACTGAGCTATTAGGGCAGAAGCTCTTTGACAAACTTTTCCTATGCCTTTAATCTATCTAATTTAGGGGATGCCAGTGGAAAGATAAAACCTACTCTTTATTCTGGGTGAACAGGGGAGTCTCTGCATTGGGCCAGCTCAATCCATTTATCCTCATCATAAAACTAGGTCCTAAATGTTTACTAGCACATGTTTCTCATTCAATTCAAATATAATCAAATAAAATAATCTTAATGGTGATCTACATGCATTGCATTTTGATAAAGTCAGGAGCAAAATCATTTTGCCTTTAACAGAACATGTTGCAAGAATTTTGTTGCTATTATATTGTTTCATTGAAGCTATGGAAGAAAATATTGTACTGCTGAATTCAAAAGGAGAGAAAAGAGAGGGAGAAAAGAGGAGAAGGAGAAAGGAGATAGGGAGAAACAGAGAGAGAGAAAGGGGCAGTGGGGAGGAGGAGCAGATAATTCACAGAGAATTCACAGAGAAAAGCAAAGCATTAATAAGAAAGCAGCAAGGAAAGGAAAAAGGATTGGAAAACACAAACAGGAGAGAGGAGATACACAAGAACAGCAACACAAAGACAAAGACAGAGTCATCATATTTATTGATTCACCATTGCAACCTCACAGAAGGCCACCTAGTGGAGTGAAATAACTGACATCTCACAATTGATAATTAGGAATATACATTCATTGCAAATTTATATTTATTATGGCAAAGTAATCCTTTACATGACCCAACTCCATGTACAAAGCATGAACAATTACTTTTATCTGCATTTCTTACTCACTTGATAACCTTGTTACAGTGGGCACACACTGGAGTCCTGTTAGTCCCATCAGGTGCTTGCTGTGCTGCCTGGACAATAGAGTTTCGATTTTGCTGAGGGGTTGGCTGAGCAGGTTGAGTGAATTTAGTCATTATGGTTGTAGTTTTGTCTGGTGCATACTTCTCTGCAAAGGAATTGTCAACCACCCAAGGTGGTCTGCAAATTGGAGCAGAAGGACCTGGAGGAGCTCTTGGGACATCTTTCACTGAAAAAATAATGTAATAATTTCATGAATTAGATGCTATTTTGCCTCTAGTTTTCAAGTTGTACCTTCTTATGACATTGTATTAGTGATGTGTGCATGATGCTCAAATTCAATTGTTCATTACCTTTTCTATACCTGGTCTAAGCTATGATTACTTAACCAATATCTCAACAAAATAAATCATCATTCATCTACTATTTGAGAGGTTGATGCAACATTTAAAATAAATCACAAGCTTGTCTTCAGGACGGCACCAAGAGCAATGACTTGTCAACCATTCACACCATACAAGGGGTCTCCCATTCAAGAGTGTGTAACGTCCATAATTCCTTTAACTCATAGCAATTAAAGACCTTGAATGTTTTAAGCTATTATTAATCTGCCTCTTTCAATAATTAAGTCAAGTCCAGACAGGGCATCAATGTTCCTCAGGTACTGGATCCTTACTGTGCCTGAAAGGTCACCGGCGGGATGAGGTTTCATGCCGGGTTTTAAACATTTTAATAAAGTTATTATATAAATTATGAACATGTCCCATCTCATGTGACTGCAGCCATGAGTGAGAGTTCCAAAAGGCTGTACTGCCTACCTGGTTCCAGGTAGACATACCTCAATATGGCTAGAAAGAAGTGTGGAAGGTGGGAGAGGGGGAAAATCCAGTTGTCATGATTCATGTCAGGGCCAATGACAGAGAAGGAAAGGGAGGAAGTTCTACTGGAGGGATTACCAAGAGTTAAAAGCTAAATTAAAAAGTAACACCTAAAGGATAATAATCTCTTACTTCAGCAATATGTTCATTGGCATTTGGGAACAAACAAATTGAAAAGTGAACGCATGGCTAAGGGAGAGGTGTGGGAAAGGGAAGCTCAATTTCATTGGCCAGATTTAAATAAAAAAGGATAAGAGAAGAGTTCAGGACATGAACAGCAGGTGAAGGGGAGACTAAAATAACTAAACAACAGCAGGACTGACAAATCAAAAACATGTTAAGTTAAATGGTGTGAATAAAACAGCATTAGGGAAAAAGAACAGGTTCAAGTCTCCTGTCAAGTGAGAGTTTATATACTAAAGCACAGAGTACATTAAATAAATGGGATGAATTAGAGGATCAAATAAGGGATAGCGGGTATAGCATGGTGGTTATTACTAAGACATGAGTACAAGCTGGTCATGGTTGGAAGTTATATACTTCAAGTTATATGGTCTATCAAAAGATTAGAGCAAGGAAAGGGAACAAGAGTAGCCTTATGAATTGAAAATACTACTGCAATGTTAGTAAGAGAAGTATGGGAAGGGGAAGAAAGAATCCAACCATCTCCCCTTTACCTTCAATGGCATTACCATCGCTGAATCCCCCTCTATCAACATCTTGGGGGTTGCCATTGACCAGAAACTGAACTGGACTAGCCATATAAGCACTGTGGTTACAAGAGCAAGTTAGAGGCTAGGAATCCTGTGGTGAGTAACTCACCTCCTGACTCCCCAAAGCCTGTCCACCATCTATAAGGCATAAGAGTCAGGAGTGCACTGGAATACTTTCCACTTGCCTGGAGGGGTGCAGCTCCAACAACACTTAAAAAGCTTGACACCATCCAGGATAAAGCAACCTGTTTGTTTGTCACCCCATCCACCGCCTTCAACATCCACTCCCGCCACAACTGATGCACAGGGACAGCAATGTGTACCATCTAGAAAATACACTGCAGCAACTCACCCAGGCTCCTTTGTCAGCGGCTTCCAAACCCACGACCTCTACCACCTAGAAGGACAAGGGCAGCAGACACATGGGAACGCCACTACCTGCAAGTTCCCCTCCAAGCCACGTGCCGTCCTGACTTGGAACCATATTGCTATTCCTTCACTGTCATTGGGTCAAAATCCTGGAACTCCCTCTCTAACAGCACTGTGGGTGTACCAATACCATATGGACTGCAGTGGTTCAAGAAGGCGGCTCATCACCAAATTCTCAAGGGCAATTAGGAATGGGCAATAAATGCTGACCTAGCCAGCGACGCCGGTGAAAGAATGTGTTTAAAAAATTAAGAGCTATGTAGAAAAGCAAAACACCACAGCTGCCCTAAATCGGAAATAAAAACACAAAATGCTGACAATGCTCAGCACACTGAGAAAACACTCAAACTGGGATTCAGGATTTCATTGCAGGCAAGTGAGAGGTTATCCATTTTGGAGCAAAAGGAAAAAGGATACACCAGAGAGAAACAGATTAACATTACAGTTCAACGACCATTCATGAAAAAGATCACAGACAACAGGGCAGAGCAGTCAGCAGGCTGCCTCCACCTCCACTGTGGATGCACCAAGGCATACTGGTAGAGTTAGGAAGATCAAGAAATATTAGGAGCACAATAGTGGCATGGCTGTTCACTACACACATATACTTTCCACCAATGCAAATAGAATTGCACCCATTCCACATCTCCTCTTGTGTATGCCTCCTCTGTATGCTGAGTTGTGTTGTGCATGATCAGGTGTCACATAATGTTCCCTACTCCTTCTTATCACAGATTTTGCATCATGTGTTTCTGGTTGACGTTATGTGCAGCCATCTCATCACAGTGTGTGTCCCTTCTCCATTCATTCCTGACATCCATTCATTCCTCACCCTCAGTGTAAAGTGTGCTTGAACCAGGCATCTCGGTGACATGCATTGCAGGTTCAAGTGATGTTCATTCTTGGCTGAGACCTTGACTCGTCTTCATTGTGGAAAAGTGAAGGCATAGTGTAGAAGGAGAGATGTAGATGCACATGGAGGAGGGTAATTTTTCCTTGAACTCCATGCTTTCTGTCATCCGTGAGGGTTGCAATCTATAAGCTCAATCAGAGTTTGTGTGCACTCCTGCTAGCCTTGCACCTTGTCGACTCCAAAAGTGTACATCTGCTAAGCTGACCAATGAGTGTGCACACTTTCCCACCTCAGTGTGCCGGTGCTCTGTCCCTTGTAGGCACAATTTTGTCCTGGTGCTCAAAGCTACAGCTTTAACCTTTTTGCAGCTTGGGGTTGTCTGCGAAGGCTATTATCAAAAAGAAGGGATGCAGTGCTGGCCGATTCATTCTGCTTAGCCTCCCCTCCCCTAAACACTCACCGACCTCAGTGATGCTGCATCCATATGGAGGTGTGTTGCTGTCAATGGAACCGTTGAGCATAGTCTTGATGCTCATATGTTAGCTTAACGGGAAGATAATGCTCAGGTCAGAAATGGGCTAAGAGCCAGGATGTAATGCAGCTGATTATCAAAGCAGCAAAACCTTGAGGCCTCCATGGTGTATCTGTATTTTCGGGGTCACAAGGGCCAGGGCTGACCATGATGGGAAACTGATTATGTCAAATAGGAGGCTTTTTCATGTCTGTCAGGCAAATGTGTGAAGATGGTCAACATGAGGTAATCTATGTCCATTGAAAGGTCAGGCTAACTGGAGCCCTGCATCCCTAACTGAGAGTGGAGAGTCTTAATGTAATAGGGATTAAGGTAACATTGAGGGCTGAGTGCCTGAACAAGCATTAACACCCATTGAACCTCACCTGCCTTGGCCCAAATCTGGCCTGGCAGCATCACCTTTGAAATGACACATAGGGCGTTTTTCCGTTGCTGGAGATGGATTTCCTTGAGGCATTTTGTCAGGCTGAAGGTATACTGCCAGGATTCCACTGAGGACTGCAGTGCAACGCCTGTCTCTTGTCGGCTGCTTTAGTGACTGAGATGCTGATGAGATGCTTGAAGAGACAGCACCTTCTGTCATTAATGCCGGAATGACCTCCTGCAGTTGGTTCCTTATCTCAGCAAGGACTTGACTCGTCTTCATTGTGGAAAAGTGAAGGCATAGTGTAGAAGGAGAGATGTAGATGCACATGGAGGAGGGTAATTTTTCCTTGAACTCCATGCTTTCTGTCATCCATGAGGGTTGCAATCTATAAGCTCAATCAGAGTTTGTGTACACTCCTGCTAGCCTTGCACCTTGTCGACTCCAAGAGTGTACATCTGCTAAGCTGACCAATAAGTGTGCACACTTTCCCACCTCAGTGTGCCGGTGCTCTGTCCCTTGTAGGCACACTGGTGCTCAAAGCTGCCCCGAGGCTTCATCATCCTCAAAGGATGAGGACATAGTGAGCAGAATGTGCAAATACTCAACCACCAGAGGAAGAGGATGGCTGAGAAGACTAGACATGCAGGTGCTGATGTGGGCCCATCATGGAGGGCACTGGTCTGACAGGATAAACACTGCTATAATAATATAAAAGCAAAAAACTGCGGATGCTGGAAATCCAAAACAAAAATAAAAATACCTGAAAAAACTCAGCAGGTCTGGCAGCATCTGCAGAGAGGAACACAGTTAATGTTTCGAGTCCGGTTGACTCTTCAACAACAACATAAGTAAAAATAGAAAAGAGGTGAAATATAAGCCGGTTTCATCATCCTCCTGGAATCTGGTGGCTATGAGCGCCTCACGTGAACACCTGCCTCACCTGGCCCATGTTATGGCTTCTTTCCTTGCAGGCTCAGCTTCCTAGACCTCATCGGCCTCATCAGTATTAATGTCCTCCTCATCTGAGGAGGTGTGCAGCTCTTCCACCTCCGCATCAGGCAATTCCACCCCCCTTTGCAGTGCCAGGTTGCGCAGGGCACAGCAAACCACGATGATCCGAGAGACCCTCTGGGACTGCACTGCACTGGAGTGCTCCACCAGATCTATTGAGGCATCAGAATTGCATCTTCAGGATGTCAATGATCTGCTTTACCAATGTCCATGTGGTGGAAATCGTTGTACCTTCCCTCAACTGGAGTTTGTGGCAGTTGGATGGGCATCATCGGTCACGTCCTTTGCGGGTAGCCTTGGTCACTGGGGAGCCAATCCTGGATGTTGTGTGGTCTTTGAAGATGTCTGGGACCTGCAATCTACTCAAGGTGTAGGAATTGTGGCAGCTTCCCAGATATCTCGCACAAACTTGCACAATGTGTTTCTGATGAACACAGACCAGCTGCACATTGAGTGAGTGGAAGCCTTCGCTGTTGAGGGATTGCATTGCCTGTTGCCAGTGAGCTGTTAAAGCCACATGAATGTAGCCGATGGCACCTGTGGGAATCTGGAAATAGCAGCAAACCCAGTGCTCTGGCTGCCTGGCTAGCTCGATCTCTAGGGAAGTGCACGTAATTGTGGGCCTTGGCAAAGAAGGCGTCTGTCACCACCTGTATGCACTTGTGGGTGAAAGTTTGAGAGATCCCACAAAGGTCCCCGGTGCAGCCCTGGAAAGGACCACTCATGAAGTAGTTAAACCCGGCAGTGACTTTCAGAGCCACTAGTAAAGGATGTCCTCCCAGTCCCCACAGCGTCAACTCATGGAGAACGTGGCAGACGTTAGCTACCAGATCCCTGGACATGCTAAGGTGTCAACGACACTATCTCTCGCTCATCTGCAGAAAACACATGTCTCTTGTACACCCTTGATCTTGAGAGGAGCCTACGCGCAGTATTTCTGTGAGCCTTATCCTCTGGGTTCAGAGGGGGCCCTGTTGCTCCTTGCTCATCAGGGTGAAATGCCTCCCTTTGGCAAGTCTGGTGCCATCGTAGCACTCTTCTCCACCTTTCCTCCTGCCTGCATGCGATGATGCAGCAACATTAAATGCACCCTCCATAGATTCTCTTTCTGTCGCTGACTCATCAGTAACAGTAACAAGGCATGGTTACAGTCTGCACACCCATTAGCCAGTACAATCTTGGCCATCGCAATGACCACTCTCAGTGTCACACTATGCTCCCCCTGTCACCCACCCCAGGCCCCATTTCAGTAGGCCGACTGCTGAGAGATAGATTTAGCCAGATGCTTGATGTGCTACATTTATTTGAGGTGATAAATTACTCATTCAGTGGACTCTTTGACTACATCCTTTGGAACACACATGAGGGCACATGCTCTGTGATGGGATGAGGTTCTTTTTGGGGGGCCTGGGAGTTCCTATCTCTGAAGCTGGCAGCTGCAGGGTTCTGAGGTGGGGCTTCTAAGAGGCTTCTCCTGTTTGTCCAGGTGCCCTCTTTTACTGGAGTCATTATCACACTTTGGGAATTACCACGATTGGTGCAATGGTTCACTGCAGGGAGATCAATGATTGGAACACATCGAAATTAATCTCACATGAAAGCACTATTACATTGAAGGCTACAGATTGGCTCTACTTAGTTATTTGGCTCTACTTAGTTATTGAGATGCCCCTAACATATCTCAGCTATGTTCATTCCTCATGTGTTAATACAGATTCTATATGGGCACGCCTTTAATCGGCCCCCCCAGTGCAGTGATCTAATCCTCCCAGACTCCCTAACAGCCTCCCCAACTACGTCTTTTCTTAGTTTCACTTTCTGCTGCACCATTGCTTGAGGCTCCAAGATGGTGGTCCTCCAGTTTTATTACCAGACCAGCTTCGAGCCTCCCTGCGTGACCGTGGAAATCTATCCAATCACCCTGGAGCAGTATAATGTTTAGGTTTCCCTCCCTCCTATTAATCTCAGTCTTCCCCTGTAATCCTTGATCCCATTGTAATTGTGGTTGATATCCCTATGTTACTCCCAAATCGTTTGAGGTGGATGTGCCTATGTCTAATGTAGACCTTAAACCCTCCCCATCTTGAGGCCTACTGTACCATCTCACATAGGGGCCTCCCCCCATGAGACCATTGAGTGCCCATCCCTATACTACCTGTTCCCGATCTACAGGCTGCAGATGCGTTCCCTGACCTTAACTGTACAATCTGCAGCCGAGTACTATTGCAGAAAGCCCCCGGACCGCCATGCAAGAGGTGATGACCACACTCTGCAAAAATTATGCTGGGCATGACTGACAGGCCCTCCCCCTCCCTGGACTGGGACAAGGACAGTCTTTGGAAGCTCACCAATGTAAGCTGAAGCGCTCCTTCACTCTGAACACTCCCAATCTGGCCCCGACTCACTTATGTCCTGCTGTAAGAGACTCTCTCCCAATTCTGGCCCTGCGGATGCTTCCCACCTCCCTCCCCGCCGTCATGCTTCAAGTGCCTCCTTCCCCTGTCTGCAGCCTCAAACCGCAGTCATGTGTCTGAGTACAACGTTCCTCAGCCTCCCCATCCCCCTCCCCCACCCCAGTCAAGCCCTTGCCCTCCAGCCCCTTCCCTTGCCTCTGTCTTGTCTTCCCCCTCTAGTCATGCCCTTGCCCTGCAGTGCATTACAATGCACCCCCACCTTACCGCCGTCTGGTACATAGCGTCTTGCCTCTGTAACCCCCCCCTTGAAAGCGAAGTGGAGCTGCCTGTGAAGCCGGTGCAGAGTCCGAGGTGCCGTGAATGTATTTAAATAGCATTCCTGACATGGCATGTCGGGAGGGCAGGGACGGACAATTGCAACCTATTTTTACACTAATGGGAAACTGACTTTTTTGCTCCCACGATATTTTTGCCACCCACCATTATGGCCGCCATGGGCGGGACCAGAAAATCCTGGCCCATATCTGAAGTATGCGCTGTTCTGGGTACCACATCTTAGAAAGGATATGCATTGTCCTTGGAATGAGTACAGTGCACATTCACCAGAATGTTACCAGAGTTCTAGAGGTTAAATTATGACGAGAGATTGCACAAACTGGGCTTGTATTCCCTGGAATATAGAAGCTAAGAGTGATTTGTTTGAGGATTTTAAGATTCTGAAAGGAATTGATCAGGTATGTGCAAAGAAACTTTGACCACTGGTGGGCACATCTCAGACAAGGGGACATAAAGTTTAAGGTCACTCGGGAGAGAAATTAGAAAACAGAAGGATGATGGAAGTGTGGAACTCTCTCCCACAAAAAGCAATGTTCACTCAATTAGTAATTTTAAATCTGAGATCAATAAATTTTAGTTATCCAAGTGCATTAAGGGGTATGGAGCCAAAGCAGGCGGATAGAGTTAAGATACAGATCAGCGATGATTTCATTGGATGGTGGGCAGAACAGGTTTGAGGTGCTGAATGGCTTATTTCTGTTCCTATATTCATCTACACTGCTGCTGCAAAGCAACTTAAGTCAAAATTTGCTGGATGACAAGAACTAGCAGTTTTAAAATGTTAACTACTGGGGGATACTTTAATTCAATTTGTGATGATTGAAATGTTTCAGTTAAGAGTAACGTCCTTCTTCATAAAAGGTGAGCTCTATAGCACCCATAGGTGGATGGGAATGTAGAAATCAAAACACAAGATCAGCCATTATCTTATTGAATGGCGGAGCAAGATTGAGGGGCCGAATGGTCTACTCCTGTTCCTATTTCTTATGTCCTTATGTTCTCACCCTGTATGCTTCAAGAGAAATGGTTGCAACTTAAACAGCCCAATTGCAACTTAAACAGCCCAATGGCAACATATTGCAGTGGTTTACTTCTGTTTTATCACATTCTGAACTTTGGATTACTAATTTACATCAACCACATATAAATTTGCACGGTGGTGATGGACAGAAGACTATTTGCGAAGCTGCTCATCAATCTACAGGAAAAAAGTGTCTTTTGGAAGAAATGTTTTAAATTCTTGTAAAATGATTTTCTTTTGTTTAAGTATTGCACTTCAAGTTTTTCAAGGCCTCACTACTTCTCTGTGTTCTCCATTTGTAAATAAAGCTTATTTTTAGCCTGTACATATTGATTCATGTGGTGTTTTTCATTTATTGGAGAAGACTGGAGAACTTGGTATGCAACCTAGCTGATCACTGGTGAACGGGATTATAATAATGTAATTGTTGGTCCTAGGTGCAGTCTGCCTGAAGTATCAAGTACAGGGGCACAGATTTCCATATGCTGGAGTTTTGGCCTACTTACTGAAATATTTGAGCTAAATATTAGGGTCTCTTCACTTTACATAGTAAAGGTTAAGAACCAGTTTCACTAACAAATTTAATGTTTCAGCTTTACTTGACATAATATAACAGTGCTTCTCAACTGATCAACTTGAAAAAGGAACTAAGATGCTCAATTCAAATATGAGCGTGCTGTGAGTTTACAAAATTCTGCCCCATGAGAAGTAAACTAGAAAACCTCTGAAGTTGATGAAGGAATAATTAATAAGGGAACTGCATGAAAATTATTATACTCATAGCTTTATTAGCATAGCTCTGTATTATTTATATTTTAACTATACCACAAGCTGAGAAATTTTGAAAGTGAAAAATATATAACTCCTAGTATTCACTTATTTACCAACTGTTTTAATCAAACTATTTGGCTCTAAAGCCTAAAATTAAGGTATAGCACTGCCCTCAAAGGCAAAGAGGATCTCATGGAGATAGAAGACAAAAATAAATCTACAAAAATCTTAGTTCCCATGATATTTATTTAAAATATTAGGACAAGTGGAAAAATTCTTAAAGATGTAAGCCATGGGAGGGGATTGGCTATAAGAGTTGCTTGAAACACAGAAACAAAAAAAAGAGCAAAGGGATCTTTTTAAAAGTAATAAACCCTTTGTATTGTACTCAAGTGTTGGGAGGAAGTTAACAAGGACATTGATGAGCTTTGAAAAAGAAACACAAATGATTCCAGATAAGGACTTAACATATGAAGACAGAAACTCAAAACACAAAACTTATTTAATTGGCAAGGTCCACCAGTGCAAAATAGCGGTTTTGTATACTTCTGTCACCGCTCCCTTTATTATTCATTAGATAGCACATTGATATAGCTACATCTTATGTCATGACAACTTCACATCCCAATGCACATCCACAGTAAATACTTTTTTTTTGTAGTCATATACAAACACAATGTTTACGTGAAAGGAGTATGAAATCTGGAATCACTAATCAAAATCCAATATTGTGAAAAGTAAGCAAACTTATTCAAACCCTTGAAACACTTGGCCAGTATTGAGTTTTTTTTAGCTCAATGCCCCCTGCCTTTCTGTCCCCCAAGGGTTTAGATTTTCATGTATAACAACAGCCTAGAACATATAATTTATCGGCATGATTCTCTGCCATTTAAATGCCTACATTAATGGTTGATTCCAAAACTGTCCAACATTTGTAATAGTAAGCAACTTGGTTAGAAAGGGGATTTCCACAGTAAGAAAGGATAAACTTTCCCATTCTGAACTTGGCCTTCTGCACTGTACTAATGGAGCTCAATGCAAACTTGAGAAAGAACACCCTTATCTTTCGGTTAGGCACTTTACGCTGAATAGTGTTATGATGTGGCAGGTGGTAATTGCCAAGCTGACCAACCCAAAGGGAAACTTGGTCAAGCTATCACAACAATTTGCAATTTGTATTTTTATTATGAGAAGGTATGTATACTGAAGTCAGAAGTAAAGATTCCAATACCACTTTTGGAGATTTTAAATATTAACTTAAACATTTATTAACAAAAGAAATGAAAACTTAAACACAGACGATTACAGTTACACAGTTAAATTTAGTCTGACAACATTTCCCAAAAGATTTCTGCTTAGTTAGACTCACAAATAAACACCTTTTTCCAGGCAACAGTGCCTACAGATGGTTAATCTATAAAACATTCAACAATATTACTGCAAGGCACCCACTGGTGCTATAGGGGAGGTCTCTCAGAGATTCTTTCTCCTCTCACTTGACAATGGAAATCCAAGGCTTGTAACAAAACCTTGCTTTCTGTAGCAACCAGCCACTTCTCTGGGGTGGCTAGAGGCTGTTTCTTTCACAGGCCTGTCTTCACACAGCACACTCTGGCCACCCCATACAGCTTTCAAATCTTTCCTTAAATGTGTTTTTTCTCTTTCATTTTTAAACCCTTTGTTTTAAACTTTCTTTGGAAGTTTCCTTTCCCAGATTATAAAAATATTTAATGTTGTCTTTAGGGCCATCACTTTCAGGAAAAATAAACTTAATAACTTTGCTTTATTCATTTATGATCTTTGTCAGCTGTAAAATTTCTTTTACCCTCTCTTTGAAATTCAACAGCTAAAAATTCAACTCATTCATCTCCTAATGCAAATTTCTATTCATGTTGCATTTACATGCATCCCACCTTAGCTTGTCCATTTCCACTTCAAAATACCTGCTTTTACACCTAACCCTTTGATGATTTAAACCTTGCAGTCTGAATGTCTTCAGTTTAATTAAACTAGTCACACACAAACATACACACAGCCCCCACAAGCCTGCTTCACAGAATCCTGCAGTAATATTGGAAAAAGTGATATTTTCTTTACAACATCGACTTCAACAATTTCAGATCGTAACCATTGTTCCCATCTTTTTGACAGCAAGTGCTGATAATTATTCTGCTATTGCCATTTCAACTCCACTAGACCTATCTTTTGTTTCTTTGCATTTCTTATTCATTCTGCATCCTGCCACTGAACAACTAAAATGGAAATCAGAAAATCAACTCCCACTTGGCCGCTGGCATAAGTGTTGTTTCTCCAATCGCTTAGGTCATCACTGTGTGCCCCCAAACCTCAATTACTGCTCCCCCACTGCTCTCCACACGGCTCTCCTCGTTCCCCTACCTTCTGCCACTTTTGCTTGCCCCTCACCTCCGCTGCCCCCTGCCACTTTCACTTGTCCCTCACCCCCGCTGCTCTTCTCGCTCCCCACATGGCTCTCCTTGCACTCCT
Source organism: Cetorhinus maximus (assembly GCF_964194155.1). Classification (NCBI taxonomy): domain Eukaryota; kingdom Metazoa; phylum Chordata; class Chondrichthyes; order Lamniformes; family Cetorhinidae; genus Cetorhinus; species Cetorhinus maximus. The sequence goes on from NC_135888.1 coordinate 90,814,760, forward strand.
GCCCCCTGCCACTTTCACTTGCCCCTCACCCCACTGCTCTCCTCACTTTCCTCCCAGCGTTCCCTTCACTTCCACCTTTTCACTCTCTGTTGTCCATTCCAGCAGCAACCCAGCTGTTAAGGCAACACTGAGCTGGGACAGTGCCTGCACTGGAAACTCCCCCTGTAGGATTACCCAAGTTAACTTGGAGTTGCAGTGTTTGATGTAGCCTAATGCCTAGGAAGTCACTGGCCAGAATTTTACGGCCCCGTCACAGCGGGAATGGGGCCATTAACGTGACGAGCCATTCCAAACTCCATTGAATTCGGCAGGACTGTAAATTCCCGCTAGCATAAATTTCCACCCACTGTCCATTACATCACAGACCCTGACACAGCAACTGTATATGTGCAGGAAGAGCTCCCTCTAGTGTAGCAACACAAATAAATGCAGCCTCTCTCATTCCCACTCTCTTTTGCTGGCACAATTGTCCCTTTTGTTATTTAGTCTCTCCTACCTTCCACACTACAGAGACCTTCAATTTTTTTTAAAAAAACTCTCCTCCCTGCCTCTGCATTTCTTCAATCTATTACATCTCTAACTTTTTTCTAGCTCTGGTGAAAGGTCCTCAACCTGAAATGTTAACTCTGATTAGCTCTCCATAGATGCTGCCAGACCTGTTGAGTATTGGCAGAATTTTCTGTTTTATTTAATCTCTTTAGTGTCACTTCATCTGCATGAAAGTTTAACAAGACCAGGTTTGACACTGGAACAAAAACTAACGCAATAGATTGGCAAATACCTATTTTCTTTACCAAAGAAACCAATATTTGGTTTACTCTTAATAATGCTTCACGGTGATGAACATTTAAAAAAAATTAAACCTGACTAGTCGCAATATATTTTGATTTTAGTATAAATTTGGGAAAGTTATAGAATTGAATTGGAACTAATTAAAGGTAGTCAGAGAAAGAATAAGTGATTTAAAAGCTCAAAGGTCAATATTACCTGGATCTTCATAGGTCTTAGAGGTGGGCTCAAGTGCGGAAGCTAGGTCAAATGATCTCCCTGCAGCACCTGTTTCAGGGCTAAAATAGCAAAAAACAAAACACAATGTTCATCACTTAATACTGAAATCGATGATTATTTTGGCCGAAGTATATAGACACACAAACACAAGTTCTAAGACAAAACAGCACCTAGGTAGCGGCAGCAAATTTCCTCAGAGATGAATATGATCATGTAGTAAGTTTCCGAACAACTAATATTATACTATCAATTGAGATGCACATGCATCAGTAAAACAGGGGATTACTGTGGTAGAGCTAAGTTGTATAATCTTAAAAAATTTACGCAATGTAAAAAAAATGGCAATGCTGGATAAATGGGAACGTCCTCTACTTAGCAAGATAACAGCATTCAGTTTGTCTCTAATCTGAGTTATACTCCCTGGAAAAAACACAAAAATATTAAGTGAATGCATGGGCAAATAGGAGAATAATAGAATAAGATAAATATAATATAAATACAACAGAAAAATGAATTGGCAGCAATTACATAAACACAAAACAGAGAAAGCAAAGGGAAAAAGCTGAGCAAGGAGAAAATAAAATAAAAAAACAAAAGGAAGATGGCGTGTGAAACATAGACAAAGAGAAAGGGACAGCCTTAGCTCATAAAAAAAATAGCAGGAGCATGCACTAGAGAATGGGAGAAAGAGCAAAGTTGAGAGCAAGTTATACAAATGTATTTAAAATGTAGCCTAGACCATAAAGTAGCAATACTAGTTACAAAGAGTAAAGCAGTTATAAAGAAAACTACAACTATATTTCAGATGTTTGAATTTTCCCCTAAAAATCATACGCAATTATTGCATATTTGATTGTTGACTCATTTACTTCTTATTTAATATATATTAAAATATATACACATTTTGTTCTATTTATATTCCCAATGCTTGAATAAATTGCTAACAGGTTGATTTGTACAACATCGGATATGAATTCTTTACCTCAATTACAGCAGGAGCAAGGAAAAATAAACCATTAAGAGGGCCAGGATTAAAACAAATTATTAGAGTTTTAATGAAAGAAGAGCAGGTTCAAAAGCATTGATGATAAAGCAACCTGAAAAGAAAAAGGCCCAAAAGCTAAAATTGTCAGGCAGAAAAGAGCTAAAATGCAATAAAACTAACTATTCATATTACCAAAACACACACAAATCCAGCAATATGACTTTTCAGCTAATTTTGTTTGCTCATCTCTTGAAGGCACAATCTCATACTGGGGTTGCAGATGAGGATTGCCAGCAGGGATGCAGTGGTAAACAGCCATCACAAAAAGAAATTCTCATTAATTCTTTCTGTCCACAAACCCAGACAATGGAAATAAACAGTGGCACCTTTCTTATCAATCTCTGGCTAAAAAGAGCTGATTTAGCACAACCCGTTAACACATCTGTAACCACTCTTGCATGCAAATATCACACTGGGCAGCACATTTATCCAGAGTCACTGGGAGATTGAAAATGAAAATTTCTATGTAATGTATCATCTGTAATCCATGGTTTAAATAAAACTAAATAAAGTCTACACCAATACAGGATCAATGGTAGCGACCTCATGTACTTTTCTAGTATTAAAATACAAACTACACCCCTTTCCATCTCCACACTCTCCTTTCTCTCCCCTCCCACCCCCCCAAAAAAAACATAAATTATCCAGATCTTGTGATAATGGAGTAGAGGATGATATCAAAAGAACTGCAGCAAACAATAATATGCACAGAGTGTACAGTGGCCAAATAAATCTACAGATGGACAGTAAGCATTTTCTTGATTTAGCAACTACAGCAGACACAGCTCTATTTTTGCGTTCCCCTAAGTTTTCTTGCCAACGATGCATCCAAGTACCATCTGTCCTCTATATTCAGCAAATATAATTCAGTCCCATTTCCTGACATTAATGAGGTAGAATTTCCTGTAGCAGAAAATTTACACCTGTTTGTATGCAGGATTTGCCAACGTCAATTTACACTAAAATTTCCTGTGTGCTTTATTAGGCTATGCCAAGTGTTAAAAAGTGATTTAAATGTAATTTTGGAAATGCCCCCTGCTTCCATAATATATCAGGTTGTTGCAACATCGTTCAACTCTCATTGAAATCTGATTTTGGAAGTGCTCAGCTCATTATTAAATAATGTTATGTTATGGAATAATAAATGGTTAATCAAGTTTGAACCATGTAAAACTTTAGAGTTTACACGGGTATTTGGAGATATTTGATTTGCTAAAAGTGCACTAAAGCATTAAGGAATGTAAAAATGTACCTTGTGTTTACCTTTGTTCTACCTTATCCTAATTAAATTGTTGGTATTTTAATTAAAATGCCAGACATGTCAACACACTATAGTATCTAAGTCTTCAATTCCTATTTCAAATTAACAGTTACTAATCTCCTCTCAGGAGCAATGTCCTAATGAAAAGTATGACGTAATATTAACTTAATTCAATAGTCACAAGAAAATATACATTTATTATTAAACTGTTTCTATTCTGAATGATAAATTATATGCCTTGCTTGTAATCTAAAATTGTTTTATATAACACTATCCTCCATAAATTTCACTTCTCAAATATTAAACACTGTAACTACATTTTGCAGTTGCATACACAACTCCAAACTAAACATGTGCCAAAAATCATCTGGTAAAAATAAAAGCAAAGTTGCCAACTTTCTACACAGCTATTTGGGTTAAATTAAATGAATTTGGATTTTTAAAAAAAATATACATTTATGTTTAATCTTCAGATGTATGCCTAATTATTTACAATTGTATTTTGTTCGAGTCAATATCTACCTCGATATATATTTTTCTCCATGATCTTTATGCTGGAATCCAGATAATTAATTTCAGGTTTTGTTGTCTTTGATTGACTTGACTTGACTTTGCATTCTTAATGGAAGTGTTAATCTGATAAACTACTTGGCAACTGCATCAACCATCTCTCGAATGAAATGCTAGTCTCATTAATAATGATCGGGAAACTACCGGATTATCATAAAAACTCATATGGTTCATTAATGCCCTTCAGGGGAGACGTTGGTATAGTGGCAATGTCACTGCGCTAGTAATCCAGAGGGCCGAGCTAATGCTTTGGGGACACTAGCTCAAATCCGACCACGGCAGCTGGTGGAATTTAAGTTCAATTAATACATTTGGAATTGAAAACTGGTCCTAGTAATGGTGACCCTGAAATTAACATCGATTGTCATAAAGACCCATCTGGTTCACTAATGATGGTAAAGGAAAGCAGTTGTCTTTATCTGGTCTGGTCTACACGTGGCTCTAGATCCACAACAATGTGGTTCTCTCTTAACTGCCTCGAGCAAGCCATTCAGTTCAAGGGCAATTCGTAATGGGCAACAAATGCTGGCCTTGCCAGCAATGTCCACACCTCATGAAAGAATAAATATATTTTTAAAATCTGCCATCCTGACCCAGTCTGACCTACATATGATTCCAGATCCAGACAGTGGTTGACTCTTAGTTGCCCTCTGAAATAATTTAGCAAGCCACTCAGTTGTATCAACCTGCAAACAAAATAGTAAAATCGAATGAACCATCTGGCATTGAAACTCCAGAAACAACAAAGGCCAGTTGACAGTGCAAAGAGAGAACTGCCTCAAAGACTGTTCAAGCAATAGTTTAACATGGTTATACTACCAAATCATAACTTACAGACAACGTCCCAGAGTCCTGCACCACCATCACTGGGTAGGTCCTGTACCACCAGCAGGACTCACCGACCAGAGGTGGCAGCACAGTGGCATACAGTCAGGTGGGGCTGGCTCTGGGAATCCTCAAGATTGACTCCAGACCCCATGAAGTCTCATATGCATCAGGTCAAACATAGGCAAGGAAATCTCCTGCTGATCACCACCTACCAGCCTCCTTTAGCTGATGAATCAGTACTCCTCCGTGCTGACCACCACTGCGGGCGGCAAGGGCACAAAATGTACTCTGGGTGGGGATTTCATCGTCCATCACCAAGAGTGGTTCAGTAGCACCAGTATTGACCAAGCTAGCAAAGTCTTGAAGGACATAGCTGTTAGACCTGGCCTGCAATTGGTGAGAGAACCAAAAAAAGAGGGGAAACCTACTTGAACAACTCATCCTTAGCAATCTACCTGCGGTAGATGCTTCTGTCCATATCAGTATTGGCAGGCATGACCATTGCACAGTCAGTCAGCCATTGTGAAGATGGGATTTCAGCTCCACAATGAGGACATGCTCCACCATTGTGCTAAATGGGATAGATTCAGGACAGAGCTAGCAGTTCAAAACAGGGCATCCATGAGGTGCTGTGGGTCATCAGTAGCAGCAGAGTTCTATTCATACACAATCTATAACCTCATGGCCTGGCATATCCCTCTCTCTACCATTACCATCAAGATAGATGACCAGCCCCGGTTCAATGAGAAGTGCAGGAAAGCAAGCCAGGAGCATGCACCAGGTATACCTAAAAATAAGGTGTCAAACTGCTGAAACTGCAACACTAGAGCACATGCATGCAAAACAGCAGAAGCAGCATTGATGGACAAGAGTGATAGTCAGTCATTTCCAGCACAGCCCATAGAGTCCATGCCAGCTCACTACAGGGCAATCCAGTCAGTCCCACTCCCCTGCTCAATCCCCGTTGCCCTACAGATCAATTTCCTTCAAGTGTACATCCAATTTCCTTTTGAAATCATTTGATTCTTTTCATTTCCATTATCCTCGTGGCAGCAAATGATCCCACAACCAACAAATCGGATCAAAGTTCTGCTCTTCTGTCACATCAAATCTTGAATAGTGGCAGACAATTGAACAACTAACCAGAGAGTAGGCTCTACAAACATCAGCTTCCTCAGTGATGATGCACCCATGCATGTCAAGGCAAAAGACAACGCAATTTGCAAGCATCTTTAGCCAGAAGTGCCAAGCGGACGATCCACCTTGAGCTCCTCCTAAGTTCTCCGTCGTCATTGATGCCAGACTTCAGAAAATTCAATTCGCTCCATGTGATGTCAACAAACAGCTGAAAGCATTAGATACAGCAAAGGCAACAGGCCCTGACAACATCCTGGTTGCAGTGCTGAAGCCAGAGCTAACCATGCCCCTAGCCAAGCTGTTCCAGTGCAACTAGAATACTGCCATCTCCCGACAATGTGGAAAATTATCAGGGTCTACTCCCAATTATCAATAATGTGATGGGAGATATTACCAACAGTGATATTAAGCAACACTTACTCAGAAAAAGCTGCGCACAATTTGGGTTCCACCAGGGCCACTCAGCTCCAGGCCTCATTGCAGCTTGGTCCAAATCATTTACAAAAGAGCTGAATGGTGATGTGAAAGTGAAATAATGGCAACATTTGACCAAGTATGGCATCAAGCAGCCCTAGCAAAATTGAAATAAATGGGAATCGGTTGGAAAACTCTCCATTATTTGGAGTCATGCCAGCATAAAAGAGGATGGTTCTGGGTGTTAATAATCTCAGCGCAGGGCATCATTGAAGGACTTCCTCAGGATCGTATGCTCAGCCCAACCATTTTCAGATGCTTCATTGACCTCCCCTCCAACATAAGGTCAGAAGTGGGGATGTTCACTGATGATTGCAGTGTTTGGTACCATTCACCACTCCTCAGGTGCTGAAGCAGTATATGCCCACATGCAGCAAGAGCAGGACAACATTTAGTCTTGGTCTGATAAGTAGCAAGTAACATTCATGCCACAAAAGTGCCATGTCATGACCATTTCCAACAAGAGAGAATCTAACCATGTCACATTGATATTCAATTACATTACCATCGCCGAGTCCCCACCATCCACATCTTGGGGTTACCATTGACCAGGAACCTAACTGAATATACCACATAAATACGGTGGCTATCGGAACAGGACAAAGGCAGGGAAATCAGCAATCTCGACTCCCAAAGCCTGTCCACCATCTACAAGGCACAAATCAGAAGTGTGATGGAATATGCGAGCATTTATAAAATTGTTATGTTTTGTGAATGTGTTTTCATATAGGGAAAAATGGAGGAATGAAAGGGTCATGTGACCTATTCTGAATTTTACCAACAGCAAACCCAAGTGGCTGGCTTTGTTGCTAAAGATTAAAGGTGGCCCTGGGTTGTTTCACTGGGAAGAATGTGCAAGTACACCTGTAGACAATGGCAGAAGCTTCAAGGCTGACAGTGGATAGACTGTTAATCTCCAATGTCCCAGGAAGATGAAAATAATGTCAGGTTTTGTAAACAGTTATACTTTAACTGTATTTACTTCCAAGATAGAATGAAGTTGAATTAAGTAAAGGATAGCAAATCAGCTTGTCTAACTGGATAGAAGGCCCACATGATTCCTGTTGCCATGGAAATGGGAAGTGAGAGTAGGAAGCCCTTGTAGGATCTAATTACAATGGGCAACTAAAATATATCCCTTAATTTTACAGACAAGACAATCTGCCAGGATCAGAGAGAGAGGGAGAGAGAGAGAGAGACAGCAGATGGAGCTGGCAAGTTTCTATGGTTCACACGCAAGAATGTAGGTGGGAACTCCCGCTCAGATTGAAACGACCAAATTCATGAGGATTTGAGAAGCAGCTGGAAGATTTGCCTAGCTTGAGCTAGAGGGAGAATTTCCAGGAAAACCCTCACCATGAAAGACAATTCTAGGGTTAAAAGTTACCAGGCTGAAAAGGGAAAGAACAGTAGTAAGACTTTGGGAACTAAGAATCACTGTGGACTGGTTCCAGGAGAATTGAACGTCTACTTAAGGGACAATGTAAAACATAACCATGGAGTGGGATTTTCTGTTGTGTTAAAAGTAAAAAGGGAAGGTTCTGTTCTGTAATTTAAAGTATAAGTTGTCTATTGAAATAGTGTTTAGTCAATGTTTGCTTTTAGTTTATTCATTACAGTAAAAGTCCTAAAATGTGAAATCTTGATATGTTATTCTTTCAGGTATTCACTGGGCATTCAAATTTCTTTTTATAAGTCATTGGTCTCTACGGGGATCATAACGATACATTCCACTTGCCTGGATGAGTGCAGCTCCAACAACACTCAAGAAGCTTGACACCATCCAGGACAAAGCAGCTCGCTTGGTTGGCACCCCATCCACCACCTTCAACATTCCGTCGCTCCACTACAGATGCAGTGGTTGCAGTGTGTACTGAATTCAATGCGTTGTAGCAACTTGCCGAGGCTTCTTTGACAGCATCTTCCAAACACACAACCTTTACAACCTAGAAGAATGTGTTCCCATGCATGTGCTGCCCATCTCCTGATGTAGAACTATATCACTGTTCCTTCACCAAAACTGGCTAAAAATCCTGGAACTCCCTTCCTAACAGCACTGTAGGTACACCTACACAACATGGGCTGCACCAAGCAGGTGGCCAACCATCAACTGCTCAAGGATAATTAGGGATGGGCAATAAATGCTGACCTTGCCTGTGACACTCAATGTTGTGGCATTTAGGACACAATGATTATGTGTGGAATGCTTAAAAAATGTTAAATCTAACAAACCTCTGGAGGTTAAAGAATACTCCTTTGATTTTGGACAATGCATACAGAGCACAGGTTTTGGAAGAAACACCAATTTTTTTTCACTAATTCATTTGGCAAAGATGGAACAGTTGTATGAGATGGTGCTCGAATTTCAATTACAGCAAATACCTGATGCATAAGAAATGAAAAATTATTTTTGTATGCAAAGGAAATAAATATCACAATTAATCCAATATAACTTTAATCAACTGTTCTAATGAGGTTTGAATTAAACCACATTTGACTACCTTTAAGCTTCCTATTTAAATCTCTCCAAGGCTAGAATACAAAATTGAGAAAAAACAGAATTTAATCATTTGAAAATGCATATTTTTAAGGGGTTCTTTAATCTGCCAGTGACCAAATTCCCTTCTTGAGATAATTAGGCTCTACTTTCACCCCAGGTCAAATCCTTCACACAACTAGAGTCTAATTATTGATTGAAACTTTGAAAGGGATAAGATTTGTATTAGGGCTGTTTGTTATATTCCCTCAAGAAATAAAAGAGATCAATGCAGTTTTCCTTGCTACAAATGAAGGTTGAAGCTGGGGATGTTCCAGAGTACAGAAAGCTAAGAGATGTAATAGACCTGTTCAAACTAATGAAGGGTTTTGACAGTGTAAATAATGAGAAAGCGGTTTCCAGTGGCAGAACAGATAGTAGCCAGAGGACACAGATTAGGATAACTGACAAAAGAACCAGAGGTTCTCAAAGCAAAATAATTTTTTAATGCAGTGAATTATGAAGCTAACATCAAAGGAAATCCAAAAGTCTTCTATAGGTATATAAATAGTAAAAAAGGTAGCAAGGAGGGGTGAGGTATCTAAAAGGGGATTCACTCATAGGCCATGGCTGAGTTACTAATCAGTACTTTGTATCTGTCTTTACCAAAGAAAAAGATGCTGCCAAAGTTGTAGTGAAGGAGGAGGTACTAGAGATATGGGCGGTCTGAAATTTGATAAAGAGGATGTATTAAAGAGGCTGACTATATTTAAAATTGATGTCACCAGGAGTAGATGGGATGCTGAGAAGTGAGAGTGGAAATTGCAGAGGCATTGACCATAATCTTCCAATCCTCTTTGAATGCAAGGGTGCAAGAGGTCTGCAGAACTGCAAATGTTGCACCTTTTTTTCTGAACAAGGGTGTAAGGATAAACCCAGCAACTGTAGGCAGTCAGTTTAATTTCAGTGATAGGAAAGCTTTTAGAAATTATAGTCTGGGAAAAAAATTAACATTCACTTGGATTATTCAGGGAAGCCAGCATGGATTTGTTAAAGGCAAATTGTGTTTAACTAACTTGATTAAGTTTTTTGATGATGCAACAGAAGGGATAAGGTGATTAATGTGGTATACAAGGACTTCCAAAAGGCATTTAATAAAGTGCCGCTTAACAGGCTTGCCAACAAAATTGAAGCCCAATCAGTATAAGGGACAGTGGTTGCATGGATATGAAGTTGGCTGAGCGACAGGAAACAGAGTTGTGGTGAAGCTATTTTTCAGACTGGATGATGGTATACAGTGGTGTTCATCAGGGTTCAGTACAAGGGCTATTACTTTTCTTGGTATATATTAATGACCTAAACTTTAGGTGTACAGAGCACAATTTCAAAATTTGTAGACGGCACAAAACTTGAGAAGTATTGTGAACTGTGAGGATAGTGATCGACTTCTAGAGGACATACACAGACTGGTGCAATGGTGGACACATGGCAGATGAAACTTAATGCAGAGAAGTGTGAAGTCATATATTTTCGCACTTCATTCTTCCTACCAAAATGTAAAATAAATGATACAATTCTAAGGCAGGTGCAGGAGCAGAGGGATCTGGGGGTATATGTGCACTATTTGTTGAAGTTGGCAAGGCAGGGTGAGAAAGTGGTTGAAAAGACATGTGGGGATCTGGGTTTTATAGAGGCATAGGCCAGAATTTTTCCCGCATTGGGCAGGCTCGGCGGGGGCGGTCACGAAGCACACAGCCGCCCGCGATTGGCTCTGCGCCACCGTCTTATGCAGGCAGGCTAATTAATGTCTGCCCAGCTTAAGACACGAGCAGTAGCGCTAGCGCTACCTGTGCGGGCAGGGGTGAAGGAGGGAGAGTTGAGGCCAGCGCGCTTTCACGCGCAAGCTGCTTCAGGAAGATTTAAGCGCCTTTGAAAAACACAAACAAATGTAATAAAAATTTATTGAAACATGGCCCCTCATGTGACTGTGTCACATGAGATGGGACATGTTTTTATTTTTCTGGAAAACCTTTTATTTCATTCATAAAAGCTTTAGGAAACCTCATCCCGCTCATGGATGAGGTTACCTAAAAATCGTAAAGGCTGCTTGCCTTTTTAGCCTGCCCACCAACTGTAAGATTGGGCAGTGTAAACTTGAAATTAATTACCTAGTTACTGGCCTTAATAGGCCTTTCAATTATTGGTGGGCACTGATTCCGGCGCACCCCGCCGAATGAAACATCGTGAGACAGCACAGTGACATCAGGACTCACGCTCGACGTCATCGCGTGTCATTTTACACACTGGCATGTCAGGCCCGCCCCCAAATAATCCTGGCCATAGAGTAGAAAAGCAAGGCAGTTATGATGAACCTTTATAAAACTGGTTCAGCCTTAACTGGGGTATCATGTCCAATTCTGGGCATCATACTTTAGGAAGGATAGGAAGGTTATGGAGAGGGTGAAAAAGATTTCCAAGAATGTTTTCAGGGCTGAAGGATTTTAATTATTGGACAAGTGGGGAAATTGGGGTTGTTCTCCTTAGAGAAGAGAGCTTGAAAGGAGATTTGAAGAGGTCTTCAAAATTATGAGGGGTTTTGACTGTATACAGAGAGAAACTATTCCCATTGGTGAAGGGTTGAGAAGCAAAGGATACTGGTTTAAGGTGATACGGAAAAATTAGGAAAAACTTTTCTTTTCATATAAACACAGTGAGTCATTAGGAACTGGAAAGCATTGCTCAGTGTGGCTGATACAGATTCAATTGTAGCTTTCAAAAGAGAATTGGATAAGTACCTGAAGAGAAAAAAAAAATCAATTGCAGGGCCACAAGAAAAGGGCTGGGGAATGGAACTAGCTAAATTGCACTTGCAGAGAAACAGCACATACATGACAGGCAGGATAGTGTCCTTCTGTGCTGGAGCCATTCTATGATTCTACACTAATCTCATAATTACTGCTAATCATCTTCACTGGGCCTGAAACCCTAATTTTATATTTGTGGAATGTTAAATTTCCCTGTCATGATAAAAATGTTAAAACATTAAAAATATGGAAAGTTTCTATAGATTTTTTGTTTCCAAGTCCAATCATTTATTCAACGGTCTATAAAGCTCATTAAAAATGAAACATTAAGTGCTTTGAATTTCCAGGTTTGCGGTCTGAGAGAATACTTCTAATCACTCATCCTGAGTGTTAACATTGCAGTTGCTGGATGTCTGGAAATCCCCAGGACTTGGTACCAGATTTAAACTGCAGCAGGAAAATGGAAATCCTGTCACAGAGATCACTAGATCTCAGTAGACAACTTTGAGATTGGTGGTGAAAACAGTTGTTTCACTGCTGACTGCATAATCTAGCCCATTGTGTGAAGTGCACAGTTAACTAATGTACATGGGAAAAAGTGTACTTACACCCAGATGTACAGAAGTGCTCATCAGTTATGTAACTGAAATTAGGCTCCAGTACAAACAATGGTTTTCAATCCTGCAATCATTTACTGATTGTTCCTTTGCGCATGTTAAATGCCCGTGGTTATCCATGCTGGGTTATCCTTTTAGGCAGTATTTTAAACTTAAGTCATGGATTAACAAAGACAAACACGATTGCTTTACAAAAGATTAGGAATTGGCTGTTATTTCAGACTCAGCCATTTTATTCTACTGAATGACCAGGATCATCCTCTCAATTTGACAAATGTATCTCCATTTTAGAAGGGGCACAAACAATTACAAATAAAACCAAAGGAAACTTAATAAATGAAATAACAGTGTGGATCCTAGTCCACTGCATTGTTCACCAGTCACATTTTAGTGTGTTGCATTTGAAAATATTAAGCTAGTTTAGGTATCAGATGCTTCTTTAATCACAGGATCTCTCTGGTGTTAAATTGCATTGAGTCCTGGCCATCTCCCCTAAGTCACCTGCAATTAGTGTACACTGTCAAATGATGCACTTTTGTGGCATGAAAGTGAGTGGAACACTTATTTTTTATGCTTTAAAATTTAGCAGAAAATGCCAGACTGCTACGTTAGTCTATGAAATAAAGGTCTTTAAATGTATCAGCATGTGATCCTCGAATCCTACAGGACCGATTTCCAGGGCTTGCTAGCCGTCAAAACTGAAAAAAAGTGAGCATGGAGTGAAAGTGAGAGAGGCCACAATGTTCCTGTTATAGTATTCAAAAGGAGTAACTCAATAACAATCCATTGTCAGGACCTCCCCACATGTAATATGGATGCAAGGTGCAAACATCAACTGGGACAATCAAGCCTGATATTTGTGCAAGCAAACAGCACATTTTCCCTTCACAGTGAAAATTTTTGCTTTGCACTTCTTCTATCCAAAAGAAAACTAGTCCAGTTATAAAAAAAAACTATTGCCCTTCAAATTATTGAAGTAACTATGAATGCCATTTTTTTCAGCTTCTGACAATGGATAAACCAGTACTCTAGGTGGTTCCATTAAACCTTCCATGTTATCTGGACTGAGTTTTAACTAATGGGCTAAATTAAAAGAATTTGGTTTCATTCATGGCCTGTGCTGAATTAGCTCATCTTGGCTGGTGCCAGTGTTCCCAATCCTCCCGATTAACCTGGGAAACTTTAGAAATGGGAGATTACGATTCAGTGAGCAACACGGAGGTAGGGGTGGGGGTGGGGATGGGGGTGGGACAGGGTTACAGGGGAAGCAGAATTAGAATTTGCAATTGACACATATGGGTCTCCTTGTGCAAAAGCATCAGGTTCTGGGGTAAACACTTCCGGCTGTCAATTTCATGAAGGAGAACACATGATGAGTAGCACTCATTAGTGCAGTCCACACTGGGGAAATGGCACGGGCAGCACAAGTGTACTTATTAGTTCTGATAAAGCCCAAAACTGGACAGGAGGAAAGATGGAACGACAAAATATTTCAAACCACAAATAAAAGCACTTTTAGTAATTATAGTTTTGGGAAATGTTGGACTGTAGATTTAAGAATAATCCTATGATGTAAGATCACATGCTTTGTGTAAACCAATGTGTAAGCAGAATAGGGAACCTCCACAGAGAGGGGGTGTACTTAGTTATTGAGTTTAATGGACGCATGTAGTTGCCACTGCTGTCTTGTAAATAAAGCCAAATGTTTCCATTAAGCAAAATTTGGCTGAAGAAAATCAACTCTATAACAAACTGCCGATGAGAATGGGATAAATTAGAGTCGGTGCTGTACCTCACCCAGTGACTGTGAGTATCTAAGTACGATAAAAGTAACAGAAGAAATACTCATCCGAAATGCCAGAGTTTGGCAGAATCAATCCTTTTGAACCAGCCATGGACGATTGGTTTCAGTACATGGAATGTCTTGTGTTCTTCTTTAAAGCGAATGAAATCACGGGGGAAGAAAAGAGAGCAATCCTCTGAGTACTTGATTCAAAGCTTGATGGCCCCCAGTGCCCCAGATTCAAAGACTTTTAGTGAATTAGTAGACCCCGTTAAGGGACATTTTAGATCCAAGCCCTCAGTCACAACACAGAGGCTCAGGTTCAATTCACGAAGTAGAGCCCCGGGTGAGACTATTGCTACCTACGCGGTGAAATTAAAACTAACGGGATATTGTAATTTTGGTGAAACCCTGAATGGCATGCTCAGAGATTGTTTAGTATGTGGTGTGCAGGAAGCCACTGTTCAGCAAAGATTGCTGGCTGATGTGAATCTTGAATTTAAGAAGACATTAGAAATAGCGATGGTGACGGAAAGCACTGTAAGGGATTCCCAAGCAATTCAAGGGGTGAAAAATGGTGCTGTGCACCAAACTGGGCAGAACAGTCAGCCAAAAGTGGCCCAAAAAGCTGGGACTCCACCACGAAGCAGGAAACATACCCCGCTAACCGAAAAATGAGAAGAAACAGCTTAGCAACCAAATCGAAAAATAACTTTCAGCAGCGTGGAAACAGTGCTCCAGCAATTGGCAGCTTAAAAAAGTAGAATGTTATTTTTGTCACAGAAATAGACACATAATGAGACAGTGCAAAGCGAGATTTCAACAGGCTTTCAAACAACAAATGAAGTCCAATGAAGTCCATAGTGTAGAAGAGCCTGAAACTGCCAATTCAGACATTTATTCACTATTCAACATGAAAGTTGGGAAATCAGAGCCAAGATTTGTTACAGCACAAGTGAATGGTAAACCATTAAAAATGAAATTAGACATGGGAGCTTCCACCACTGTAATAGAACAAACTTTCAGATATTTAAAGGTGATCAACAATTAAAATGGGAACAAACATCTGCAAAGTCAAAAACATACAGACAAAGAAATCCAAATAAAAGGTATCACCAAGGCAACTGTTCATTGTAGAAACCAACTGGCATATCTACTAGTGAAAGGCAGAGGACAAAGCCTTCTAAATCGGACAAGAAAAATTAACCTTGACTGGCCAGTGAAATTTCAAAAGGAAGCTGAAGAGCTCCTATCTGGAAAAAGGAACAAGGCAAGGTACTTCAGAAAGAGCCAGGAGAGTCCAAGGACCACAAGGGGGCAGAATTTTACGCCCCGCGGATAGGCACGTGCCTGATCCAATTAGGTGTAAAATAGTGCGTGATGATGTCGGGCAAGTGTCCCGAGGTCATCACGCACTCGTGAGATATTTCGGTTGGCATGGCGCATCGGCCATAAAGAGGCCTATAAAGGCCAATAATGTATGAATTAAATGCAATTTTTCGCTGCCTGTCCTATGTTACGGTTGTCGGGTGGGCAAATTGACCAGGCGGCCTTTGCATTATTGAGGAAACCTCGGTCACAGGTATGATGAGGTTTCTGATATTAATTTTTTAAAAATGTCTCGATAGAATTTTTATAATCTATGGCCAGAATTTTTCCCTCATTGGGCTGGCTAGGTGGCAGCGGTTGGAGGTGGTCAGGAAGTCAACCGTCGATCACGATCGGCTCCGCTCCGTGGACTTCAAGTGGACAGGCCAATTAAGGATCATGAACGGCAGCGCTACCTGTGCGGGTGGGGGGAGGGAGAGCGGGCCTGGCGTGCAGTTTGCGCACGAAAGAGCGCTTCAATCTCCCTGAGGCACGGAGCTGCCTCAGGGAGATTGAAGCACTATTTTAAAAAATTATTAAAGACAGTTAAAATTTTTTAAAAACATGTCCCCTCGTGTGACTCTGTCACATGAGCTGGGACATGTTTTTAACTCAAAAATAAAGTTTCCATTTAATGTTTATTTGCTTTAGGACACGTCATCCCACTCACGGGTGAGGTTTCCTAACAAATGTAAAGGCCGCTTGGCCTTTTTGCCTGCCCGCCAGCCGTTAGGTTGGACAGGCAGTGTTAATTTGATTTTAATTAGCTCATTAATGGCCTTAATAAGAGTCGGCCGCACGCTGGCCAAACAAAATATCGCGTGAGTGCACAATGACGTTGGGACGCATGCCCGCTGTCATATTATGCTTGGGCATTTCGGGTGCGCGCCCACATGCCGAACATAAAATTCTGCCCTATATCTTCACGTGAGGGAGTCTGACGTGTGGACATTTTTTCCTGCATTTCCAAATCTTTATGTCATGGTTTAAAATTCTTCAGCTCCCCGAGGCAGCTCTCTGACTTCAGGGAACTTGCATTGCGCGCTCCCCCACACCTGTGCAGACTTTAGCACTCGCCCTCCTCCCGCTCCAACCGCGGCAGCGCTGAGCCTTTCAGTGCCGTCGGGGCCGATCATGAGCCATTTCCCAGCCGCTCCCTGGCCCGCCCATCTGACAACCTGAAAATCCTGCCATGGATGAAAAACGCGTGTGTAGGGGTTCAGCAGCCCGAAGAAATGAAAACTGTCTTAAACAACGACATGGAAGAACCCCAGAAAAAATTCAAGGAGGCCCTGCTGAACGACAGAGTTCAAGACAAAGTGAGTAACCTTCGCAAAGAAAAGGAAAACCTGTTGAAAGACCTTCACACCCTACAAGATTTCCTCAGGTCAAAGTGTGTGTCTCTGGAAAAGTACGAAGAGAAACAAGAAGAAATTAACACCTCTCTGAACAAACTGACGAACCAGTTGCAGAGAAGACACAGCAATGTTCAACTTTCCAGGAGGAAGCCAACAGATGCAAGAAAGAAACAGATGAGCTGAAGAACCAGCTGAATAAAGCTAAGGAGGCTTTGGAAGCAAAAGTCGTAGAACTTTCCCAAGATGTGAGCAGATAATGAAGTCTTGGATATCTCAGCTACTGAACTGAAACAAGTTGAGATTGCATCTGAGCGAAGCCTGGCCGACTGTGAAGTCAAAAAGGCCGAGACTAAATTCTGTGGTAAAAAGAAGAAAACAAGTAGGAGGAGGATGCATAATTACTGATGTGGTGCTGCTTCGAGAAAAGTCAAGGGAACCAAAAAGCAACTCATGATTTGCATTGTCAAGAGCGACAATTTACTGTTGGTGAAGCAGTATATGTAAAGAATTTCAGTAAAGGACCAAAGTGGTCACCTAGTAAAGTAAGTTCAGTGACCAGACAATAGTCATACCACATGGAAGTGGAAGGCCAGATCACCCATGAGCGTCTGGATTATTTAAGAAAAAGAGAGTTAACACAAGATATTGTTCCACCTGTAACCATTATGGAACTACTGATGTCTGTTGAAGATGCCCAACCAAGGACATGTCTGATGTGAGAGTCGAAGACACTGATATGCATCAATGGATTACCTAATGTTAATGCGGTTCCAGAGAATGTGTTTCCTATAAAAAATTCTGAAGTCATGAAGCTGTGACATTCCACATGAATCAGGAAACCACCTGAAAGTCTGAACTTGCAATTTCATGACCGTTGTAAATATTGTAACATCATGAGATAAATATACTTGTAAATACAAAATGTATAGTAAAATTAAAGGGGGAGGTAAGTTGCAATTATAGGGCAAAATTTTGCCCTTGGCGTGCAGGCTCAGTGGGTCAGGCGGGAAGCCAACCGCGATCGGGACCGGACCACAGGTCCATCCAGTGTGAAATGTGAGTAGCAGCGCTCAGCACTGCCTTGTGGGAGGCGGAGGAGGCCGAGCGCAAACTTCGCGCATGCGTGCGAGTGAACACTTCATAATCTCCCTGAGGCACAGAGCTGCCTCGGAGATGAAGCATTGTTTAAAAAAAAATAAAAATGTAATAAAATATGTCTGCTCATGTGGCTCTGTCATTATTAATTCAATTTTAAAATGTTTATTTTATTTTTTATTTGCTTTCGGAAACCTCATCCTGCCTGTGGATGAGGTTTCCAAAAAAATGGAAAGGTTGCTTGGCTTTTTCACCTGCCTGCCAACCGTTAGGTTGGAAGGGCAGCGAAAATTTAAGTTAATTGATTATTTAATGGCCTTAACATGCCGACCGAGTTATCATGCGACTGCGCGTTGACATCGGCATGCTCGGCCCAATGTCAACGCGCGTCATTTCACACTCAAGCGGGTTGGGGGCCTACCCAATGAGCGAAAATTTCTGCCCATAGTTTTGGGAAATGTTGGACTGTAGCTTTAAGGTTAATCCTGTGATGTAAGGTCACATGTTCTGTGTAAACCAATGTGTAAGCAGCATGGGGAACCTCCAGAGAGGGGGAGTACTTCTTAGTTATAGGCCAGAATTTTTAGCTCAGCCCGACCTGACCGAGCATGAAATGACGTTTGATGGTGTTGGCTGAGCGTGCCAGTGTGGGATAGTTCGGTCAGCAGGCACGTGCCAGAGCCAGCAGCGTGCCCGCCGACAATTAAAGGCCTATTAAGGCCATTGAGTTATCAATTTACTTTAATTTTTCACTGCCCATTCATCCCATGGGCAGGATGAGGTTTCCAAAAGCAAATAAAAATAAAACCTTTATTTTTTAATTAAAAACATGCCCCTCCTCATGTGACAGAGTTTCATGAGGGGACATGTTTCATTACATTTTTCTGCTCTTTATTATTTTTTGTGTCTTCTTCATCTCCCTGAGGCAGCTCCGTGCCTCAGAGAGAATATTCAGTGCTCTCTTGTGAGCTTGCGCGAAGTTCGCGCTAGGCCTGCCCGCACTCCCCGCGTACACCTCCCCACACACACCCCCACCCCGCACAGGCAGTGCTCAGTGCTACCACTCGTGTATCAAGCTGAGCGGGCCTTATTTGTCCCGTCAGCGTGAAATCGCTGTGTGCTGCTGATCGCTTCCAGACTGACCATGCCCTCCCCCACTGTTCCCATATGCCAAGGACAAAATTCTGCCCATGAGAGTTTGATGGGCGTGCGTAGTTGCCACTGCTGTCTTTGTGAATAAAACCAAATGTTTACACTAAGCAAAGTTGCCTGAAGATCAACTCTTATAACAGTACTGCATCTTGGGATGTTTTACTATGTTAAGGGTGCTGTATAAATGCAAGTTGTTTCTTGTCAGTTTAAGTACATTGAAAAAAATTAAAACAACCATGTGTTATATGAAAAACACAAGACATAGTCACTGGTCTATACTAATCATTTTATTTTTCACTTAAAACATTTGATAGATCTAAGAATCTTCAATAAGTATTTGCTTAGCTTGCAAACTTCATTTGAACTATTATTCAGTCCAAAAATATTGTTATGCACAAGCATAGACAGTCGACTATGGGGGAATCTAGCCTTTATGCTGTAGACACAATAGCTGCAAACTGCAGACAAATGTGATCAAAGGTCCAGGAATACATTATGTACGGCTAGGTAGAATTTGACTGCAACTCTGTGGATAATTAAATTGCAGATTCGAATGCTGCTACATTTGTTATCACTGAGGACCGCAATGCTTGATCAAGAGAAAGCTGAAACATCTAATGTTGAAGTGTTTATCATTTTGATATTTAATTTCCTTGTTTGAAAAGGTTCTACTTATCTCTAAGTAACAGTTAAAAAGTATCCAAATAATTCAATGTGGTTAACCATAAAATGCTTACTGTGTCACCCTGCATTAAAAAAATCAGTTTGTCCAATGGAGTAGATGTTGAATTCCGTCTCAACCGTAGTCATTTCCAAATAGCAAAAAAAGGCCTGACCTTTGGAGCAGGATTATCCAACATTAATGACTTGTATTATTCTGGTTATCATCAAACATGTGCTTGTGTGGTTAACATATTCAATTTTTTTCCCCCACTAGAAATATAGCAATTAAATATGCAGCCTTTGCCCTCCAAACTCTTACAATTCACCTCTACTTTTACAAGAACTGCATATCAAATTTCAAAAATATATCTTTTAGTTGGTCTAAATTATATGGAAATCAATATGGAGAATCACTTAATTCAAGAGCTTTTATTAAAATATTTTCTCAAAACAAACCCGTATATATAAATTTGTATACAGTGCATTTACGTTATGTTACAAACATATGCAACAGCTTCCCGGTCCCCAGTTCTACAATCATAAACTTACAGTCAGTGTGAAGCTCCAATGATGATTTATGTTCCCACAACTCAGGACCAACCATTACAAATTCTCTAGTCAGGCTTTAGGTAAATTTAACCAGATTGATTTGATTTCTGCGCTCCTGCATCTAAACCATACATTTGCAACAAAAAAAAATGTATGCATTCCTCAACTGTAGCTTACTGAGTTCCAGTAATAGTTGATCAACTCAAATCATGCTCAACTGTTTCAATTGTTATGTATATTCTGTTTTGTACTAACTGAACTTTGAACTAAAACCATGCTGATTAACAAATTGACAATTCAAAAACAATCCAGTCTTCTATATTTTATGTATGGCAGATATTGCAACTGTGTATTACACATGGTTGAAACTTTATGGGACAGCAAAAGAAAGCTCAGAACTTAAGCAAGATGAGAAGTTCAGTACAGAAACAATATCTAGATATAAAGAATTCAAGAGATAAACTGTTCACAATTGTACTCTACTGCAGTTCAAGGTTTTATATTAAGGGTGTGAGCAGATCTTTCATGATGCCAATCACGCAATCTCGTATAGCGTGGGCTCTGCAGCTCGGTGATAAACTTTTCTCTGTGGAGGATAAGAAAGGAAGGTGAGAAGATAAGAAAGAAGAGTAAAATAGCAGGTTTAGAAAGTTAAAAGCGTCAATATTTTCCAATATTAAATCGCGCAATAAAATCACAGATACCAGACTTCTAGGAATAAACTTAGGCTTTATTTGATGCAAGTTTACTTCTGTACCACTGAAGAGACCAAAGTAACTTATGGGGCAGTATTTTCCTGCGGGGGGCGGGGTCCACTTGCCGACGTGTGAAATGATGTGCGGTGACGTCGGGCAGACGCCCCGACGTCATTCTGATATTCAGTTTGGCGGGCACACAGCCGAGTTGGCTGCGCGCCCACCGAACTGTCAAAGGCCTAGTAAGGCCTGTTTAAAATTAATTAACTGAGCTGCCCGTCCAACCTTAAGGTTGGCAGGCAAAGAAGAGCCCAGGCGGCCTTTGCATTTTTCATGAAACCTCATCCACGGGCGAGATGAGGTTTCAGGAAGGGTTTATTATTTAAATAAAAATTTTTAAAACAAATAATGGACATATCCCAGCTCATGTGACAGTTTCACATGAGGGGACATGTCCTTAAATTTTTTACCCACCTTTATTCAAATTTCCATAACTTTAAACAAATCTCTGAGGCACCTCCATGACTCAGGGAGATCTCTGCGCTCTTTCGCGTATATGCGCGAAAGAGTGCAGGGAACCACTCAGTGAACCCCCACCCTGCCCGCACAGGGAGCGCTCAGCGCTTCCGGGCGCGCATCATGATGGGCGGGCCTTAATTGGCCCGCCCATGTAAAATGGCAGCACGGGCCGATCGGGGGCGCCGATCAGGTTTGCGCCCGCCCCCGCCCAACCCTCCCTCCCCTCAACGGAGGCAAATTTCTAGCCATGAAGTTTCTCAGTCAGAATAGAAAAATTCACTTGATATAACTTCAAAATAACATTTAGTGTAGCTTTGGTGAGGAAAGTATGGTTTCTACCTTCAGCACTGAGAATGAACCTGAATCCAAACATCACGTGTAGGCACATACCTGGAGCACATTTAAAGATTTAGAGAACTTACCTGTGTCGGGTGGGCTGGGCGGGAGTGGGCGCAGGGCCCAGCGTGATACGCACTCAGTAGCGCTCACCATTACCTGTGTGGGCGGGGGGAGGAGGGAGAGTCGTGGCTGCCTCAGGGAGATTATTTATAACTAAATTTTTTAAGTAACTTAAAGCGCAAGTTTATTTAAACATGTCCCCTCATGTGACAGTGTCACATGAGCTGGGACATGTTTTTATATTTAGGAAGATGTTATCATTTAATTAATAAAAGCTTTAGAGGCCCTCATCCCACTCGTTGCAACGTTGGGCAGCGTTGCAAACAACTTTAATTGGTTTTTTAATGGCCTTAATAGGCCGTTGACAATTCAGCAGGTGTGCAGCCGCCTCCGGCGCGCACCCGCCAAACAAAAGGTCTAAATGACGCGCGATGCCGTCGGGACACAAGCCCGACGTCATCTCACGTCATTTTGCACGTCGGCATGTCAGGCTCATCCCCACACGCCGACAGCAATATTCAAGCTATAGTGTCATTATGGCAACAGGAGGCGGTGGTAATTCGGCCCATCAAGCCCATGCCAGCCACAAGGGTTACAATGATTAATTCAGTGAAAAACAGTTTACTCCCTGGGATATTTTTAATGGCATATTATACACTCTGCCTTATTTTCTTTTCCAGTGAAGTCAATGAAAGAGGAAAAAGGGCAGCCAATGAGATCATTTTATGCCTCAGCCAAATTTGAAAATTCCAGTGTTATTTTTGCTCTCCTCCTGCTGGATTTCATTCAATAAGCTTTTCTAGTCTTCAAATAAATAATTTGTTAATGCTTCCCTTAGCTTTACAAAATAATACATTTATTAAAAAAGGGAAACAAACGCATCCTTCAATTAGGAACAATAATCAAATGGAGGAAGGGATCAGAAATTTCTGTTTGCTATTTGTTGCAAATTTGTAGAAGTATTTATCAAGAATGAGTTGGAAATTTTGCCACAAGGATGGAAGAGAGAACACTTTCTTTATCAGCACTTTGAGTATTGAAGTAGCTTTTCAAACTCTAAATTGCTACAAACTTCTTAAGCAGGTATATAATCACTGTGGTACCTATAGTAGTTACAATAACTAGTAGACATAAATTACAATACATCACCAGTCAATTATACGTATCAATGGCCAAGCGGGGAGGGAGGTAAGACTATATATCGTCTGGGTGGAACGAGGTTAGACAGCAGGGGATAATTGGAACTGGTATGCAGATATAACTTAGCATCTATTTTAAAGTTAACACATTTTGTCCTCATGTTTTAGATTTATATTTATATTTAAAATGGTAACTACTGATGTAAACTTGTCACAGTGTAATTATATCCTCCTTCCAGTCATGGCTCCACAGTGCTTCCACTGGATAGGAGGGTGTAATTATGACGTGACAATCTTACATAGATAGTTCTCATTGTAAACACAAAAATAGAAATTTATAATGGGATAAGTTAACAGGAAGTATGTACAAATGCAGGATTAATATATGAAATGTTATATAGAAAAATATAATGGGTTCAACTGCTGATAATATATCACCCACAAAGCGTCATAAAATTAGTTTTCAACCAAACCTAATGTTTAACTGAATAGCTTATTTTATTCATTCACTGTCAGCAAGGTTGGCCATCACTCTTTTCTCTTACCTTGCCCTTTTAACAACTTCATCATCTGGATCTCGCACTGAAATTAATCGGAAAGAATAAGGGATGCTCAATTAATAGCATGTGCCATTTGAAAATCAAAAAAACACACTAAAAAAGTTTTGTTTTTTGATTTTTACCTCTAACTTGTTATAGATATTTCATGCTCGCTGATTTTTCCAAATACATGCTGTTTTATATATGAAAAAATGTCTGTATCCTCAATGGATATAATCCTAAATGGGGACATAGTGATAATGTCGCTGTATTAGTAATCCAGGGGTCCAGGCTAATACTCTGAGGACCCGGGTCCAAATCCCACATTTCAGCTGGTGGAATTCAAATTCAATTTGAAAGCTAGTCTCATAATTGAAAGTATGAAGCTATCAATTGTTGTAAAAAATCGTCTAGTTCACTCATGTCCTTTAGGGAAGGGAACCTGATCTGGCCTAAGTGTGACTCCAGACCCACAGCAATGTGGTTGGCTCTTAACTGTCCTCTGAAATGGCCTAGCAAACCACTCAGTTCAAGAGCAATTAGGGATGGGCAACAAATGCTGGCTTTGCCAGCGACATCCTCTTCTCATGTTTTTTTTTTAATATATAAGTAATGCAACCTGTTTATTTCAGTTCCATGAAAGTCAGCTAAGGTTATCTCATGCAATTGAGAAGCAAAGAGCTTACACCAGAGCACAAGTCAAATTTGTAGATCATGAAACCTAGATGATGGTGTAAATTATGCATTGCTTATTGCAAACATCTGCATTCAATACTTGCACGCTCCACAGTGAAAACTGATTTCTGAATTAAAGGAAACCACAGTATTCCACTTCACCATCACTATCAATAGAAGAAGCTTCAGCCATCCTGTCCATACTTTCAAATCCCCCCCAAACCCATCCGTTCAACTCTCTCTTCACAAGATACAGTAGATACAGATACAGCAACTGCACAAATGTGGATGCTAACCATTATGTTCTTCAGAGAGACAAGGGAAGTTTTGTATTATTGATTTTTTTAAAAAACTGTCCGTTTGACATGCATGTTTGTTATGTCATCGTGTGTTAACGGTGACAATGCACTTACTAAAATCTGTGCCTGTCAGTTGAGCAAGGATACGGAAAGAGCGGGACTGGGTTGTTCCTGTTTTTGGCTGCCAATCCTCAGTGTCCTCGATCAGTCGCTTCTTACTGGCATCATTGGGGATGATAACACGTTGATCAGTCTTGACAGAATGCCTATATTACGTGTTTGTTGGGTGTTGAAAGAAATGAGAGAGAAGAAAAGAGAGAGGGACAGGGAGAGAGAGAGAGAGAGAGAGAGAGAGAGCAGAAGAACTTACATTTTTATAGTACATTTTATGATCTCAGGACATCCCAATGTACTTCATGGCTAATACAACACTTCGGATGTGAGTCACTGCTATGATATAGGGAAAAGTTCCAGCCATTTTCACCTAGCTTGGTCCCGTGAACAGCAATGAGATCATGATGAGATTAAGTTGCTTTTAGTGATGCTGGCTGGGGTTTAAATGTTGACTAGAAGATCAGAGGAATTCATTCCCTGCTCTTCTTCGAAAAACCTCATGGGATCTTATACATTCACCTGAGAGAGCAGCTGGGGCTGTTTATAACAACTGATTTGAAAGACAGCACCGCCAACAGTATCAGCCTAGATTATGTATTCAAATCTCAGGAGTGGGGCTTGAATTCAGAACCTTTTGCTTCAGAGGCAAAAATGCTATCACTGACCCAAAGCTGACATTTAAAACCTCTTAAAAAAAAAATCCAGTAAGTACTCTAACTGCAACTACTGCCAAAGGCAGAAAGGCTACATTCATATGTACCATATAGGAGATATGAAATTGTACAGTGTACTTTAATGTTACAGAATGGTTCTTTCAAAAAAAAATTATCACTAACCATCTTGTCATTACTGTAGAAAAGTAAATAAGACAGATATCAAAGGGTTTCAGAGGCATGCAAAATTTTCTATTTATAAGGTGTTCCAAAAAACATGGGCATCATCAGTAAACTATTCCAGAATAAAATGACACAGCAGCCAACTAGAAGCCAGGTGACAATAACCAAAATTTCTACACACAAGCTCTATGATGCATTTTGGGTTTAGTGCTGCTACAGTTAGTCTAAAGCATTTGCCCTTTCTATCGCTCATTTTCACAAACTCATTTCTTCTAATATTGATATTTCTCCTGTTAAACTTGGTATTTAATTTCAAAGTTTAAAACTGGAAAAATAATCTTTTACATTGAGCATGTTTGGTAGAAAAGAGAAGTCGAGCCATTAGAACTCAATATTCCAATACATTGGAATTAGGAGAAATTAGAATATACGAAAGAAAGAGACTACCAATCTAGCTAGCAGCTTTTGTGAGGAATCGAGACTGTACTGGAATATCATGCTGCATCTTCCAGGTCTCATCAGAATAGTCATATACAAAAATGGACTCCACCAACAGGTCACATCATTTAGAAGTTTATCAAATTTTCAACAGTTACTTTGACCATGTAACATTCCGGATTTTTTTCTCAAAGTGAAAGGATGCAAATAACACCACCAACATTTCAATTGAGTAATTTTATAAACAGAGTTACACAATGTTGCATCAGCATCATCTGCTACTTAATCTCACCCCACCAAATAGGTGCAGAAGAATCAAAATTGCCAAGGCTACATTCATTGCTGCTGATGGCTCAATACATAAATATATCACCACTGGTGCACCATAGAGTCATGCAGACCAGGAGGTAATTTATAACAAAAGGCATCCTTTTAGCTGGGGGTTTATTTCTCTGAACACCAAAATCAAATTAGGTCATATTTTTGTGCAGTTTATTATGCATTCAGAACGCACATTAAACTTACAAATTTTTTATAGTTTTATGCATGTCAACTCTAGATTATGAATACATACTGGAAGTTTTCCTGCCCCCACAGCCCCCAACCCCACCCCAAACCCCCAGGTTGTCACAGAACAAGACTGTTGTGACCTATGGTAAATTTACAATTGAACACTACTTGCACAAGAGAGAAAACATGGGCAGGATTTTCAGCTCCTCGTGCGGGCACAGCGGGCAGGCCCGGGAGCAGTGAGGAAACAATCCGCCGCCCAAGATTGCACCCCCGCAACCCCCCCCCCCCCCACCCCGATCACAATTTCACGCTGGCTGGCAAATTAACGGCCAGCCAGTGAAAAATGCCGCTGAAAGGCTCAGCGCTGCCGGGATGGGGGCAGGAAGAAGGGCGGGCGCTGAGGTCAGCACGGGCGAGGGGGAGCCACAATGAAAGTTCCCTGAAGACAGAGAGCTGAAGAATTTTAAAATCAAAAATGAAGGTTTTGAGAATCTGAAAAAAAAATGTCCCCACTTAGGACTCACTCACATGAACATAATAAAAATGTCAAAACATTTGGTTTTAAATTAATGTAAAGGCTGGCTAGCCGATTCGCCCCCCTCCCCCCCACTAACCGTAAGGTTAAACAGGCAGCAAAAAAAATCTCCTTTAATTAATACTTTAATGGCCTTAATAGGCTTTTTAATTGTCGGCGGGCGCACTGCTGACTTGTGTGCGCGCACCCAACTGAAATATCGCATGAGTGCGTGATGACATCGGGATGCTCGCTCAACATCAGCTATTTTATGCCCGATCGGGTTGGGCACGCGCCCGCCCACGGGGCATAAAATTCTACCCATGGGAAAATAAGGAAACAAAAATATGAGGCTAAAAAAAATAAAATGAACAGGCCAACCTGGGTTTTCTGTAGTCAAATCTGTGTTGATTCAAATTATAGAACTGCACAAAAGCACAAACTGCTTAAAAATTAAAAAAAAAATTATTCATTCAAGTTATTGGTGAAGTAGAACCTGGCTATTTGGATTTTCCAGTCCAAAAAATTCAACTTCTGCCATTGGAAAGGAAAGTCAAGTTTATCCAAGTTTAAACTATGCTAAGATTGCGACAAAAATTCTAAAACGGAAACATGCCAAAATTAAGAAATGCTGAGTTACCCAATAGTTATGCTTTACTTTCTAATAAATCCTCCCCATCCACATTCCACACAAAGGCAGGAGGTTTAAAGCCAGCCATGTTCAGGACTTTCACAGGTTTCATGCTTGCTTTGCTTACCTATAGTCACCAAGATCATAAAGCATTTCTTCATCTCGAAGAACATGAAACTTGGGACGATGCTCAGATTTATCCTCATTTTCACTGCGAGCGTATTACAATACAAAAATCAAGGTTAGAATAAATTACAAGACATGTAAAGCCATAGCAAACAAGCAATGGGGAAAAGAGATTCACAGAAAGCGAAGTAAACATAGGAAGTGATTAAAAAAGATCCATAGATTTCTATTATTGGGAACAGCTAAGTGTTTTGTGATGAAAACTGAGAACAAAACTGTTCACTAAAATTGTCAGCAACTGTACTAACACAATACGCACAAGTTAAATGCCAATTTTCAAGTAGAGTTGGGAAATTAGATTTTTAACTTATGAATGTATGGAAAGGTATCGAGCAGTCTCAACAAAATATATTACTTGTAAACATTAATTTTAAACACACATAAACACACCCATTTTATGTATCTCTATCTATAAAACAAAAGACTTCACAGGCAACCAGGCTAAAGACGTACCTTGAAGTCCTGCAAGGTATTATATTTATGTATGGAAACAGAGGTCACAGGTGTCAAAATGATGTGTAACCTTTGTTCATTGTTGCTTTTTAAAAGAATGATATTAATTCTAAATTATTTTAAATGGTTACATTTCACGCTGCAGCAGATAATGCAGCCAGTGCATTATGAATTAATCTCTGCAGCTAACAAAGTTAGAATTTTCAGAGCTGGCTGTTCCAGATATTCTAGAAACTTAAGTTTGCTTGAAAATAGCCAAATACAACTACTAATTATCAAACAGTCAATGCACATTAAGATCAATAAGGGCAGAATTTTCCCCCCTTTTGGGGGGGGGGGGGGGGGGGGATGTTTAAGAGCCGGTGTGCAGAGGCGCGCCTCCGATCGGCGCACCCAACTGGGGGCGCACCACCATTTTACGTGGGCGGGCCAATTACAGCCCACCCAGCGTGACATCCACACAGAAGTGCTATGCCCTCCCTAAGTGCTGCCTCAGGGAGGTCGGCTGTACAGTAAAAAATCTGAAAATTGGGGGGAAAAAAAAATCCCTGACATGTCCCCTCATGTGACACTGTCATATGAGTTGGGACATGTCCATCACTTTTAAATACACTTCAATTACATTTTTTAAAACCTACATGAAACCTCATCCCGCCCGTGGATGAGGTTTCATGCTTTTTCTAATGCCCGCCACGGCTCCCAGCCTGCCCGCCAACCTTAAGGTTGGACAGGTAGGTCCATTAATTACTTTAATGACTCTGTCGGGAGTTCCACGCAACGTCTTCCTGCGTCATTTTATGCATCGGCGAATGGGCCCCGCACCCCGCTCGCCGACCGGGAAGTCCTGGCCTAAGTATTTGTACAGCTCCTTTAATATAGAAGGCATCCAAACAGCAAAGGAGACAAAAATAGGCAGAGTATTAATAGAGGTAGGCTGGAAAGTGGCCAAAGACATGGATCAAAAGCTTAGTGTTTTGAAAGAATGAAGATATAACAAAATGGCAGTTTAGGGAAAATATTCCAAAAAATGGAGGTCAAAAAAAATTCTCCCACTGAAGATGGACCCAGGGAAAGGAGAAAAGAAATGGAGGAGGGGAAGGGTGAAAATATAAAAGAGGTCATATAACGTCACATTAGGATGGAGGAGGTTTTAAGGATTGAGATGGTAGAAAGGTCTTAAATAAGGACTTTGACACCACAAAGTCAAATGGGGGTCATGCGTTTAAGCATGATAGCCAAATTGAAGTTAATGAGATAAAATGTGGCAACAGACATTTGGGCAAACTGAAGCTCAGAACAATGTCAAACGTATTGAAGCTGTTGAGCTGGGAAGTAGAAGGTATAAATGACTATTTCAGTGCCAAGGAAGTGAGGTAAAAGTAGATGTGATAAAATCTTGTGGAAATGGATATAGACACCTTGATAATATTTAAGGTTAAATTCAGCTTATTATCAAACTGAATCTTTATATAGATATAAAAACAAAAAACTGCGGATGCTGGAAATCCAAAACAAAAAATAAAAAATACCTGGAAAAACTCATGAGGACTCAAAACGTTGACTGTACTCTTCTCCGCCGAGGCTGCCAGACCTGCTGAGTTTTTCCAGGTATTTTTTATTTTTTGTTTTGAATCTTCATATAGATGGGTTCCATCTGAGTAAGAAACTGAGGAGACAAAAGAACCACGGGGTCGGATGCAGGGCTTTGGTGGGAGATAACAGGATGGTTCAGTTTTGCCACAGGTAGCTTTGCCCCTGTCAGAAATTAATTGAAGAAAACTCCAATCATTCATGATGGTATTGAACAAGCAACCAGACAACACAGTGGTGGTTGTAGACTTGAGATTGGTAGCGAAGATGCAAAGTTTAATAATGTTGGCTGAAATAAGACCTATGAATTATATTGCTGAGGATAAGAGCATGTAGACAAGGAATAGGGGGAGGCCAAGTTGAAGTCTTTGGGCTTTCCTGAAGTAATCATGAATGTGGGAGGAGAAGCTGTTGAAGCAGATAAGCTCAGAATGTGATAAATAGAAATGGAGCCATATATGGGCTATGTCACAGACGAGGCCCATGATGTAAAGATGAATGAGTTTGGAATGGTTGACTGCTGAATATTGTAGAGAAGTCAAAGAAATACAACTTCTAAAAAAATATTTGCTCATGGGATTTGAGCATCACTGCCCAGTAAATGTTGTACATCCCTCGTTGCCCTCTAGAAGGCGGTGGTGGTGAACTGCCTTCTTGAACTGCTACAGTGCAATGCGATGCAGATAGTCCCACAGTGCTTTTGGGGCTGGGTCGGGGGAGGGGAAAGGATTCCAGGTTTTTGATCCAGTAACTGATAAGTTATATTCAAAATTCAAAATTCTTAATATGTATGAACACATCATAACCCCAAAGCTAGGGCAAAGCCCAGAACAGAATAAGCTCAATATTGGTATTCATTTGAGACTGGCTAATTTAAATAAAGCCTCTGTTAGACTGAAGTTACTTTAAATTTTCTAGAAATGCATAGAAGGCTGCAAAGATTTTCAAATGTGTCATGACAGGCCTATTGTAATGTAGAGGTTTTCATGACACTAGGGATGGTGTTCAAACTATATGCGATACAAGAACATTCATTATTCCACAGCTTCCATTGCCACAAGGTGTATCAATTTATTTATCTGCAGTGCTTTTAAGATGAAACATTGAAGGTCAGAAAGTAGTAACAGTACTTTCCTCTTTATACTACACTACAAATTTACTTTCTACAGAAATTACCCTGCACTCTATGTGGACAAATTTTCAGGAACCATAGTTGGATATACCACAGTAGAAAAATTCTTAATTTATAATACATGAAGAAAAGTGTGATTTTTTTTTGTCCAAAGCATTGTGCTGTATGCACTGCTCACCAATAGGACTAACCTAAAGGAAGCTAAATTTGTGCCAGTTCTTAAAAAGGACACATATATTTAGCTATATTTATAGTACTTTCCAGGGAATTAAAAAAATCTATTTTATGGTATACTTTCCTTCAGGGAAATCCTTGTCATAAGTTTGTAATGTTTATTTGTTCCTAAAATAACAATATCGTTCGCTACATCACTAAATGCTCAACTGTAATTTAATAAAAGAGCTGGAAGAAAGAGAGAGAGCACAAAATATGTACAGTCTCATGGAGCCTAGGAAGTGATAAGGCAGTCAACTATAATTAAGGATAACAGTTGGTTCTGAAGCACCTCAAACATAATATTTCATGGTTAAAGTGGTCCAAGATGAAAGGAGGCATACCAAGGAGACTGGCAGAGACCAGGGCCAGACCGTTCACACCTACCATTATGCCAACCACATTTGTGGCTCCATTATGCCGACCTGACAATAGTGTTAGAGTAACAGGCTTTCAGTCAGCAGAGAACCAGTTGCAGTGCTGTGCCACCTGCTCCAAGGAAACAGGCAAAACCTTTAATTTTAAGAATGAATGTGGGCCATGTCTTTCTTTCTCTGCCATCTATCAAGGTAAGATATGGATCAAATGCAGTGTCAAGCAAAAGCCACATGCATACGAAACAAATGGCTGAAGCATCAGTTAGTACTTTTAGCTCATAAACCAAACAGCAGCAACATCCAAATGTCTCACTGACAAAATTATGCTGCAATCTCCAAACTGAAGGGGTCATTAACAGCAGCTAGCAAGGCATCAGTTACCTGCTCCTCATCTGTGCACTAGTGACTGCTGCCAACTCTAGCTCAGTATTTACACCCTTACAGTGTATTGTTCTGTTAATGCTTATATACATTGGTTTACATCATAGGAAAAGTGAGATTTGCCTTGTTCTGGATTACTGACAGTAATATCAAGCTGCTTTTTCTGCCTTTCAATGATGAGAAAGGAAATAATATAGGCTCCTAAATACACATTCCGGTGAAGCCAAGATGCTAAGTGTTTGTGTGGTCGCCTAAATGATTATGTGGAAGAAAATGAGATAGAAAAACCAGACACAAAAGCTGTAAATGTGAGTCCTGAAGCTTCACCCTCAAATACAAGGTTCTCCAGAATGACCTCCTTAAAAGGGAAGCTAGGGCTTCCAATTTGAGCCCTTTATTAGTTTATGTATTTGTCCTTGTGTTTGCTATGCAAGCAGAGAAGTACAGGAGCTGTGAGGAGACTTGATGAAAACACAGCTGAAGAAATGCATTGTCATGATAAGGGAAAAAAAGCCCAGAGAATAGGGACAAGACAGCTGAAGGCTCTACCAACAATGATGAAGTAAAGGAGGACAGAAAATACACAAAAGGCAAGAGAGTCCAAGGGAGTCAAAGGGCCAGAAAGCATGGGAGGGGATGCAAAGCTGCAGAAAGCTGTAAAAGTAGCGTAGAGTTGGGCAAGGTTAGGGCAAAGTTTTCAATTGTATTGAAAAACAAAAAACCAATCTGGGTTAGGAAAGCTGGGCAAGCATTTTTTGGATGAGTAGGAATTGATGGAAGGTGCTGATTAGGAAGCTAACAAGGTTATTGAAAAAATAGTTTAAAGCTGATGCAGACAGTTTTGGTGGCAGGAGTCAAATAGGGTTAAAGTGGGATGTTTCAAAAAAGGTGTAAATAAAAAGTGACTTGATGAAGAAGAGTACGTAGAGTTTGAAGTTCAGCTCTGGATTGAGCAAAATGCCAGTAATACTCCGTTTGTTAACTCAGGCTGAACCAATCAGTAAGCAAGGATGAGTTGTATGTTGAGAGTCAAAAATTATGGCTTTAATCATCCATTCCCTAACTGGAGAAAACTTGGCTCATCTGCAACTTATCAGACACTCGGGTGACAAAAGACAGTTGGTGAAACTGCGAGAAATGGAGGAGAGTTGGAGCCTGTGCTCAACAACTATCACAAAGATATTAGCGTATATAATATTATTGGAAGTTATTTAAAAATGTGTAGTCGGGTTGGTGTCTGCGGGCGTGAGTATGTATGTCTTAATTGGATTAAAGCCAGCTAGTCTGGATGCTTTGATGTATAGTAGTTTTGAGATGTTAAACAGTAAGGTAGAGGGTACATTTGCATATTGTTGAATAAACCAGTCAAAGACTGGGGATGAAATCTTGCACCTAGCTAGGACACACCAAGCAATATGTTTATATTACTATAAAATTGGTACTATGAAAGGGGCTTTACTGTTAGAAGAGGTGGAGTTCAAAGAGCCTGGCAAAACAATGAGAATTTACATTCAAAGGGAAGGCTAGGAATATATAGAAAAGAGCTTTGTGTGTGTAGGTTGGAGGCAAGTAAGAGGCATCTAAGCAGCCTGTAAGCCCTACAACAGTCTGCAAAGGAAACAAATTGAAAGGAACCTTATTTTGAATTCGTAAGATAAAATGTGCTTTGCCTGGTGTCTGTTCAAAGTCTATGGGCAGAATTTTGCTCTTGGCAGGCGGGCTCAGCGGGGGCGGTTGGGAAGCCAACCACCCCCTTGGATCGGGACCGGACCACGATTTCACGCTGGCGGGCCAATTAAAGCCCTCCCAGTGTGAAACACAAGCGGCAGCGCTGAGCGTTGCCAGTGTGGGAGGAGGGCCAGCGGGGCGAGTGTGAACTCCGCGCACGTGCACGAGTGAGCGCTTCATAATCCCCTAGGCACAGAGCTGCCTCAGGGAGATGAAGCGTTGTTAAAAAAAAATAAAGAAAATAAAAATGTAATAAAACATGTCCCCTCATGTGACTCTGTCACATGAGCAGGGACATGTTATTAATTCAATTTTAAAACTTTTATTTTAATTTGCTTCTGGAAACCTCGTACTGCCCGTGGATGAGGTTTCCAAAAAATTGCAAAGGTCACTTGGCCTTTTTGCCTGCCTGCCAACCGTTAGGTTGGGCGGGCAGCGAAAAATTTAAGTTAATTGATTATTTAATGGTCTCAACAGGCCTTTTAATTGACAGCTGGCGTGCTGCCGACTCCGATGCGTGCCCGCTGACCGAACTATCGCGCGACTGCACGTTGACGTCGGCACGCTTGGCCAACGTCAATGTGTGTCATTTCCCACTCGAGCAGGTCGGGCGCATGCCCGTTCTCCAAGTGAAAATTTCTGCCCCATGGGTTATTGTTGCCTTGGTGAAGATTTACCTAGGAGTGATTAATTTGGCGATTTATTTAAAAG
The DNA here is from genome assembly GCF_964194155.1 of Cetorhinus maximus. Taxonomy (NCBI): domain Eukaryota; kingdom Metazoa; phylum Chordata; class Chondrichthyes; order Lamniformes; family Cetorhinidae; genus Cetorhinus; species Cetorhinus maximus. The sequence goes on from NC_135888.1 coordinate 90,849,030, forward strand.
TTATTATGGTAGTAGTTTGTAGACATGTGCACATGTTGAATTCCTTGTAAAATTAATAAATGTTTAATTTAATTTATATAAAAAACCTCTGGCGTCTTGGTGGTTTCATTTTTGAATTCAGAGCTGCATCTCAAACATACCAATTGAAAATATAGGTTATGACAGTTGTTTAAAGTTTCCCTCTGGGATTTTAAATAACTCAGCCTTTACCAACTGCTGTGTCACAACACAACATACATATGGAAGCTTATTCCATACCTGTTGATGATGAGCAATGAAACAGCTGCATGGTTGTGAACGGGTTTGACATGGCCCAGCAGAAAATTTGGAAACCATTGACAGACAAAACAGGCAAAGTCTTGGGTTCTCTTTACCATGACAACTTCGATAAATCATGCTATCTCATCCACATTTGTTTCCAGCTTATGTGAGTGTGATCACAACACTGACTCTACTGCCACCTCCTGTCAAGTTAAGATGCCCTGGAGTACCAAATAATTAATCCTTCTTGCAGGCACCTCATGCAGCAATACTTTCTATTTATCAGCCAAACAGGGAGGTTTTATTATTCTGTCCAGTGCCCTGCCTCCATGAGGTATTGCCTTCTATTATTTATTTGCCAGCCACTTCGACCCTTTGCTGCCTCCAGACCCCACTCCCTCCCCAGATACAGCCACACACCACTTTAAAAGTTGCCTTGTTACTTTTAAAAGTTCACGGCACACTTAAATTATCCTCTCTCCTTTGAGGAAATTTCAATACCAGATCCATTCCAAGCAGTCAGCACGCTATGCAAATACAATTAGGGCTAACCTATATCAGGAAATTTAGATTCCGACACACTTTATCATTTGAGTACTGAATTTCATTTAACAGCTTCTTAAGTGATATGCAGTATTTCAATTTGTACTGAAATTTAAAATGTTTCCTTTGGGAACACTGAGCAAACTCTTATGAAAGGCTGTGAATTTGATTAAAAATTTAAAATAGTACAAATACTCTTGGTACAGTACCCAAGGGTTAAACAGAAACAGAGGAAAATATCTTTTTGGATTATAATAAAAGCTTCATCTCTTAAGAAACAATAAATATATGTACTCTGCTACAAAGAAAACCTATGAATTATTATCCTGGTTTATTGCTGGAATAATTTATATTTTGGAGTACAACTGTTAATGGCTTTGAGTCTATCAGTTAAGTAATGGTTACACATATTTTATGCTCATTTCTACATACTGTATAAATAATGATGAGCTACTCAAATCTGTGATCTCTCTGGAATTACAACATGCCACCCATATCAATAAGTGCAAAGAAAGAAATATACTAACTTGATTAGAGTATCCACCTAAAGAAAAAGAAAGGTACAAGATGAGTTAAATATGAATTATAGCCAAAAGATAAAGCTCAAAAATAAAATCAAAAAGAAAATTGCAGTGCAAATTTTAAAAAAAAGTAGCAAAGATCAAGGTACAGATGCAGTCAGAAGAAGGAACTGTGAATTAGAGGAGGAAGACAGTCAAGAGAAATATTCTTAATAACTTTCAGGTTTGCTGAAAGGCTACATTGCCCTTCAGGTTTTCATTTTAGTAGTTCAGTAGATATCTTTTTGCATAGTGGCACATGTGAAAATAGTAGTGTAAAAAGAAAGTACACACTTCCACTCTTTGGGTGATGCAGAAAAAGTCATCAGAACATTGAGTGTCTTCCCTACCCATAAGATGAACAGATGGTACAAAATTCAAAATACTCTGCTATTATAAACATCCTGAAGCACAGCAGACTTGTGATATCACTTGACTAATTAGACAGGTCTGCTGACTACATGTATTAAAAAGTCACATGCAGGTACATCCTGCAATTCCCTCCTTCATACAGATCATGTACCATAATTCATGAGAAAATCGAGTATTTCTTTTCTTCCCTGTTGTTTTACTTCACAATGCAAACAAAATAGAAAATCTCAGTCACCTTATGCTGACAATTTACATTCGTGTTCTACTGGAGTCCCATATGCCAAAACATATGCCAGACAAATAAGAGAACAAAAGAAAGAAAACTGGAAAACAAAATCTTTAATTGTAAGTAGAGTTAGTACATTGAGAGGCACAACACTTTTTTTATTGAAGTTTGCCATACAGACCTTAACTGTTCTTTGGTCAGCCAGTCATGGCAATAACATTACACTCTTAGCATATTCCTACTGTTGCATTAATCCATTTATCGACAATGTGTAGAAGTTAGATTTCAACATGGATAACCCTCCTGTAATTCGTGAATATTTAAAACTGACATAAACATTACCATTCCTGAGACTTAGCCCCATTCATGCTGAATACATTTGAAACACCCAAAATTATAATATGCAAGGCTACAGTATTATCTGCAGATAAATAGAGAGGGACAAGTCATTGGATGAAATTGTTTTTGGTGATACCACAAACTGGACATTAGTGAATTAGCATCCTCTTTGTCTCCTGCCTGGTTTTCTTTTCTATTGACTTTTGTGCTGTTGCTGAAAACAAAATTTCCAAATTAAATTATGTTACCAAATTCTCAAAATTTCTTCATTTAAATTAAAAAGCTCGCAGTTGTATTTTATATTTTGAAGGATGCTTTCTTAAGTACTCAGGGTTAATAAAATCTCACTGGCATAAAATCTCAAAATGTAATTAAATCATCTGTTTCAGTTCTGCAAGATGTGTCTCAGTGAGATTTTGTTGGCTAAATGGTTATTTTTTAAATTGATAAAAATTATAGGCCAGAATTAGAGTTTCAGTGATATGAGAACAATATTCTGCATCAGTAATAGATATACATATTCATACATTTTGACAAACACTACCATCAAGGCTTGCTAACTGGAGGAGTAGATAAGCATTCAAGAGGCCCAATATAGGCCAAGATAAATATATGCCTTTCCAAGTATGGGCCTGTGCGGCGTACACATTACTGCATGCTTGTAGAATATGACCCTGACCAGTAAGCTCATTTATAATTTCTTAAAAAGGAAGTGTCACAACTCGCACGTATATTACTACAACCAATCCACAGCTCCAACACGGTAACCTCATGCCATACTGTTGCACACACTTAATCAACAAGTGACAATCTAAATGAAACTAGGACATGTCAGAAACCCAGAACATCTTGAACTTAATTAAGTACAAAATATAATTTAGAAAACAAGCATCATTCATTTTGTGCAGAAATATTTTAAAGCACTACACATACTTACCCAAGGTAAATAACTTAATCAGATACAAGACTTCTGTATCATTTTGAAATGCAAATGTTACCAGCACAGCTGGTTAATTAAACAATTCCAAAATATTTTGGTGAATGAATGTGAAATAAGGCAAAAGCAAATTGTTTAAGTTACATTCACAAGGCAGTGAACAGTGAAACATTTTGTTCATAAGGTCACAGCTTTTTAAAATGTTTGAAAAGTTGTTTCCTTTGTTTGGGAAACTAGAGTAGTTTGTACAGCCATGCAACATGCAGAAGGCATTTTGATGTAATTTATATTAATACAATGAGTGCAACAAATCAAACTTTTCCGGACACTTTCATAAAGGCAGTGCTCATTTGAGAGAGGAAAATCTTTTGCTAAATCATTGTGCTTTTTAATTCCAGTTGGTTGTACTTAATATTTCAGCCAGGAGAAACAATGCACATAACTTGGCCTAAAGGAATCTGCCCATCTAGCTTTAAAATGCATGAGCAGATATTATCATTTCCTAGAAATTGATTTTTTTTTAAAAATAAATCACACAGTAAATCATAATTTAGCAGTGGATCTTCCCCTCCAGTGCAGCAATTTTGCAACTTCTGTTTATTTGGACTACATTTTGTTGAGAGGTTCGAAAGCATGTTTTGACATACCCATTTGGATGCTGCAGTGTGGATGCAGTTGAGCTGTGCTTTTCTGGGGCTGTACCATATTGTAGTTGTGTCTGGGATGCAGGTGTGATGCTAGGCAAAGCAGAGGGTGGAGTATATAGGGATACAGGTTTGTAGCTCACTGACTTTATTGGTGTCCCTGAATTTGAACTTTCCGTAGTTGTAACACCAAAAGGTCTCGCTGTCTTATTCAATGGCATGCTGGAGTCAAACGAGTACTTCGGAATGGAAGTTGCAGCAAACATAAAATCCTGAGCAAAGAAACACACAAAAACTCAAAAAACACCACAAGCAACATGCAGTTATACAGTCATCCAATGGCAAAACTCAAGCACCATTAACGTATCTATAGTTATCATTATTTAAGATTGTAATTACATAACAATACAAAACACTGAATTGCCAAATTAGAAATCTAAGCAGCACAAACATTGATGGTCAAAGGTAAATTATTACTTTATAATATATTATAATAATTTGCACTTGGTCCTTGCATAATATTCTCACTTATCCCTGGAGAATAGTTTCCCCATAATAAGCTTGTTTAGTTGCAATACATTAAGAATGTTAAGGCAACTGTTATACAATTGCACAACAATTAAGACATTAAGTTAAGAGTTTCCCACTTGAATCCTTGCCAGTAGAATTGGCCAATCCATTACACTGAAGGGGAGGGGGGGCGAGGGTGGAAATTTCAGGTAGGTGAATGCATAAGTAGGCATACCGGCTAAGATGCAAAATAAAATAGAGACAAAAAGTTACAAATCCTAATTCCCTAGTGTGAATAGGGTAGATGCCAGCAGACCAATTTGCTAATTATGCAAGCACAATTTTAGCATGACTTCTATGTAAACTCAGCATTATCAGGTGGCAAAGACTGATACATAGTAACCATTTAAAACCTCAACTATAACGTTGGAACGCTACTGAAATCTGCCTGCAGTTCTGTACAATCAAAAACTTTCTTAACATAGCTAACAAAGCCTTGTTATCATTACTACGTATATCCACCACACTCTCTAGCCAGTCTGATAGAAGATTTTGTTGACCTTAGACTCAACCTATACTTATCCCCATTCTCTATTGTACTGGTTTATGCATGAAAAACTGGCTCATATATGAAAAACAGCCTGAAGTATCTAGTGAGCCATACTCTCCTTCAAAATCATGAATGAGCAACAGCCAGGAAAGAAAACTGAGAGAAGTTAAAATATGGAGGCGACACCTATAGAAATTCAAATATACTACTGGATATCAGTGACAGTATGAACATTCAAAGAAGGTTGCAACATATTTTAGTGTGCTAAAGAAATATAAACAAACTTTTTTTTTTAAGTTGGCGATGCCATCTTAGAAATATCATAAGAGTGTCATTACCAGCACTGCAGTAAACCTCCATTTCTGTCTGGCAAATAAACTGACTTGATTAGTTTCACAGCTAGATAATGCACTCCAACACTACCTTAATATGAACAATTTTGCATAAATAAACCTCTGGGAAAAAAAGTTGACACGGCTGAAATACATTCCCATCAAAATGAAGGTACTAACATAATTCAGGAGTTAAATTCTAAGCACAGGGGTCTCAGAGGATTGTTGGGCTAGAGGAAGTTAGAGGTAGGGAGTGATGGGTTCCTGGAGGGATTTGAAAACAAAGGATGAGAATTAAAACAAGAGAGGTGTTTTTTAACCAGGATACAATGTAAATTAATGAAAACGGGGGTGATGGGTGAACAGAACTTGGTGAAAATTAGGATAAGGGCAACAGAGTTTTAGATGAGCTCAGGTTTATATAGAGTGGAAACTGGGAAGCTGGCCAAAGAGAGCATTGAATGGTCAAGCTTAGAGATAAAAAGACATGGATGAGGATTTCATCGTATCACTTAGTTTTAGAATGAGTAAAGCATAATTAAAAAGTATTTCATTGCCCAAGTCTTTTTTCACAAAGTCTTTAAAAAAAACTAACTTGACAGTTTCTGGCATGAAACTTAGCTAGTTTTTGTCTGTCATGTACAAATGAGAATAAATAGCAGTTGTAATTAATTTTCAGCGGTAATGCAAAATGGTGAATAACTTACTGGCAGTACATCTTACATCCGACCCCATTTTCCTTACCATGGAAAATAAAATTAGCAAGAGTGTAATATGGGCTGCCAATTTTTTTACCATCCATTTTGTGCTACTGCCAAAGACCTGTTTTAACTCAAACACAAACAGCTGGAAAAACTCAGCAGTTCTGAAGAAGAGTCATTCGTACTCGAAACGTTAATGGTGTTCCTCTCCGCAGATGCTGTCAGACCTGCTGAGTTTTTCCAGCTGTTTCTGTTTTTGTTTCAGATTTCCAGCATCCGCGGTATTTTGCTTTAACCTGTTTTAACTCCTGGGGTTCTAATAGAAAATACTGTTATATGTTATTTGGACAGAGGGGAAGACATCTATCATGCCTTTATTCAAGATAATCCACCATGAGCCCATTTTCAGAACCTTAAAGAAGGTTCTCTCCAAATAAGCCAAGACACTGGCTCATAATACCTATCTGGCACATAAACCTAGTGAGTACATGTACACCTGCCATGCACAGATAAGTGAGGTGCAGAGGCGTCGGCATCAGAGTCAGCACAAAATGTACCATAGGAATGCTACAGCATTGGTCTGTCTGAGCATCTGAAGCTAAGTACAATACAGCATGGCCAACATAATGCATGCCCCACAACTTGCCATACAATGAGGCATCAACAACAGGCACACTAAGGAGGAAACAGTCAGCAGCAAGAGATATTTTAGACAAGCAATAAGTGACTGAAAATATACTTTACCAACTGCTAAGGTCATTAGTCAGATGCTAATTGCCTATCCTTTCATTATTATATTCCTGTCTCAATCTTCAGTGCCGTCAACTAATATATCTTTCACCTAATTGCACTAGTTTCCATTCCATTTGCTAAGATCCCATTCCTGTCACCAGCTGACAGGGTATCCCTCGTTACAAGAATACTTAACTTTGATGTTTAAATCAGCTAAGTACATGACATAGCAGAACATCCCTCTGGTGATTGTCGAAATGATTGCCCTGCAACTTAACATAAACCCAGATTTTCTCAGTCATGGAGACTCCGTGCTTTATTCAAAATGGCACCAGGACCCTGGACCCGGAACTCACGTCCCCATTTCTGACGGATCCTATTTTTGCTGGTAGGAGAAAAAGGGGCAGGATGTGATTCACACATGGGGAAACCTGAACCCAGTAGGGCCATTTGAACTCAAACAGTTCAAACAGACCCCATTTTCACTGGTTCGAGGTCCATTTCCCACACTGTGTGCATTAGGATTTTTAAGAGTAGGCTTGAATGCTCATTAAAGATGGATAAGATCTGTGGAGCTGTCAAGTTATTTAAATCCCCTGCACTTTAAGTTTTGGGGGAAAAAAAAAACAACTTACGGTGCCTTGGAGTTGAAAGAAAAATAGTGCTTTCAGTTTCAATAGCTGTTTTCATTGACATAACCCTAATGGCTAACATTGAGGTATTATTACTACTTGACCACTTCCACAACGTATCATTATCATTGTTGGGGGGCTGGAAGGCCAGTTTGATTGACAGCTCTAAGACATTATTCAGGAATTAGCTGCCTTTGATGTGGGGCTATGAATACATATGTTTGTTTTTATAAGGATTCAATACTTCCTCCTTCCTTTGTGTGAGTGCTCAGCCCAAAGGCAGGCCCTTGGTCTGCTCATATTTCACCCTGAGCTGTTTATCTTGACAGTTTTTGTCAGTGGTGATTTGTCATTGCCTTTCTTTCTCAGGGGCAGGGCAAGGAGGCAGGTGCTGATCTGAACCATATTGGGGGTCTGTTAGCTCAGTTGGCTGGTTTGTAATACTGAGTGACGCCAACAGCCCGTGTTCAAATCCCATACCAGCTGTGTTTTCTCAGCCTCGCCCCTTGCCTGAGGTGTGGTGAGCCTCAGGTTAAACTCACCACGACAACTCTTTCTGATGGGAGAGCAGCCTATGGTCCTCTGGGACTATGTTAACTTTCAGTTTTTTTCAACTAAGCTACCAGGTCCCTTATTAAATATTTAAGGGGATTAAATGTATTGAATGGGCTTTTATCAATAAGAGTTTTTTTTATACATAGTGAAGTCTGTAATGGGTACTTAGAACTTCATTTTATTTCATCTCAGCATGGGTCTTGAGGCCTGCACATGGTGGATACTGGTTGAGTTGGTATGAAGGATATAAGGGCAAAGAATGGTGGGTGAGGAAGCTTGGGTTGGCATGTTTCAGCACTAAGTTGGTATAGGGGCTATGGGGATGAATGGTGGAATAGGGTGGCATGGAGGGGTATGAGGGGCCATTAGAGGTGTGTGGAGGAGCATGGGTTGTCATGGAGGGCCTAGGAGTTGGGTGGGGTCATGGGGTTGCCATGGATGGGGCATGGGGAGCGCATGGGATGTGAGGGATGAGGGCTAGAAGGCCTATTATTCAACCACATAAATGGGTCAAAGTCTCAGATAACAGTGGCAGGCCTAGCCACCTTGGCACTAAGCATCCCTGAGGCTGCCCCCACACTGTTTCTGGTAGTAGCGGGCCTGACTCCAGCATGCACTGCCCCTCCACCCACCACTCCCTCAGGACCAAGGTCGCATTATTTGGGGCACTTTTTCCTGAGGCAGGTGCAGCAAGCTGGGAAATTTCCCCGACTCTGGGAGACTAAATCTAGGCCCTGGAGTTTCTTCTAAGGAGCATGAGAATGGGAAATGATTGGTTGCTATGTCCAAGGCAGATTTTTAAGTGATTTAGATGGCTTTGGCATGTGTTACGTCCTGACACACAGCAGTTCCCAGCCCTCATACTTTGTAGCAACACATATACAGTCATTGGATAAGGTTTGTAGCCAAATGTGTTATTATCCTGAGGCATCACTATAAACCATACCAATTTTAGGCATGCCTCTGCTTACTGTGCCCAATAACATAAGCAACCGCAGACCATATGCAAGAAGATCATATGGCAACAATGAGATTGTTAAAGGGCCAAACAATTTCTCACTTAATGTGATTCCAAGCCAGCCCAAGTTGGAAGAGCTATTTCCCCAAGTACAAAATTTCAACACAAGAAATTATTTAACCGACAATACTTACAGAACATGCTAACAATTACGCAAGCCCTTCAGAAATAAAAAAAACATTGGCCTCAATTTTAACTCCGGGTCAGGAACACAGCAAAGAAAGCAGAGTGCCTATGCAGGAGTGGCAGCAAGCAGGTCTGGCCCATTTAAATGGTCAGGTCTCATTAAAATGCTGTTTGCCAACTTCTGATCAAAAGAACCAGAAATGGAGTGGAAATCGGCTACTTAGCTGTAACATTATGTGGGAGTAGGCTGCTGCCAGGGACCCGCAAGAATGATTCCTAGCCCAAAGAAGGGGGAGGCCAAGGTCTCCCTGTAGTGCCTAGATGAGCTCTTCTGCTCCCCACGGCTCCTCAGGGAAACTTTTTTAAAAATGGTAAAATCTTGCAATGCTGGGTGGTCCTCCTGTTCCTGATGGGGAAACCATCACTTTAGACCCTGCCCTTGCTCAGGCCTCAGTTAACATGGCAGTTCAGGTCCTGATGACATCAACATAGCCCAATCTGAATATTTAAAGGGAGTCCAGCCAGCTTAATAAGAATTAGGTTCGGGGCAGGTGTCCTTGCCACCTGCAATTTAATACTGCAGTCCACAGTTCAGAATGGGAAGGGAGTTAAACCCCATTCCATTTTAACTGCACTCTGCTTGGTTTCTGATAGGTAGGTGTAAGAAAGAGGAGGGAAGAAATGAAAGGATCTATCCGTGTGTTCACAATGTGTGCTTTTTTTGTCGTCCCTAAATAGTTCATGGCAATATTTCAGTCTTTGGAGATGCAGAAATGTAAATTAGCACTTTGAGAGCTTGATCTGTCATAAAGAATCACTCCTTATTTTGGTATGTAAACAATTAAAATAAGTTTTCAGACAAATAAACTGAATGCAGAAGTAGCTGGACTTCAATTTTGTTTCTCCCTTCAACCCCTTGCCACCACCCCCACCCACTTGCCCCCAAAAATTGAATTCAGATTTATACATAGTGCAACCTCAAGTCCTTTCATTTAACTGAGCTAGGCACAAAATCTGCACTGAAGTTTAAACTGCACAAGTTGATTTTCACTGAACTGAACCTTAATATAATCTGAACTTTTTAATTAAAAAGATTTACCAAAAAAGGTTGTACAGCTGCACAGTAAGATTTGGGTGTATATTTTATGGAAGAATGCAGAAAAGAACACTCTCAGAAAAGGCAGGAGTACTGAATTTTTAAACAATTAGTCAGTGATGAAAATGGCTGCAAGCAAATATAGTAAATATTTAGAAATATTTAGAAGAAATAAATATTTAGAAGAAATAATCAGGAAAAATTGGTGCAGTTTGCTCCACCAGCACAAATTCGTAATTTTCTCCAAGCTTCATATTTACAATCTGAATAAAGTGGGAAAGAAATATAACTATACAGAGCAAAACTAATGATGAGCAAAACATACGAGTATTATGAATGCTAGTTAACCAGGTACAGTATTATCAATCATAACAGATTATGTGGTTTCCATAGTTTTATTCCGCTTCACAAAATGGCAATCTCATTACTAAGTCAGTAATTACAATACCAAGCAATTTGATTTACTTCATCTTAATAGGTACACAATCATGCATGGTTAAACAAGGCTGAACTCTGCACCCTTTGGTATTGGCAGATTGCTGCTGTGATATACAGCCAGCACTCCCAACAGAAAAGATAGAAATGAATCGAGTTAATAATTGAGGTAATATAATCTCACCACATGGTAATATTATAATTCATTTTCAGTGAAAAAGGAAGTTAGTTTTCATATGACATAAACAGAAGTTTTTGTTGACAATGTTACCAAAGTGAGAGTTACATTGAACCTGCAGTTAAAAAAGGTACTTGGCACACTCTAGCTTAGTTTGTTATTTTTAACATAAATCTGCACAATATTAACACTATGTAAAAAGTAGTTATCCACTGTACCTTCTCATCACCACCTCCTGAGGAACGAAGAACTCTGAGAAGGGAAGCAAAATAAAAAGTGCGTTGAAATACGTGCTTTACGAAAGTTCATTAGAAAATTACACAATATAAAGGATGCAACAACATAATGCAATGCCCTGACATATGACCATGGAACCTTTCTCACATCAGGGTTGGTAGAAGGGAACTTAAATATTTTACCCAAACAAATGAGTGAGGACTTATTCGTTCCTCAAATAGGCCTTGAACCCACAACCATTTGATTCTTGGATGAGTATCTTAAAAAATACGGGATATTTAACTGATATGCCACAGAATGTTGGATTAGCTAATAAAATAAATCTAGAATACTGTTATGAATTTAAATCAATGCTCATTTTCTTGATAGTCTGAGGGAAATTGATATCACAACACAGTTGTAAAAACTATCAAGGAAATTGGCCACGCCAATCATAAACAATGACCTGTTACAAATCGCTCATAGACAAACTGTTAAACACCTGCATTTCACACAAACCAAATCCCAATTTGTCCATATCTCAAAACTTTTAAATATGTGTGTCACAAAAGCACTAGGGACGAATAGTTCCATTGAATCTTTAAGTCCATCTGCAGGGACCTTGGCTTAATACCTTATCCATAAACCAACAACTATGAGTTTTTCAGTACTGCATTATAGTGTGAGCCTAGATTATGTGCTGAAGTCTCTGGAGTGGAGCTTGAGCCCACAACCTTCTAACAGGTGAGTGTGCTACCAACGAGCCAAAACTGGCCTGAGAAAATTCTACTTAACTAGATTCTACTTAACATTGCAAATATAACATTTCTAGAATCCTTGATATTACCAAACATGGCTGGAATAGACTGGCTAATTCGAAGAGTTTCCTTGAATGTGTCTGCTAGTTTTGTCTCTCTCCCTCTGTGAATGGTGTCATATTTGGCCGAGAAGATTTTCCGAAAACATATTGCACCATCACTAAGACCACCTGCTTCTCCCTCTGTAACAGCATCCAATTCAACTTCAGCTCTCCAGCTCAACAGCTGCAGAAACTCTCATCCAGCTTGTATTACCACTAGACTTGACTGTTCCAATACAGTCCTGGCCAACATCCCATGCTCTACCCTTTGTAAACTTGACGCCATCCAAAACTCTGGTGCTCATGTCCTAAATCGTACCAACTCCTGTTCATTGATCAACCCTGTTCTTGCTGACCTGCAATGGCTCCGGGTTAAGCAACACCTTGATTTTAAAATTCTCATCCTTATTTTCAAATCCCTCCAAGACCTCAAACACACCAACACATCACCATGCCACCACCCTCCCCCGCTCCACAGCTCTAATCTTCTCCAGCCCTACAAAAGTCAGATATCTGCACTCCTCCAGCTCTAGCCACTTGATATCCCCAATTTTAAATCGCTCCATCATTGGCGGCTGTGCCTCGAGCTGCCAAGGTCCTAAGCTGTGGATTTCCTCCCCTAAACCTCTTCACCTCTCTTCCTCCTTTGAAGACATTCCTTAAAATGTATCTCTTTAACCAAGCATTTGCCCTAATATATCTTATGTGCTCAGTGTCAAATTTTCCTTTATAATGCTCCCCTAAAGTGCCTTGTGATAGTCAACTCCTAACGTTCGCAACCCCATTTATTGCAAATCCATTTACCTGCACAAAAGTGTTTGGACACGTGATTGCAGTTCACAGCCCCAAATTTTCACCCATCCACAATTTAACATTTAAAACTTATCACCTAAACATATGTTGGTCCCGAAATAAATAAAAGACTGAATTTAGAGGCCATAAAAAACAATGCTTCCATGTTGTCTTTCCCCTGTAGCAAGTGCGCACTGCGCATGTGCAGTCTCTAACTGCGCATGGTTTGCTGTGATTTACAGGATACAGTAATGCCCAAAGAGTATTTTGCAGTACAGGAACAGTGCAGCACTTCACTGAAAATAAGTGAGTCAGAGCCAAGTAGAAAACAGCACAGGAAAGTGATGACACTTGAACAAAAGTCACAATCTTAGATAGATTGAAAAATGGTGCAAATGCTATCAAGTTGGCCAGGAAATACTCTGTCAATGAACCCATGATCGGACATTAGACAGTCCGAAGGAAAAACAAGGGCCAGTGTTAGTGTTTCTGGTAGCCGTACTGCCTGGTTGACTTTTGTGAGCAGGAGAGATCCACACTTAGAGGAAATGGGGAAGTTACTCAACTTGTGGATAGAGCACCAGCATCAAAGGAAGAGCCCAGTTAATGGTCCAATCATTCGAAACAAAGCACTTGAATTGTACCAGCACATTAGGAGGAGTAAAGGAGGGTAGTGCTGGTGCCATCGGTGATGATGAAGGTGGGTCGACTTCCAAAGGATTCTCAGCCAGCACTGGATGGTTTGATCACTTTAAAAAGCGTTTCAGTCTGCATAACGTGAAGTTAATGGGGGAGGCTGCATCGGCTGACCATGCAGCTACAGGAGAGTTTCCCAAGGTGCTGCCGGAGTACATATGAGAGTCTACCAGGCAGAGGGGACAAAACTGGCCTGTTCCTGAAGAAAATGCCAAACAGGACCAAATTTTGAAATAAGACGACAGCTCCTGGCTTTAAAGCAGTAAAGGACAGGCTGACACTTCTACCATGTGCCAATGTGGCTGGCTTTAAACGTAAGCCAATGCTGGTTCAAAGGTCAGAAAACCCTTGAGCTTTTGAAGGGAAAAATAAATCTCATTTGCTAGTCTTTTGGAAGGCTAACAGCAATGCCTGGGTTACAGCAGCAGTATTTGAAGACTGGTTTGCCAATTGCTTTCTGCCAGAGGTCAGCATTCTGAGGAAAAAAGAACCTGTCTTTCAAGGTCCTTCTAACCCTCAATAATGCACCTGGGCATCCACACACTCTCACCGAGAGCCATCCAGATGTTGACATTTTGTTTTTAACCCCCAAATACGACATCACCTATCCAACTAATGGGCCAGGGGGTCATTGCCTCATTCAAAGCTTACTACACCCGACAAAGTTTCAGCCACATCCTTCATCTTCTGGAAGCAGACCCTTCAACCACAGTCCGCGATTGTTGGAAGGAATTCAACATCCTCATAGCAGTAGGCATGATTAAGGACTCATGGGATGAAATTAGAGCTTCGACCATAAATGCCTGCTGGAAAAAAGTTTGGCCTGAGGCTGTGAATGACTTCACAGGCTTCCCCCGATGTGGATGCTGAAGTGGCCAAGATTGTTGACAGTTGGAAGGGAGGAATTTGAAGACTTTACCACAGCTGAAGTGGATGAATTGCTTTGATCACACCAAGAGGAACTCTCTACAGAAGAATAGGTTGAACTGATGAAATTAAATGAAACTAAACAGGAGCTGGAAGGAGAGCCTAAAAAGGCTCAATTCACAACCAAGAGGATGGCGGATCTCATAAGATCAGCTGAAGATTTGAAGAAACAGGCGACAGACCACAATACAAGTGTGGAAAGAAACATTGACCTTTGTAGAGCGATTGACACTGCTATTGCTCCTTACCGGGAACTTTACAAAATTGAAAAACAAAAGACGAAGCAGTCAACAATAACATTGTTCTTTTCATCCATATCAATGCCTGCATAAGCCACATCACCTGCTCCCTCTATTTCCACTCTCAAATAAAGTACAGTACCTGTACTGTACAGGAATGTACTCGCATTTGTACTATTCTGTAACTGATATGCTTTACATTGTTCTTATTTTATTGCATTACCAAACAATTTCTGCAGTAAAATTGTTTTGAATTTATTCAAAAACATAGTTTTTATTGCCACTTTTCCTTTAAAAATGTCAAATTTTGGGATGACTGGAAACTGTCTAATTCACTCCCATTACAAAATATGTTCGCCATTTGCAATTTCACCCTTTGCATGATTTCATGGGAACGTAACCCCCATTAAAGGAGTGGTGTTCTTGCTGCTATTATTAAATATAGTTAAAATCAGCCCAAGTATTCCTCTGCTCTTGGTTGCAATAGTGAGCCAGAGATAACTGTGATGTGAATATAAAATGCATTTCAAATTGAATTGTAGTTGTTATAATTCTGTCATGAAAGATGTCAGTTCACAAATTAACATGACTTGCCTCGGGTTAGAGTTCCAATGAATGGAACGGGTCTTAAAGTTGTATTAAAGTCTCTACAACAGTTACTTTTTGAGGAAAAAATGAAAACAATTGTACCTAGAAATGGCTCATCACATCCTTCAGGTTTCCTAAAGTGCTTTGTAACCAATGAATTAATTTTTGAAGTGCAGTCACTTACGTAAGCAAACTCAGCAGTCAGGTCCCAAACACAGCAATCAAGATAATTGATCAGTTAATCTGTTCTAGTTGTGTTGGGTTGAGGGATAAATTTGGAAATCTGGCCTCCTGTTCTTTCAGTAATGATAACAGTAAGACCATCTGAATGGATAGACGGGGGCCTCTGTTAATGTCTCAACAGAAAGACAGCGGCCAGGATTTTCCGGCCCCATTGCGAGCGGGACCCGCTGGGGGCAAGGCGGCACCCCAGCGAGAAGTCCACTGACTTGCAGCGGGACCGGAAGATTGCGGCATCCCGCCCAGCGCCTCCAACAATGCAGTACTCCTTCAGTACTGAGCTGAAATGTCAGACAAAATTATCTGTTCCTATCACTATAATAGAGCTTGAATCCATAAGCTGTTTACTCAGAGGCGAGAGTACTACCATTAAGCTTTGCCAGCATACTAATATTTAAAATATCTAATCGTTCCTGGAGAAATCTTTAGCTGAAAGGATCCAAAACATCACAATCACAACAGAATCCAAAATACCAGCAAGATACCCAACAATCAAAAATCAAGATTTTTAGGGGGATATTCATCCAGACTAATTTAAAAAACAAAATCACAAATTCCCCTGTCAGCAATTTCCAAACCAACCACCGCTGGAATGTCACCTTTGAAACACTTAGGACACAAAATTCAACAATTCCCGAAAACAGGAGCAGGGTTTGCAATGCATAACTAACCCAAACGCATTGCTTCCAATGCGGGCAGTACACAAACGTAAATAAATACAGGAAGCAGCCAGCGCTAAGTGGGCTGCACACCCGAGCAAGGGGCGCAAAATGCTAAGTGGCAAGCACGAGTTCAAGCTAGCTTGCAACACCTAAATTCAGCCTGCACCTCAAAGGGAAAATGCATTTTGACTGAGCGAATGCTGATGTCATCCTACAACTGATTGTCAACTGGAAAAACACAAGAATGGCAAGACACACTCTCTGCAATTTTGTAAGAGTTTCTTCACAAACTTTGCAAGGTCAACCAAAAGCCATGCAGGTCAATGCCTGATGTCTAGCCCCACGGACCTGGATGCAGTGCTTCTTAAGCTTAAATCACATTATACAAGTGGTTAAAGGTCAGTGAATGTCTTATTACACCAACTGCACCACTAACCTCACATACTGCTCAATGCACCATAATATCATCACTTACCTACCAACCACAACTCACTGCTGCTCCTCAACGCTCCTCCATTCTTAGCATTACTGCAAACCCCACCACCATATTTCTCAGAGCGCTACATCTCGCAGCTTGCACACTGCCAGTTATTCAACCAGCACAGCTGCATCACACAGATTGCACCACACTCTCTGACATTCTTCCTTCTCTCTTACAGGGCAAGATGACACACAACCAGAGGCACCAGAAGGGGATAGGCTGCTTGTCTTTACCCTCATAGTGGAGACAATGGTTATCATATCAATGGAGCAGAAATGGCTAAGGCTCTGGTCAGGTTGAAACCAATCAAACTATGTTCATAGCTAATCCTCTTTCTCACATCCTACTGCCACTTCAAATCTCTTGATTTACAAGACATTTGAGGTGGAAGTAGGATGTTGTCTAAAGCGTCCACCTCTTGCTATTCCTCACTAAACTCACCATGATCCTACCCTTTTGTGTTTCTCCCTTCAGATACTCAAGAACTGCAACCTGGCCAGCCAGAGAGAGAGAGAGATGGAAGACAGTGATGAAGAAACACTATCACATGTTCTCATGCTGGCAGGCACCAGCTCAAACATGGACATTTCCAATACTTTAGAGAATAGTTTAGGGGTGGAATCTACACACTGTGACACACTGAACACAAGTGGCCTGCAGCAGGACAAGAGATAACAGTGATGAGGATTTTGATGGGGCAACCAACCAAGGAGGAAGCCTTATGGGTAGGCACAATGAAATGCATGATGCATTGGCAGGCCTGTCAGAAAGCCTCCGGTAAATGACAAGGAGCATGGAAGAGTCCGGCACTAACATGGCACAGGGCTTTCTGCAGAACTTGGAGCAGATCCTTTGCAGAGTGAAAGTAGGATGATTTGTGGATGAAACAAGCTTCCATTGCAACACAAGCAGAAGTCACCCAATATCAGTGTGCTGCATTAATAGCTTATACTACTGTAATGCAAGTTCAGCTGGGTACCACGTAGGCTCAAACTGCTGCCATCATAGCTGCAGATACAAGTGTTCAAAAAGGCTTACGGTCCAGCAATCTGTCCCCCAATAGATTTCTAGGGTTGCTCAGGTGTCACCCATGCAGGGAGTGGTAGCAACTCCACAGAGCACAAACCTGCTGTTCTCTATCTGGATGCCAGCATTCATTCTCCCACACTGCCACTCTGCCAGTGTCTCTGCTGCTACCTGGCAGCCAAGCAGCCCAGGCCACTGCTGCCCATGCTCTATGGCGCAATCTTGAAGCTGGGCCTCTAGTGCTCGAGATCAACCTGCAAGGCCATCATCAATCTCCCCCATTGAAAGCAGGCAGCCTTCCAGCAACTATCGGCAACGACTAGGATAGCAGGGCAGAGGAGCACTAGAGGAGGGAAAGGCACACTCAAAAAAGGCAGATTGAATACACAAGAATGATTAGTTGATGTTTGTATACAAATGTGGCCTGGTTTTATTTATAAATTTGATTTGTAATGTTTATTTTGAAGTGGCTTTTATTTCAGCTTTGTCACCAAGCAGACACTGTAATGGTCAGTCAAAATTAAAAAAAAACTTTACAAATAAAATGCTTCTAATAACTGCAGCAAAGCTCAACCGCAAGGGCCAACAGGAAGCAATCAGCAACTGACCTGCAAGTAGTTACTGCTCCCCTTAAATAGTAACAGTTCAGAGTCAGGGTGCAGGTTCCTTCCTGCTGCTCAATGCGTGTTCAGGTGTACATGTTGAAAAGATGGCATTAACCGGAGCATTGAGCTCCGAAGTAGCAACGCTGACATCAGTGTTACACGTTGCTTGATGGCACAATCTTCTGCCGACTCCCAGCAGACACTCCCTGAGCACGGTCCAATTCCCTCACCAAAATGACATCCAGCACAGCTAGAACTAGAAGTGTGTGCCTACCATTTTTGTGGCACAAACGGCACTCAGTGCCAAAAGGCACAACAACACTGAATTTTGCAGCCTTGAGGTTTACTCACCAAACAAAATTCTGACTGAAAATTCAGAGCTTAAGTAATGATAACCCAGGCTCCAATGTTTCATAGTCTAACTACTTAACACAGCCCATGGTCTATATCCAACACAACCCATGGTCTATATTCAAGACTTTTCTTTTAGATCTAGGCCAATGAGCTTTCAAGCTATTGGTCATCTTTTAATTCTATTCTTCCTTCCAAAAGGTTTGCTTGTACAGCTCCATTTAGCTTGGTACTATTCTTTAGGTCAGTATATTTTAAGCAGTTTTACTTTAGCAAGGAGTCCAACCAAGATAATGTAACTCCAGAAAATAAAAATACTCCTAAGGAAGTTTTAAATGATTGATGGAGTGACAGTTTAGACTTATTGCAACATGTACTCTGCCCAAACACCCAGATAACCTATCAGGAAACTTGTATGTGCAATACTATAAACAGGAAACAGACCATGGTCAAATCTTCCTATGCTTTCAGCTAGCTTCTGTTGCAATTAGTGTTTTACAGGCTTGTCAGTGAAACAAGATACATCTCTGAAACAAGTCATTTTTTTAAGCCACCTAAAACAACTCATTTAAGTTTCAGAAACATATTTCTGCATGACTGGATGCATATAAATTGGGGTGACCCTGGTAGCACCATTGGCAAGATGATTTGCTAATGCTCAGTGAAAAAGATGTAAAAGCTTAACAAGCATTGAACACAATACCAAAAAAAACAAACAATACTTGCCGGTGGCGGAGGGTGAAGTAAGGAGAAAAGCTGCAATAAGCTGTTCAAATTTCCCTCTCCAGTGTTTCCAACCTAGCAATCCACTGCATTTTTTTAAATCCTTGATGCCTGCTTCCTCAGCTATACCTAGTAGGTTATTCCAAAAGGTCTTTGAATAAATACATTTTCATTAAATTGGTTCTGCTACTGGTCCAAATAGTTTTGGGTAATATTGTTGAGTTCATCTCTATGTTGTTTAATCTGTGAGGTTTCCCCTCTCTTTTAACCATCTCTCTAGAATGCTGAGCTTATTTCCCTCCATTTCTTACAATTGAGATCATTCCAATTGCTCTTCTCTGCATTCTCTCTGACACATGCCCCTTTTGAAATTGAAGAACTTGAATGGTACACATTATAATGCCTCAGTAGTATATTCCAGAGTCACTCATTACAGGCAGACCACCTACCACAACTACCTGGATTTCCATGTATTAACACTCCATCCCTTTTTCCCATGTTCCGATTGCAGTTAATTTAATGTATTTGCTGTTTATGATGCAATCTCCTCTACAATGCAAAGGCCAAACATATTTGCTGACCAATTGAACTGAACACACCCATTCTGTCTGCAAGTCTGACCTTGACTTCACTTGTGGCTTCAGTCCCCTCCAATTTCTACTATGGCCACTCAGATCTTGGCCTTCCATGTTACTCAACCAAGTTTACCAAACATTTTTGAGGAAGTAGCCGATCTTTCTCTTTGGTCCAAAACATTGACTTTAAATATCAAATCTCAATGATATTTTTCATTTGTGTGACACTAAGGGGTGAATATTCGCATTTCAGGTGTAGAACTTTTCCTGCAAAAAAAGTGCTGACCAAGTCTGCAGAGGTGGTACCTTTTTTTCTCTTATAGACACTGAGACTGCATTTTTATGGTTCTTTTATTTCAAATTTCCTACTGCAACTTCCTTTCCAACTTTAAACTCCCCAATTTTTTTGTTGTTTATGTCGGCTTGCCTAATGCCTTTTCACCTTCAACTGTTTCGCATGTTTTCCAACCGTTCATTGTCAGTTACAATATCTAAGTTTTCTATTAAGTAGTTTACAGTTCATTCAACCGGTTAACATGGGGGAGATGATGACATAGTGGTAATGCTACTGGACAAGTAATCCAGAGGCCCAGGCTAATGATCTGGGAACATGGAATTCAAATTCAATTAATAATCTGGAATTGAAAAGCTAGTCTCAGTAATGGCGACCTTGAAACCATTGTCAATTATCGTAAAAAAAACCCATCTGTTCACTTTAGGGAAGGAAATCCGACGTCCTTACCTGGTCTAGCCTACATATGAACGCAAACCCACAGCAATATGACTCTTAGCTGCCCTCTGAAATGGTGTGGCAAGTCAATCAGTTCAAGGGCAATTAAGGATGGGAAATAATTGCTGGCCTTGCCAGCAGTGCCCACATCCTAGAAAAAGAATAAAAACTTCTCTTTTTTATTCAACCTTAATAAAATTCTTGCTCATCATTTGGTTTTGAGTTCTAGATATGCTCTGAAACAATATTTTTCTCTTTCTAGGTGCTGACTGCTCAGATTAAAAATTATTGTATATTATTGTATTCTACATAGCTTCTATTTACATTTATTGTTCACATTGAAATACACATGCGAGTGATGATCGCCTTATTTCACTTGGGTCTGACAAAGTTTCTCTGTGCTAGTTTTATTTACTTAATTACAGCCTTGATCCAAACATAGACAAAAGATCTGAACTCAAGAGGTGAGGCCAGAATGACTACTCTTGACATTAAAAGCAGCATTTGACAGAGTGTGGCATCAAGAAGCCCTTGCAGAACTGAAGTCATTGGGAATCGGTGGGAAAACTCTCCATTGGTTGGAGTCATACCTAGCACAAAGGAAGATGGCTGTGGTTGTTGGGGGTCTATCTTCTCAGTCTGAGGACATCACTGCAGGAGTTCCTCAGTGGTCCTAGGCCCAACAATCTTCAGCTGCTTCATCATTGACCTTCCTTCCATCATAAAGTTAGAATTGGGAAGTTCACTGATGACTGCACAATGTTCAGCATCACTCGCAACTCCTCAGATATTGAAGCAGTCCATATCCAAATGCAGCAAGACCTGAACAATATCCAGGCTTGGGCTGAGAAGTGGCAAGCAGCATTCATGCCACACAAATGCCAGGTGACCATTTCCAACAAGAGACAATCAAGCCATGTCCATTGATGACATTACCATCGCTGAAACCCCACTATCAACATCCTGGGGGTTACCATCGACAAGAAACTGAATGGAACCAGCCATATGAATACTGTGGCTAGAAGAGCAGTTCAAAGGGTGAAAATTCTGTGGCAACTAACTCATCTCCTGACTCCCCAAAGCCTGTCTACCGCCTACAAAGCACAAGTCAGGAGTGTGATAGAATACTCCTCACTTGCCTGGGTGAGTGCAGCTCCAACAACATTCAAGAAGATTGACACCACCCAGGACAAAGCAGCCCACTTGATTGTTTGTGGACAGGGTGACAATCACTTCCTCCAACATCGATGCACAGTGGCAAGTGCGTAGCACCTACAATATACACTGCAGCAACTCTCTAAGGCTCCCTCAACAGAAGCTTCCAAACTCGTGACCACTACCACCTAGATGGACAAAGGCAGCAGATGCATTGGAACACCACTACCTGAAAGTTCCCCTCCAGGTCTCACACCATCCTGACTTGGGACTATATCGCCGTTCCTTCACAAGTTGCTAGGTCAAAATCCTGGCGCCTGTTTCCTAACAGCACTCTGGCTGTATCTACACCAGATGGACTGCAACAGTTCAAGAAGCCAGCACACCACTACCTTCTCGAGGGAGATTAGGGGTGGGCAATAAATGCCAGTCCAGCCAGCGATGTCCACATCCCGTGAATGAATAAATATTTTTAAAAGTCATATACCCACTGCTTACTATTTCAATATATACATTTTGCATTAGGTCAGCATTAAAAATACAGGCATAAGAAAGGAGTGCGACTAATTGGATAGCTCCTTCAAAGAGCAAGCACAGGTACAATAGGTTGAATAGTCTCTTTCTTGATGGTACACCTTTATGCTTGTATAGATTTATTGTCTTTCCAGTTACAAAATTGATCAAAACCTTTCTATAATAGCTTAACTGCATCTTCCATCCATATCATCTACCACTATTTTATCATTTTTTACAAATTTAATAAGCTTATAAATGGTTGCTGTGCCATACTGCTCATATAAAATAAGAAATAAGCATCTCAGCAATTTCCCCCTAATTTGGTGCCTTAGCTTTCCTCATTACAGTGACCCAGCAGGGCTGATTAAATAAATTAAGTCATAAAAAGTCATAAAATTTGACTGACTCAAAATCAGCTGCTCAACTAACAAACACATGCATTGTAGTTAGGTAGTTTCAGGAATAGAGGTCAGGGTTCATTGGCCAGTGGAAAACAAACAATATTTTTGAAGAATTTCTAAAAGAACAGAACCAGTTAGTCAAAAGATATAAAAAACTGAAGCAAAAAGCTTCCAAAAAATGTTACAACTAGGAAAAGTAGAACACACCAAAAGTAATAGTTAATTCTTATCCTGTTCAATATGTGTGCTTTAGCAATAAAATGTAAATAACCGTTATTGGTTCATTATTGTATTAGGCCTTTTATTTGTATTGCTATGCAGAAGGTAAAATAGTCTTTTAAAAAACCTAGCCCACAAAGCCTAGAATTCAACGGGTTTTCTGGAAGTCTAATGATTAGGGAAGTAATTCATTTTTTATTAAGTCCAATAAAAATCTGAACACAATTTTGAACACAAGTGAATAGCAATTTGAAACTTAGGCCTAGTAATGAAGTAGTAGGTTATATAAGAAAGGCCATGCATTGGAAAACTGACCAGTGAATCAAACAGTGAAACATAGAACTTGGGATGACAGAGCTGAATGAAAACGAAATTCAGGGACGAGGGCCTGGATTTTCAGAGTTGCGGAGACTCCATGAACATTTTAAAAAATGGTAGGTGGAACCTGGATCCCAAAGTCTCGCCTGGCCCCCCACCCCCAATTTCCAACTGATCTCATTTTCGCTGGTAGGGGAAAGGGGGCAGATTGAGAGTCACACAGGAGGGAAACCTGCACTTAACACGGCTATTTGAACTCAGCACTGAGTTCAAACAAACCCTATTTTTGCTCTAGCGAGGACTTAACCTACAGTGCAGGAGTCTCAAATTTTTAAAAGTAGACATAAATGCTCTTGAAGGGCAGATAAGGTCCATAGTGGACCTGTCATGATGTGAAGTTATTTAACACCTAACCCTTTAAAAAATAAAAAAAAGCCTGCCTGTATCAGTGGGAGTTGAAAAAACTCTATTCTAGTGGTCACAATTGCTGTTTGTTGACATTTCCCCAGGGCTATCACAAATGCTTGGCTACTTTCCATAGGCTATAGTTACCTCAGCATGGGGATCCTCAGTTCACAGTCTGATTGACAGCTCAAAGAGACTATTCTAGGATTAGCTGTCTTTGACATGGGATTATGAATGAAAGTTTGTTTGTTTTTTTAAAATCTCCTCAAGCACTTAATCCTGTAAAAAGTTTTGAATGGGCTTTCATGAACGGGAGTTTTTTTTAATATAATGAAGGCTGTTAATAGATATTTAGACCTTTTTAATTCATCTCAAACTGACTCCTGAAGCCTGCCCATTGTGGATACTGGCTTTCATGAATTGAAGTTTTTAAAAAATATATAATTCTATTCTTAACCCCACAAAGACAGTTAATCCTTTAATAACATCTTTGAGCAGTCAAACTGTGAATTGAGCACATTATTGCTTGTGGAAAACAGCTAAGCATTCATAATGACAGAATTATAGCCCTTGGGAAAACATTGACAAACAGCTATTGTGACCACTAGAATAGGTTATTTTGTTCCAACTCTCACTGATATAGGCATGTGGATGTTGGATGAGTTGGTATGGAGGGTGTAAGGGCCAAGGGTGAAGGGTGGGCTGGCATAAGTTGGCATTAAGCGTGGGTGGTGATGGTGAGGGCTAGAGGTCCTAAAAATTATCAAAACAACTGGATGAAGTTCTGAAGAACAAAAGCATGTCTTAACTAGCCCCACTTCGGCATTCAACAACCCAGTGGGCACCTCTAATCTTTGTGTGGGTGTGGCTGGCCCAACTCTATGCTACACCTGCACCCCCCCCAGGAGTGAAGATCCCGTCATTCGGAGGCATTTCCCCTGAGGCAGGGGCAGTGAGCCAGGAAATTTTCTGACTTTTGCTACCTGCCTTGGGAGCAAAGATCCAGACAAGGATATTATTGATAATAGATGTCACTTGCCTCACTTTGAAAGGTGGAAAATTAGATTGTTCAATCTTAAGGGCAACGCCCATAGTCAGTTGGCTGGAGCTGCATTTCTAGCGGGATCCAAATGGTTTAGACAGACTTCATACTCCCACCCAGTGCTAGAGCATTCTGTTAACATGCCAACATATCATGCTCTATTTAACAGCCAGGCTGAGAACTGCCAAGTTTGTTAACAAGAACATGAATCAGACACCTCTCTGCTTGCAAACTGGCGCCAATAGTTATGACTCTAGAAACAAGCCAAAGTACAATACCAATAGCTCAAATAGTTCAGAAGGCTACAATTTACAATAAGCATGGGAAATTAACACAGGAGATTCATAAGAATGGTTCCAGCAAAAAAGAACTATAGTTATGAGGGTAGATTGGAGAGGTTGAGACTCTTTTCCTTAGAAAAAGGAAGGCTGAGAGGAGACTTGATTGAGGTATTCAAGATCCTGAGGGGTATGGACAAGGTAAATAGTGCAAAACTATTTCCATTAAAAAGAGAACATCAAGAACTAGAGGGCACAGATTCAAAATAATTAGCAAAAGGAGTAAATGTGATATGAGGAAAATTTTTTTCACCCAGAGGGTGGTTGAAGTCTGGAACAAACTACCTGAAAGGGTAGTGCAAGCAGTTTCGATCGAGGTATTCAAAAGGGAATTGAATTGTTATCTGAAAAGAAAGAATGTGCAAAGTTATGGGGATAAGGCAGGGGAGTGCGGCTAGGTGGAATGCTCTTTTGGAGAGCCAGTATAGACTTGACGGGCTGAATGGCCCCCTTCTGCACTGTAAAGATACTGTGATACTGTGAAGATACTGTTAATAAAGGCTTTCTTCCCTTTTCTTTCCTTCCTCCATTCTGACATTTTAAGTAAAGAAAAACAGTTGTAATATAATCAAAACACATTTGCATTCAATCAGCTCAAAATAAAGTATTCATTTCCTACACATTTTCATGCAGAGACATGCATAATCTGATTTTAACAGAGTTACACACGTCACAAAAAATATGCCCAAATCTCCTCAAACTTTTACAACTGTCCAAACCCTCTGCTTGAATAAATCTGCGTCCACAAAGCTGGTCACGCCCCCAACTCTTAAATCAGAATATCCTTCAATTGCACTTATTTGAGAGGGTCTCCTCATATTTCAAAAAGATTTTCAGGTGCAGCAAAGAAAAAGTATTTCTGCTGGTGTTTTATTGCATTTTTTGAGCATTAAATATATCCTTTCAATAATGGGGCATAGGGATATGACTTCATCTAACTACACTCTTGCTTTCAAAAATACATGTATTTGCACCCAAGTCTATATTCCTCAAACTCTCAAGCATGTCTCTATTATATTTATTCTCCCACTACATGCTTTTCCCCTCTGAAAGTATATTAGCTCCCATTTCTCCGCATTAAATTGTATGTTATCTAGCTGCGTATTCCACTAGCCTGAAGAGATCAGAAGGATAAACAGTCTCCAAACTCAACACTACAGTTTGAGAAGACCAGATTTCTTAAACTTTAATTATTATATTCTCCAAGTTGGATGCAGTCTTATGCGCTACCTCCTCCAATTAGTGAATTCCTCCAAACAATGACACAATGGAACTGAAGGACTGCAGGCGTTACTACACCCTAGTTCCATACCATCTTTATAGTATTCATGTTAATATTGAAATTCCTGGTGTAAGTTACAAATTTGTTTCAAGTAAACTAATCCTTTAAATGAGCCCAACAAATTTTGCAATAACCAGTTCTTATTTATAGACAATGGTGCTAAACTAATCATAGCACATTCCAAAGTTGAAGTACCTTCCAAATGTAACATTTTCCATTAGTTGCTATTCAGTAATATATTCAATTCTTCCCTGTAGCTCCGCAGATACTTATTAGCTCAAAGTAGTCCCTCCAGATGAAGGCATCAGCATTTGCTTTGATATTACATCACATTCAAAAGAAAGTTACACACTAAGTAAATTGCAATCTTTATAGTTACTCTCTCTAGGCCACACACATCTATGGCTGAGTTCACAGGGCTCGTATATTGCACATTCCCGATTTCCTTTGCACTACTTCAGGCAGCCATGCCTTAGTTCCCAAAACCACAAGCTCTGAATTTCCTCCCTAAATCGCCTCTCTTCCCTCTACCTTTCCCAAATAACTTAACACAAGTGAAAACCTACACCATGTTTATATATTATGGCACACTCTCAACAGATACATAGCCTTGTATTTAGAGTTCCAAATGTCCCCTGGCAATTCAACTCTTCACTCTGCCCCACCAGGATGAATCTTCCAATGTCCTTTTAAACAAAGGACACTTTACTCAATCTCCTGGGCATGCTTGAATGAACTTCCAGCAGCAAGGCGTATAGCGGTGGTTCTTTGGTCTTCAACTCTCCACAAGAGGCTTTATTCCTTCAAACAGGGGTTCCATCCTCACCAGAACTCCACCTGATTAACCCAAAAGCAGTCAATTTCTTCTACCTGGCATAGCAGCACCTGCTTTTGATCTGACTGCCTCAGAGTCTGTAAGTCTGCAAGCAAGAACAGCTGCATCCTCTTTTGTGTCCAGATGTTAAAACACACACCTGACTTTCATTAGGGCTTAGCATGGACCCCCTATCCTCATGGCAACCAAATCGAATGGTCCTGTCATAGGGCAAAGTTCAGTACAACTTCATGCCATCCCCCATTCCAGGGCATTCTATTTTACCTCAATTTAAAAGAGACAGGGGGGTCAGGTGTTTCAGTACTCTAATAGATGCCTAGGCTCTCAGCCAAGAATATATAACGAGGCTTGGCTGAGAGACCAGAAATCCATTAGTTTGTTGAAACATCAGAGCCCCAGAGAAAATATTGCTTGATTGAGAGCTCTGGCTCTCTGACTTCTGCTGTCAATTGCACAATGTTTATTTAAACAAGGTTAAGAGGTGTCACGTGCTTGTAATTTCAGCTATTGAAACATTAAGGGTCTGGATGATTAACACTTTTATCGTCCTGTAGTAAAAGGACCTTTTTTTAAAAAGTGGAAAGTTATGAATGAATTATTGTTCTTAAAGCTTTTTTTTATTACATATTCTATTGTCACTATAGTGTTCATTGGCTCCATATAGTGTATAGTGGGTAAATGGGCAGGGGCATGTAAGTGGCACAGCTTGGCATGAGAGGTTTGAGGAGGGGCATATCTTAGCATACGGGGCATGAGGGGTCGTGGCGTTGGGTGGAGGAGCATACCTCAGCATGAGGACAATGACATTTTGAATTTGACTTATAAAAAGTCCCCTAATGCAGACTGTGGTTCACGACACTGCTGAGGGGCCGTGAATGATGACTCATTGAAAACCTGACTCGACTCCCAATTTCAGAGGACCAAGACCCCGCAATGGAGCCAGCCAGGTTGGGAGTGCAGGATACAGGCTTTTGACCCAAATCAGCCCGCACCCTGAAAAATCAAAAACCCCAGGGATGGGATTGCGAACCCAGGGACTGGGTCCCAGCCACCATTTTTAAATGGTGCCCAAGTCATTCTGACTCAGTGTAAATCCAGCACTCATAACAATGCAAAATCTTGTCGACCACTGGCATATTTAGCCAATCAGTAAGAGGCACATGTTTTCAGTGAAAGTTCTTCACAACATTCTTTCCTCCCCTCCACTCTTACATCTTCCTGGGGTGGTGGTGGGAGGTGGGGTTAGTCTCATGGGCATTTCCTTGCAGTGTACATTCCTTTACTATGACACTAAATGCCAAAGCCACAACATGCATTGCTGCCTAATTTAGGACTGGTATTTACAAGATGTGAACAAAATAAGCTTTATTTAGTTTTAAAATTTTTACAAAGGAACCTCTGATTGGGAGTTAAGGAAGCTATTCTCTTTAAATACTAATCTACTAAAACTTAAAATCAGAACTACAGTTCAATAGTTATGTAATTCTTTCTAAAACTATTTGATCTATTCTATGATTCTAGTATAGTAAGGTGATAGCTATCCTTTTGTAATTTAGTCAGTGTTAAATTGGCCTTTAAAATAATATGCAATAGAGCTACAGGCAGCTAAAAAAGGCTCTATGAAAGGACACAACAAAAATGTAAATTTTTTAAAAACACTCCAGTTTGAAGGCTCTAAAGTTTTTTTTATTAGCCATCCAGAACGATTCAACATCTAAGTTCAATGAACCTGAAACTTGTTTCCCCCATTTTTTTCATTTTGTTTTTAAGCAGTCTTATGTACCGGATTCAAGGAAATGTACCAACCCTTCCTGAAAAGTACAGAACAGAATTATGCCCATGATCAAATATCTCATCTTACAATTCAAGCTAACTTTATTACCAACATGAACCCCATTTCAAGCATAGGCAGGAAATTAAAACTGAACAGCCTTTCACTTTAAAAAAAGCAGCTCCAATGTTGAAGCAAAAAATGTGATTCCATTCTTCATTACCCAAGTTTTTAAACTGTTCAGAGCTCTCTTATTAAGAATATGGAAAATTCCTTGAAGGTACACTTGTGTTTTGGATTTTTGGTTTGAAGGAAAACTTCTAATGAAAGACATTATAAATGATAAATCCAAGTTGTTTATCATAAAAGCGGGCTCCCTATGGTATAGCTCACATATAATTCAAATCATTGTAATAAAGCCAAATGGTTGATGCATCAACGAAGCACAGGGCCAGGGAAGGGGGGGATATAAAGTCAGAGTCAAAATAGGAAAGAGCAGGACAAATTTCATGTTATCAGGCAACAGGGAGTGGTTAAATCCAGGATTTGAAGGTTATTGACACCAGTGCCAGGGTAGAGAATGACGAGAGTGGCAGCATCCCCAAACCTCCCACCAAACGTCCATCACAAAAATACAGGAAATATGTAGAGGCAATTTTTTTCAGAATCCATAATGGAAGGCAAAAGAAAGGTTCACTGGCTGATTCCTGGAGATGAATGGTTTGTCTTGTGAGAAAAGGATGAGGAGGTTGGGCCTATACTCATTGGAGATTAGAAGAATGAAAGGTGATCTTATTGAAACATTAGATACTGAAGGGTAGATGCTGAGAGGATGCTTCTTCTTGTGGAGGAATCGAGAACTAGGGGCACAGGTTAAAAATGAGTGGTCTCCCACTTAAGGTGGGCAAGGTTGAGTTTCTTCTCTGAGGGTCATTAATCTTTGGAATTCTCTTCCTGAGCAATCAGTGGGGCTGGGTCATTGGAGATATTCAAGGTTGATTTAGACATGGTTTTTGATCAACAAGGGAGGTAAAGGTTATGGGGACAGGCAGGAAAGTGGAGTTAAGGCCACAATCAGATTAGCCATGATCTTATTAAATGGTGTCCTGCTCCTATTTCTTATTTATATTTCCTGTCTACATGCCCAAATTCAGGATGATAATTTCAACAAAGTGCTGAGGACTTCTGATATCTGTACATAAATCCTTCATCTGTCAGAGGATAGTCCAGGTAAATGTCTGGGGAAAGCAAAACCACATGTAAGTTACATCACAATGATTTCTCTCTTGTTTTTAAGCTGTATTCTATGATATATAAAGGGTTCTGCAACCTCTAGCAGACAACCCATAGAACACGGATTGACCAGCTTTCAGGTCTTCACCTGCAAATCTACATCAGTTTTTCATTTCTGTTAGCTTAGGCTTTTTTAAAAATGAAAAATCATCCTGGGAATAAATCCCTTGTATTCTGTACAAGGTTAATTACCTCATCACAGAAGTATGCCAGGATACCTCCATAGGGGTGTAGCATACAATTTTAAACATCATCACTGAAGCATTAAACTCCAGTTGGAATTACTCAGGACATGATCATATTAGAACAAGCATAATTTACTTTCAGAATCAGTTCCAACTTGTGATCATAAGTGAACTGCTGGGCGAGATTACCACCCCAAAATCACCGGTCCAGCCTGAAAGACACTGGCCGAGATTTTCCATTCTGGGAAACGTCTCGTGGCAGGGGTGGGAACCGGGAGCGTCTCCCGCAGGGGCCAGCGGGAATTTGCGCCGAATCGTGTGATGCTGGCCTAATTAATTATGCAGTTGGGGGTTTCTCAACTTATTGCGCGGTGAGTCGAGCTGAATGACACAAGTCCAACCATCATACCCCAGCGCCATGTTTAAAAGGCACCCGGGCATCAACTTCTTTGTCGCGTAGCCACCATTGGAGGAGGAGATGGTCCAGCGATCCCAAGGAGCTCCGGCCCCAGATTCAATAACACTTGCCTCGATGTGCTGCTCAATGCAGTGGAGGCCAGGACCCAGAGGATGGAAGGAGGAGGCCGAACCGTTTGACCAACCCTTCGTGGAAGGAAGTCTCCAGGGTGGTCAGTGCCCATGGCATCCACCGGAAAATTGCCCTGCAATTCCGGAAATGGACAAATGACTTCATCCGCACTGCCAGGGCGCGTGAACCCTCAACTGCTCACACTCACCTCACTGAATGGTAGAGGGGGCATGGGCCTCAGTGGCAAGGGCACAATCTGTGCGGCCCATGCATAAAATAGCTACTCAACATGATAAGGTGATGCCTCATAGCCCCACTGCAGTCCATCTGGTGGAGAGGCCACCGCTGGTCCCTAAACCTTCCACACAGGGAGCTCAGATGCTGTCTCAGTGGTTTGGGGGAGGGTGGAGGGGAAATAGAGTTATGTATTGAGGGCACTAGCAAGCACTGCTAATGACATGCCTCTGTAAGCTTTATCCTTCTATCTGCATGGGCTCACTGCTCTGGAGGGTGCTTCCCCAGACCCTTGTGGACAACATGCAGTACATCAATCACATGGCACAGTGGGTTATTTGTAAGAAAGCATGAAAAAGATACCCAAAACCCAAGCCAAGCTGGCAGGGGAGGAACCAGACTGAGCCTGGAGCAGATGGAGAGATCAGTGGGCAGCCTCCATACCCAATGTTTTCACACAGAAGCCCAAGGGTCATGCGTTCTTCCATTTTGGAAGCAGCTCATGCAGCCCCTTGCTTTCTCCTCTAGCACTTACAGGTGCCAGCAGGAAGAGGGGAAAACCAGGAGGGGGAGCACTGTCTAGCAATACTTCCAGCCCACAAAGGACCAAAGGCATTGGGGAGGAGGAAGAAAGGGAGGATGGTAAACCTCATCCAGCAGAATGCCCAGTTTCTGTCGGAGATGCACATAGATCTGCACTCCATCGTAGTGAGGTCTTGCTGTGGCTACGTGAGATGAGGTTGGGGCACCTCAACCTCCCTCCAGCTGCCCCTTCTCCTCTAGGAGTCAGGCAGGGGCCCTCAGGAACCCAAAGGGAGGAGGAGCGGCTGCTGGACACCCCTGGAGCCTCCACTCAGGACTCTAAGGGTGTCCGGCCCTTCGGAATCCCCTTGCCTGTGGCCCCAACATTTTGTCTTCTTGACCGTAGAGGAACCAGCTGCCCCACAGCAGGGCAGCCAAAGTAAGCCGGGGCCCTCCAGGCCTCAGGTCTCAAGAGGACACCCACCAAAGACATCCAGGACAACAGGGCAAACTGGTCAGCAGACTGCCTCCACCCCTGCTGCGGATTCAGGGAGCACCTAGAAGAAGTGGTGGGGAACCAAGATTAAGAAGTTACATGTGATAAAAACAGAAAATGCTGGAAGAACTTAGCAGGTCTGGCAGCACCCGTGGAGAGAGAAACAGAGTTAACGCTTCAAGTCCGTATGACTCTTCTTCAGAGCTGAAGGAAGGTAGAAACATGATGCATTTTATACTCATGTTCATATATATTCATGATTTCACATGTGGCTGAATGGGTACACTATCATTGTTAAGTTTCTTACACTTTTGTAAATAGATTACACTTGCACTTTCATGAGGTCTGATGGTTTAATTGCAATTCATAGCTGTTAAGCCTGTGCGCTCCCTACCTCCCCGCTCCCCCATCTTCAAGGGGGCACCCCAAGCTGGGGCTATTGCTCCTCGGAATCATGCATGTGCAGAGAGGCTAGGATCTTTGCGAGCTGTGCAAGAAGCCTTCCGCGCACACTGAGCCTTTGTCCTTTAAGCGCTTATCTGTTGAAATGCCTTAGCATGGTCAGTACTATGTGCTGGGATTCCCCTTCAGTTATCTAGTTAAGCTGACCTGCTGCTCCACCCATTCCCATGCAGCACCCATGCAGTTGATGCTCCACCCACCCACCCCTGCACATAGTGTTCCAGGGTCCTCAGTCGTTGGTGATCTCCATCTTCTGATCTCCTGAAAGACGACCTGGGGCAACCAACATGTCCATGCCACTTTGGTCCAGACGTGTTCCAGACCAGCATGACACCAGCTGGTGGTGCAGATAGTTGGACAGGGGGTACAATTCCAATCAGGCTCACATCTGCATCCCATTAACTTAATGCAAAACGGCTTCAAGCTGGCCTTTGGTGGGAATGGCGGCCCACCATGACGGGCAGGAGCACACATTCCTGCCGTCACTTCACGCTGGCGGGAAACCGATTTTTCAGCTCCTGCTACTTTGTGGCCTCCGCCCTCCATTAAACCTGCCTCTGTTGGGACTGGAAAATCCTGGCCATTGTTACTAAGTAGATTCAAAGAACATTTTAAATACCAAAAATGTCAATGTATTCCCACAAAGACATATGTTTTACATTTAAATATATTTTAGTTTATTTTAGGGGAAGATTGGGGACTCATAGTCTAGAGACCCAGCCTAATGCTCTGGGGATACGGGTTCAAATTCCACCATAGCAGCTGGTGAAATTTAAATTCAATTAACTACATCTGGAATTGAAAGCTAGTCTCATTCAAGGTGACCATGAAATGATCATCCATTGTCGTAAAAACCCAGCTGGTTGACATGTCCATTAGCGAAGGAAACCTAGTGTCCTTACCTGGTCTGGCCTACATGTGACTTCAGGCCTTCTTAACTGGTCTCAAGGGCAATTAGGGATGGGCAACGAATGCTGGCCTTGGTGCTGATGCCCACATCCCATGAACAAATGAAAAAAAAACTAGATTGGCTAGACACCGCAGAATTGCAATTCCAGTTTTCTGGTACAAATTGCTATTAAACATTAAGGAGAGTTACTTGAAGTGCACCTTTAACCCAAAAATAAGAGAGATGTTTGCCGGGTAAATCATAACCAAAGCATGGCCAAAAGGTTTGGCTAAGCAATTTGCTCTGAAACAAGGTTCCCACTTCCCAGGATTCATGCATGGAGGTTACGCATCTCAAAGATATGCATGTAACGCTCTAACTCTACATTTTGTCACAGGTTCTAGTCCCCAAACATGCAATGCCACATCATCAGAGTATGTTTAAAATTAATTCAGTTGCATCTCCCCTCAAAATTGAAATTCTCCAATCTCAAAGGAGCTACTTTTGAGGGTAATGTGAGATGTCTAATAATGAGATCAGGCAGTGGAGCATCAGAAACTTAAAATAAATTGTTAAAATTGATGTTTCAAGAATATAATTAAAAGGCATAAATAACAATAAAAATATGGCCCAAGGCAAACAATTTCTAGAGACCATATGTAAATGTTATTCTTCCTCCCAAGGTTTCTGCTTTCCTTTCTTGAAGACAGGAAGTTGGCAGGAGCTTGCCAAAACAGCAATGGCCAATATCATCCTCAGCAACATCTCAAGACCTGCATGGCAAGGGGTGAGTAGCAGCAACAGTTTTTCTTTAGTATTTGGCACAGACCATATTTGAAATTGGAATGTTATTGATCTGTATGGCTCACTGCTTATAAAATCAATTGAATCATCATGGGAGCCTGAATTTGTAGCCATGGCTGGATACTTATCTTCTCTACCCAATGTTTTTCAGATGTTCTTACTTTTCTTCAGGATTAATCCACTCTCATTTCACCTTTCTACTCCATACCATATTAGTTTACAGAGCTCCCTATTATGTATATGCCTTCTCCATTCTGAAAGTATGCAGCCAGTACATTCCATACTTTGATACCCACAAGGTATTCCACCAGTGTCTGATGTTATACCCACCCAGTCAATCACATTACCTAGCCACATATTTGGCCTTGGTTCTGACTTCTAAACATGTCTTTTTACATGTACTACATAGGCTGTGCTTGGAACCTCCAATTTCGCCATAAAATGGCTGAATTATTATATCTTGAACTCCTCCATGCCCTTCAATGGGTTAATCAAAGTCTTACAACTTCCAATTCTTCAAACTACCCTTTTATCTGTCAAAAGCTACCATCTCTTTCTTTTTATAACTTCTATTATTTCATGCTCCAATATTATTGTTCCATCTCATCAGATCTTAAATGAAACCCCAAATCTTCTGTTTTGATAAAAGTGCCGCCAAGGAGCTTGGTTTCCTCAAGCGTGCCGAACAATTGTGTTGCCTCAAAAATCAGAAGGCTGTGGGTTCATGCCCCATTCCAAGAGCTTGAGAATCTATTTAGATTGTGTGTTCAAGTATAGTACACAAGAGTACTGCATTGTCAAAGGTGCCATCCTTCAGATGAAACACCAGAAATTGCACCTGCCTTTTCAGGTGATGTACGATACTATTTGAACAAGAGGTGCAAATTGTAATAAGCCCATTTAGTCTAAAATGCAGCAATATCATCTCTTACCTATACAGTGCACATAAGAGCTGAATAGACAGTTCAACTCGCACTTGATAAAGGCATATATAACAAAAACTAACAAATACAACCAGCAACCAACTTTGTTTTAGGCTACTGAAAGGAAGAGGCACTAAACGCTTTGCCTATACAGGGGTTATTCAACATAGAGACCATGGGCTAGAGCCTAGCCCACTAAGGGTTTCTATCCAGCATGCCAGCCAGAGTTCAAAATACACATAAGTGGAAGTGACAGATTCTGTTCGGAGCTGTTCAGCTGTAAACGCGGGAGAGAAACAGTCTGTGATTGGAGGAGCAGCAAGCAGTGGGAAGGTGAGTGCTGGCACTGGAGCAGTGACATGAGTTCTGCAAGACGGGAGGGAGGGGAAGGTGCCTGCAGGGGGTGGAACAGGCTGCAAGGGAGAGGCTGCCTATTTTGTGTCTAGGTATTGAATGGTGACAGTGTTCAGCCATCGAGAATCTCGCAGCCAAGTCCAATCCTATCCTCTACCAGAAACTTTCCAGCAAAGGTCACTAAATAGTGCTCCAGTGCAGACTTCTTTCACTTCACTAAGTCTGAAGGAAAGAGGCCTATTATAGCCCACTTGCTTCCAGCTAGGCCAAGGTCATCCAGTCAGAATTTGAATGCGAAATCTTCCTGGTCTATGTGGATTGGCTCTGCACGTTGTCGTGCCTTTAGCTTTAAGCCTTCAAGGAAGTTTTTCTCTAAACTGCCTTGAGAATATACATATGGCATGTATTAATACATTATTTTCATAAAATGTGTGAATGCTCTTTTGCACAAAATATGATGATATGATAAAGGTCTAGGTAAAAAGTTTTACTAATGTTGGTTTGAAAAAAAAACTCAGGCGATATCTGGATGTTTATCTTTTTTGTTGCACTCAAATGCCTGAATTTTCTCTGACTGATTTCAACATGGCAGAATAGTGTAGCCTGTTTTTGCACACCTTTGAAAACCTGGACGTATCATGCTGTGGGAAGGATGGAGGAGAAGTCACTGTTGTTATTAACAGAGAAATGTTTCAACATATTCATACTGTAAAATTTATCACTGTTTTGGTTACTTTGACCATTTATTTATTTTTTTCCTGTTTGTCTTAAAAGAGGCAGAGAGGTTTAGGGGGAGAATTCCAAAGTCTCAGTATGTGCTTTGAGGAGGAATTGATCTGATCTCTCCCCAGAAAACTACCATGCAGGGTTGTGCATGCATAGGTAAATGAGAGGTGATTCAAACATGTGATGGGCAATTGCTTTAGCAGCGTTGGGTCATTTCGGAATCACCTACCACCTTGGTTTAGCGGCTACAGTGCCAGGTATCTCACTAAACAAGTGTTCAATGTGGTGGCAAAAAAGTAAGCTAATAAATTAGTCTTCTCATTTGAAGCTTGTTCATAAAATTTGTAGTTTTGATTAATAGCCAGATAAATTTCTGTTGCCTTACCTTTCCGATTTGCTCAGCGGGTCCGAGAGTGAAAGAAAGATTGAAACGTGGTCCGTCACACAAGAGGTTGACACCCCTGGACTATACCATTCTGCTACTCTTAAAAACCACCACTGTCACAATACAAAAACAGTCCAGCCCAAATACATGGTCCTGGCCAGCAACAAGATTTGCTGCTTCTCACTGCTCCCACATTTAAAGAGCTTTTAGGCCCAGTACCAGTGCAATGAACTTCATGAATACGGAGGAGTAAATTTATAGGGCAGGACTTTTCAGATAGTGAGCAATCCTACCCCTCCATCCAAAGAGTCAGCAGCCCCACTGCCATTTTATGCTCCAAGAAGCGTTAGTTGGCTGGAGACAGGACTGCCACCCCACACTTGCCTCAGAGACCCCTCAGCCAATCTGATTGGCCAGCAGCTCTGTAGTCCCAGCAGGAGCAGTCACCAGGATTGGGACTACAAACAACCTCCATATTCGAAGACCAGGAGTCCAGGAGCAGGTAAGTGCAGGGAGGTAAGGCGCAAGGAGTCTTGATGGAGAGGCCGGGGAATGGGTGCAGAGGTAGCGCCTGTGGGAGGCAGGCCTTGGATGGGGTGGCTGTGGTGGAAAGGGGCCCTTTAGAGGGGCACACCCCCTTGGTGCCCCCACCACCTCCTCCCCCCAAAAACTGAACAGGGCCTCCCCCTCGTCCCAGAATTCCTCCTGCCAGCCAAAAAATTGAGGCCGAGCAGAAAGCAGCTGATTGGCCACTTAAGGGCCTCAATTGGGGTGAGAGCGGGAGGGCTTCCCTGGGCATTGCCTGTCCCACGTGAAACTGCAGACACGTCATGGGAGGGGGAGGGGGTGGTGGTGGTGGAAAGACCACCCAGGGAACTTTACCGGCCCCTTTGCCCGAAAACCCATCAGTGGGGGTACTATAAAATTCTGCCCATAGTAAACTGTGCGACCGGAGCACAGCCCAGATATGAGCATATAGAGGACGTGATTTGGTCCTGTGTGTCTGTGCCAGCTCTCTGGTAGAGCTATCAAATTAATTGCAATTCTCCGCTCTTTCCCCATAGCTCTGTAATTGTTTTCCCTTCAACTATTTATGAAGTTTTCTTTTGAATGTTACTATTTAATCTGCTTCCATCACCCATTCAGGCAGTGCATTCCAGATCTCCAGCTTCTCCAGTCCCTTCACATAATCGAATTCCCTCATGCCAGATACCATTCTAATAAATTTCTCCTGCATCTCCTTCAAGGTTTTGACATCCTTCCCACAGTGTTCAATGCTGGGAACCACACTAACATGCAGCTGAGGCTGAAAAAGTGTATTAAAAGGTTTGGCATAACTTCCTTGCTTTTGTACCCTATGCTTCAATTAATAAAGTCAAGGATCTCATTTTTAAAAATAAGACACCCTTCTCAATTTGGACTGCCATCTTCAAAAGATTTGTGCACATACACCCCCAAGGCTCTGGGTCATGCACTCCCTTACACCTTTAAGTATCAGGGTACTTTAAAGTGTTTGCTTTAACAATGTTGGAATAAAGATGAATTGTGAAGCATAAATATATCCATTAAGTAATGCAGCCACCACACTTCCCCCCCACCCCCCGCACACCTCTTCCTAACCTCCAATCTTTTCAGTCAGAATTCAATGGAAAAGAAAGGACTTAAGCTATCCAGTATATGCAATGAATTATCTCATAACACCTCTACATTTTGAGCACGGGAACACAAACGATCTTTGTTTTGAACTATAAATATAACATAACTGAGTCATTCATCACATTATATCACATGGTATATTTCATATCAAATTACAATTATCTCAGTTTGCAGGAAGACCACAGGATTACATTAAGAGGCAAAGTATACATCACCCATTCTTACATCAACCGTATTGTGTTTACAAAGGTTACAAGTCACATTCCCTAAACCATGTTCTTCTTTAAACTTACTTCCCCAGGGAGAGTGCCAGGAATCCTAAACAGGATTTGATTTTGTTCTGTGCTTCCAGATGAGTCATTCCTTCAGTATTTTCACCATTGATGGATAGCACAGTATCTCCTAGTCCGACATTCGCTAGGTCTGCCTTACCGCCGGGTGTAATCTGTAGCAAAACATACAATTTTGATGTTTTAGTGCAGTCTGAACAAAGCCTTCCAAGGCCAGTAGTGAATAGACAATTTATGTATGCCTGAATGATTAAATACAGTTTCTACAAGCTTTTAAAAGATTTAATTATATGCAGTGAGGTTATTACAATACTTTACAACCCCCCAGAATTTTATGAAAAACAAGCCATCTTTTGACAGGCATATACATCGGCTCATTTTGCAGGATACAGTAGTTGACTTGATAAATAAGCTTTGTCCTACATCAAATTATAAACTCAAAAATTGGTTGTTCAATCTCCTGCTGCAACTTTGTTGGAATCTCAAAGAAACGACTTAAATGTTCCTTTTCAGCAGTTTCACACAGTTACACAGTTTGGGTGGTAGTGCTGGTGATTGTGGGGGTGTTGGAGATGTTCAGTGATCTCCATATGAAGTTATGGTAGAACCATTCAGCACATTCTCCCTCCATTAAAGTTCAGGGTTGTTGTTATTTGTTTGGGTGCTTGCGTTAAAATATACAGGTAGGGATATACACACTAGTGAGGTCTTTCAAACCTTACCCATTACTTGAAGGTAATCATTATGTTAATTATCTCCCTTCTTTGAAATGTTAGGTGCAGGACAAGTTTGTGCGATTCACATTAAGGGTTGTTCGGGGGGCCAAGTAACTTGGTATGTAATTCAAATGTTACAATAATTGCAATTCAAATGCTGCACAGATGCAATCAAATCTCTGTCTGGAAGAGTGAACATTGATTAAAAATATTTTATGTATTTTATACTGATTAAAAATATAATTGACCAGAAACTTAACTGGACCAGACACATAAATAACATAGCTCCACCAGCAGGTCAGAGGCTGGAAATTCTGCAGCGAGTAACTCACCTTCTAATTCCCCAATACCTGTCTAACATCTACAAGTGGACACAAATAAGGAGTGTAATGGAATATTCCCTACTTGCCTGGATGAGTAGCTCCAACAACACTCAAAGTTCAACACCATCCAGGACCAAGCAGCCTGCTGGACTGGCACCACCTCCACCATGGCAGCAGTGTGTATCATCTACAAGATGCACTGCAGCAACATTCCAAGGCTCCAATGACAGCACCTTCCGAGCTGCATATATCTGAGCTCTAGGGCGTTGTGTTTGGGTGGGGGGGGGGGGGACGGGGGACGGACCCCAAAGACACACTGGGGTACCTGCACCCCACACTCCTGCCCCCGAAACCCTCCCCATCCCCAGGAAGTTTCCAAGTAAGGTTTGCATTGCAATTGCCTGGAAGTGCAAACTTCCCCTGTGCAATTGCCCTGCACTGGGGACCATCTGAAAACGCAATTTAAATCGCAAACTTCAGATGGTTCAGACTAGGCTACACCAATAATTACCTAGAAAAAATAAAAAGAATTAAAACCTCTGACTTCTGGGTAACTATTGCACAGATGCAGACTGAGCCCCCACGGGAATCCCCCTGAACCCCCAGAGGACACCATACACCCCACCAACTG
Source organism: Cetorhinus maximus (assembly GCF_964194155.1). Classification (NCBI taxonomy): domain Eukaryota; kingdom Metazoa; phylum Chordata; class Chondrichthyes; order Lamniformes; family Cetorhinidae; genus Cetorhinus; species Cetorhinus maximus. The sequence continues at coordinate 90,889,187 of NC_135888.1, forward strand.
CTCTCCCCCATCCCTCCAACTAGGCACACATCACGGGACTCCACCCAACCCCTGAGGGACTATATAACCCCAATGGGAACTCCCCAACCCATGGGATTTCCCCCCACCCCCACAGGGACTTCCCTTCCCCCCCCGGCCAACCAGACCCAACTCTCACCCCATCTGCCCCCTCACCAGGCCTGGCTCGCACCTCACCCGCCCACCCCCGAGGCTTGGCCCACCCAGCATCACCCCCACACACACACACTGAGGTACGACCTGCCCCCTCCGCCGAGGCACAACCCAACTCAACCTCCCCCCAGACATGACCCGATCCAACCCGACCCACCACCCTGAAGAACCATCACCCAACCACTCTCCAGCACCACCCCCACCCCCCAAATTCTACCCACTGACCTTCTAGTTATCTTTTCACTGGCCAGTCAAAGGCCTTTAAACTTGACTGTACCTTTAACTTGCCTGCTTAATGGCAGCTAGTGCTGTGAAAAAAAAGGAAGTGTGGCCTCCTTGCATCCAACAGAGCTGCACTCAATGCTAGGCCCCAGGGGCGCACTGCACTGCCCGGATCTCACTCAGCCTGAGTTGGAAGGTCGGGCAAAATAAGATTGAAATAAATTTAAGGGTAAAATACTAGGAGTAGAGAGGCAATCCAACTCTGATTGCCACTCCAAGGATGCTCAGGCCCATTGCCATTCCTTCACTGTCAGTGGGTCAAAATCCTCGGACTCCCAATCTAACAGCACTGTAGGCATAATTACAGCACAAGAACTGCAGCAGTTCAGGAAGGCAGCTCAGCACTACCTTCTCAAAGACAGTGTGACATGAGCAATAAATGCTGGCCTTACCAGCGATGCTCGCAGCCATGAACAAATAATAAAAAAAGATTTTGTAACATGACGAAGGCCTAGGCCTGAATTTTTCCTTTGTCGGGCGCACGTGATCGGTGGGCCTGGGAGCGGTTGGGAAATGGGCCCCAACCGTGATTTCACGCTGGCTATCTGGAAATGCGCGCTGAAAAGCTCAGTGCTGACGGGGTGGGGGCGGGAAGAGGGTGGGCGATGACGACGACGTCATTGCGGGTGCAGGAGAACGCTTTGAGAGGTCTTCCTGAAGGCCGACAGTTGCCTCAGGGAGCTGCAGACCTGCAAATAATAGAATAAAGCATAAAGGAGCTGCAAAAAAATGTCCATGCAGCACAATCCTGAAAGTATACCTCAAAAATACTGTCCCCAAATATTTATTTTTATTTTCTTCCGTAACAGAGATTTCATCCCGCCCTTGGGTGAGTTTTCATGAAAAACGTAAAGGCCGCCAGGCCGATTGGTCCGTCTGCCAACCGTAAGGTTGGACAGGCCACGAAAAATCGCATTCAATTGCGCCATTAATGGGCTTAATTGCCCGCTTAATTGTTGGCAGGTGCGCTTTCGTCTGCCGCGCGTGCCAGCCGAGCGAAATATTGCGCGAGTGCGCAATGGATGTCGGGACATTCGCCCGACGTCATCTCACGCGATTTTACACTTGATCTGATCGGGTGCCCGCCTGCCCACGGAACGTAAAATTCTGCCCAATATATTGGGGACAAGTTATGTACTGTATTGCTGACTCCTGCTGTATTCTTTGATTTCTTGCAGTTTTAAACAATAAAACTAGCTTTGTGTTGAATTATATGGTCTGACAGTGACTATTTTTCTTTTTGAATAGACAGGTGTGCACCCTGGGGGGGTGTCCAATGTAAATTATTTCACTAAAAAGGACAATAGCTAATCTGGAGGCACATTACATCAGTGGGAGCCTGAATTGTAAATATTACTTTGTCTATTCTTAGCAGCTTGAGGATGACAGTCGCAGGGGATTTGAGATTGCAGGTAGTTAGGGAAATAATGAGGTAGTGTTACAAATTCACGTTTGATATTGATACCTTCTTGGATCCATCACTATTGACTTTTTCTTGTAAGTTACCTGAGAATGTTTTATGAAATCTGGCTTGCACTATCCTATATCAATTGTATGATAGTAGGGCTTGGAGGGTAACAATAACACCCCCTTATTGCCTAAACTGGATAGTCATGGCTCTTGACAGTCTTCAATTAATCTTCAATCTCTCCAAAAGGTGGACTGAGTTAACAATAGGTGAGGCAAGGCTTAAGTCCACAGCAAGATGAATGTACAAAGTTATGATTAGGGTCATTTGTTTGTTTAAAACATACTATATTCATTAATACTATGAAAATAACACAAGTGCTACCCCAGCATATTTTAGTGAGTCATTGTGCTTGATATAAACAGATTAACTCCTCCACATGCTGCACTTTTTGACCTGCCTTTTTGGCTCACTGCTGCTTCTGATGCAAACCTGCATAATTCTCAATTGCTCAGATTAAAAATCCATCTAACAAGGTGTTTATGAATTATGGAAACAAGCAACTGAATCAATTATTTACAGTCAATAAGAAACAACTTCATAGCAATCTCATTAGCATCGGAGGAACCCACTATTTTAGACCTTTTTTTTTAAACTTGTAATGGTCTGCCTTTAAAATGCAACATTGAAAGTAATTATTTTTCTAACTCTTGTGGAAAATGCAAAATAAAAGCTGAAACAAGACAGATAGCTTAAGGTTAATGACCTTTCATCAGTTTTCTCTATCAATTCTGCCTAACCTGCTGATAATAGCATTTTGGGCAGGATCTTTAGGTCAGCGAGCAGGGGGTGGGGCCCGCTCGCTGATGCGTAAAATAACGTGGGATGACATCAGGCGGAACTCCCGACGTTGCCCTGCGTCATTTCAATTTTCAGGTCGGCGGGGGCTCAGCCTATTGAGGCCATTGACAAAGTCATTAACCTCATTAATGGATCTGCCTGCCCGCCCAAACTTAAGGTTGGTGGGCAGGCCAGGAGCCCTGGCGGGCTTCAGATAAAGCATGAAACTTCATCCATGGGCGGGATGAGGTTTCATGAGGGTTTTTAAAAATTTAACAAATGTTTGATTTAAAGTGATGGACATGTCCCAACTCATGTGAGTGTCACATGAGGGGACATGTCAGGGAAATTTTGTTTTTGTACCTTTACCATTTTTACATTTGGAGCCGATCTCCCTGAGGCAGCACTTAGCCTCAGGGAGATGAGTGCGCTCTTTCGTGCCCATGCGCGAAAGAGCGCACTCTCGACTGAGGGAATCCCCCCCTGCCCACACAGGGAACGCATACTGCTTCCTTCCAGACGTCACGCTGGGCGGGCCTTAATTGGCCCGCCCACGTAAAATGGTGGCGCGCTCCCGATCGAGGGCACCAATCGGAGGCGCACCTGCCTGCGCCCGCTCCAGCACGTCCGCCCCCCCCACCCGATGGGAGGAAAATTCTTCCCTTTGTGTTTTTATTACAGATAACTTTGATGTTTTTTCCTCATTGTCTGCAAATAATAAGCAATTCATAGCTTCAAGCTGCTTAGGCGGATGGAACACTATCTTTAGATAGGTTTTAAGAAATGCAGGTGCAAAATAGACAGGGATCCACTGCAAATCACAAGGTAATGCTATTGTAACACACTGGTGCCATTCAAATATATATTGGGAAATGTGAGTCAACTTCCATAAAGCAAGACTAATCATTTAGGCCCATATGTTGATCATTTTCATGATCTCAAGAACACTGGTAGCTACTGTATGGGTTACAATACCAGGATAACTTATGTCATCCTATGAATGAGCCACTGTTGAAAATGCCCTGGGCTTGGTTGGAGTGGGCATCAAGCTAAAAAAAAATTAAATATGCGGAAAAGGTGTTTTACATGCGTAAACTGGCCAGAAGATGAACCATTGCTTTCGGGCATCCTGCTATGTCAACTAGAAGACTAAGTAAACCCAATGTTTGAATCAGTCCATTATACAGTGAATGCTTCTGGTAAGGTAAGTTGATGTGTTACTTTCATTTGGTCATGGTAAATGGAATGAGTAAGCCCACAATTACAATGTATCAGAGGAAATAAACATAAGTACATGGAGCCTGAAGGAAGAAGTCCAAGGGTCTGATTTTCCTTGGTTACTTTCAGAGCTAAAAAGCCTCCAAGGTGGTCAAGATGTGGTATTGAGCTGCCTGCCTTTAGCAGCAGATGCCATCTTGGTAAAGGAGTTGAAGCATGCACTAGCTGCCTGGAAAATTGCTAAGGGTCTAATTGACAATTAAATTTTGTGCTAACACTCAGTAAAGAGGCTGCAGACCATTTTGGTTTGCTCTTCAATTAACAGCCTCTCTTACCCAGTGAGCAGCTGAACAGGCGTAAGAAGTTGATGTGGATTTCAAGTGCTAATTAAAACTTACTGTTCAATTTCTGTTGGTGCTTTTGAGGTGCACTGGTAGACTTTTTGTCAAGTCTTCAACATTCTACTGATATTAATTCTGGAAATTTTCTGAGCACTTTATCCAAAGCGAGTGAGTGCTGTGCTATTTGACCTTAAAGGATACCTTTATAGGAGTCGCTGGGAGAAAGAATGGGCTGGTTTGAGGACATCTTGCTAGGGAACACCCTTGGCCTGGAGGAGGGGGATGACATGAGGCCAAACAGAAGAGCACCAGTAGCTTCAGCAGAGAGGGGCAAGGGAGTGAGATGGGCTACTTTTTCTCTCCCCACCTGTGGCTCTTCCTTTTGACCCTCTCCATCATGTCTGAAGGGTTCTCAAAGTTCCCACATTTTTCATATCATCAACAAGGATATGATTTTTGGACTTTTACCTGAAACCAGACAACGAGAGGAGACAGAATATGCATTCATCCCTTTAAAACAATCAACACAAAACTAAAGCCCATCAAAATCTTGCATAAATAATCACTACTAACTACGGGGGCAGGAAGACCACAATCAATGCAAATATGCAAACCCCCCCAATACTCCACACATACAATGGCTTTCAGTTCAAGACTAGTTATGGGGGCAGGAAGACAATGATAAACATCATGCGAGCCCATTAAAAACGAGACCACAATCACCTGGGGAAGCCCACCAAAATCAAACAAAGAACTAACCTTGATTTGGATTGAGATAAGAAATTTGAAAAAAAATAGTTTAACTGGGCCAGGAGATCTGAAGTGAGCAGGTTTTGGGCAGCGACACAGAAGGGTGGGCAGTTTTGAAAGTTGACACAGGGCAGTGAGCAGTTTTTGGAGCGGTTTGAGCAGAGTTTAAGGAGGGAGATGAGCCAAGCGGAGGAAGGAGATCTGGAGGTTTGCAGGCCCACAGGCAACATCACGGCGAGGGGCACGGGGTGGCAGGCTCAACCGAAGACAACAAGGCCGCAACCGCAGCCCTCCACACGAAGATCGACCACCCACAACCGCATCCTCCAACCAACTGAAGAACCTTTGCAGATTCCACAGACCAGGACCACGTGGGGACGGCAGGCCCCAGAGGACACAAAGAGCGTACCCCAAAACTGCAACTGGCTTACTTGGCTGGATTGAGAACTGTCAAGGAACCCTGGTTGGTGAGCATGATCCCTGACCTCTCCTAGTTCAATTTAGTTAGGTTTTGGGAGTGGGACAAGGGTAAGGGGATTAGTAGCGTGATTTTCCCTCATTATGCCGTGTGTTCCCCATTCTTAACTAAGTGTACTTTGTAAATCTGTATAATCTCAGTGTCATCCTAATGTTAAAAGTTCATTTGTAACTTCAATAAACTCAGTTGTTTTTTTCTTGCACCAAAACCAGTTGTCTGCTGCACTTTGTCACAACCCCCAAATAAGTCCAAGGTCTAGAACCCAGGGAGTGGGAGCGATTCGAACCGCTCAGAAGTCAGAGGTGAAGCTGACACACACCACCACCCCCTACATGTCCAAGAACCTGTGAAGATAGTGCCCCTGTTCCTTCCCAACCTTTTAAAAAATTTTTGTAGAGAAAACAACCTGCCAGCTCCCACCTGACTGCCCACACCAACCATATTATGGCATGGGCAGCGTATTATCAAGGTCATTTGGCTTGTTAACAAGCTCAATTGACCTTCAATTATTTAGTCAAATATAGTGCGCTGGCTGCCGATTTTGGTGTCTACCCACCTTCTGTGTTAAGGTGGTGAGCTCGGGAAGGTGGTGGGGTGGGCACCCATGCTATTTTATGTGACACCCCCCCCCCCCCTCCCCCGCCAACCCCCCCGCTGAAAACATACATACCCAGTGGGTGCACATAAAATCCAGCCCTTAGAATCTGTTTTCAATCTTACATCAAAATAACCATCCAAATTATGAAGGAAACTGTAATTTCTGAGCCCCAGAAATTGACTGAATTATTTCATGAATTAATGTATTCTGGTGAAACTGATGCATTCCGACATTCAGAGCACATTTAGATCTGTGCAACGTCACCCTTGTTTCTTCTTGCCTTGATGTCTTCCCTCTATCTATGTTATTATCTCTTAAAACATTGAATAGCATAACTCAGAAACCTCCCACATCCTGTGTAATGAAAATATTCCAGCTGAACTGTGGTCATTCATAGGGCCCAAATACAGGCATCCTTCTGTAATGGCAGTTATTCACTTGGCTGTCGTGTGCTATCGTGAATGGTGTAGCTAACGCCTCCTAACCCCTTTCCATACTCAAGTGCAACAAATTGCACACATTTTGACTTAGAATTAGGGATGTTCTGCTACCATCAGCTTTTTGAGCCCGCTTCAGCTTTTTGAAGTACTCCAAGTTCACAGCCATGCAAAACGTAATTCTTCCATTATGAATAAATCTACCTGGATCACCCTTATGAGTAAACTAGAAAATATGAATCAAAATATTGACGGAGAGGGGCAGATCATGGCACTTTAATGCAGTACTGAGGGAGCACTGCACTGTTGGAACTGCCAACGTTCAGGTAAAACATTGATGTCCCCTCTGCCCTCTCTGGTGGATGTAAAAAAATCCTATAACGTTACTCAAAAAAGAATAGGAAAGTTCTTTCAGTGTCCTGTCCAGTATTCATCCTTCAACCAACATAACTAAAACACAGATTACTTGGTATTATCTCATTGCTATTTCTCTACAATAATGGTTATGCCTCAAAAATACTTAATTTGTTATGAAGTGCTGTGAGGTGCCCCAAGGTTGTAAAAGTCATTACATAAATGTAAGTTATTTCTTAAGTTGAGCCAAATCATCAAGGAAGGTGTCTAGTGGACCACTCTATACTGTACCATGGTAACTGACCTCATTCAAGCAGGGAAGAAAGGCAAGTTACATACTTCAATAAATGCAGATGTACATGCACAAGAGTTAAGTGGATAAATTGTATCATAACTCATCATTTCAATAGCATTATTCACTTTATGTCTACCCACAATAAAGACAAAAAATTCTGTAGTTGTTAAATTCAGTCCACATGGGCTGACTATGCAGAAACGGATGTACTTGTGGGGGTCATGCCAAATATTACTGACAGGAATTGTAAACCACAATTAAGTTAGCTTGTATCAGAAAGTAAAATTGCCACAGGTACCTGTCATCTATTGTAAAAGTCTGTGAATGCATGCACAAGGTTCTGGTTATGAGAGTTACCATCAAATTTTAATCTGGATTTCATCACCCACCCCATTTCCTCTTGAAATGGATGATTATTTTCAGACATTACCTCACAACTGTTTCAGATAATTCAAAACTCTGGTTCATACAACTAGCTTCAGTATTGCCAAGAGTTAAGGGAGAAATTTAATTACCTGAAAATCTTTAACTTCAACAACCATCACATGCATTATACCTTAAGTAAATGTATTTACTCATGCTTAATTACTGTTGCACAAATTATAGAAACACTGCTGCACTGTGAGCACTTAAGCTGAGAGTGCTTTTCCATTTTTGTTTGTCTAAGCATCAAGACTGGCAACATTAATGGCCAGTATGTATCCATACTGACAATGACCACCATCAAACCCAACAGATACAGTATAATCATAGGACACCAGCACACTGATCATGCATTTTCCTTTCTATTTTCAATGGACTGGATTTTATATTCCCCTGCCAGTGGCTTTGAAGCCTGGGGGTGGGGGTGGGGAGGGGGGCAAGTAAAATCTAGAGGGTGGCTTTCCCATCACCTACCTGTCTGGTTCCAACCTGTCTGAAATTTTATGGGTTGGGGGGAGATGCTGGGTCTACTTATGCCCTTAAATGACTACCTCATCATGCAGCCCCAGCAGTATTTTTCCTGCGGCCGAGGGAGGCCCACACCAAGTGGGAAGCCCAGCAGCTTTAGCTGCACAGGCTGGAGTTGGGCAAGAGGTGATGGGGGTCCTCCTTTATGGGCTCTCTGGACCTGTTGGAAGCACTCCCCCTCCCAAGATCACCCCTAGCTCGCACTGCCCCCCCTAACCCTCCTCCCCCTGCCTGGTGAACCTGGATTTACCCAGGCTCCTTGACATGGTGGGACTGCTGGTTGCTGCAGCAGTGGCCACCACTCCCAGCTGGCATTGTTGGGACTACAGTGCTGCTTGTCATTCGATTGATGCTGCTCTCAGCGTTAAACTGCTGCAGGATAGCCCTCAGGATCGTGGGTGGGCTCTCCCACCCCCCGACATTTAAGCGGGGAGGGGGAGGGAGAGAGCCGCAGCTGGCACCCGTAAAATTCAGCCCAATGGCAACAGCAAAATATTTTTTAAACAACTTAGTGGGATTTTGGGCTTTTACAACAAGGTGATAAAGTTCCTAATTTAAAATAAAATATTTTATTGACTATCTACTTAAAAGTGCACCATTGCAAATAAGCATTATTATTTGCACAATATAACTAACATTTATTGGGAATGGTAGCATAAATGATTATGTTATTGGATGAGATTATTGCTGCAGAAACACAAACTCAATTTCCACTATGACTTTAAATCCTGCAGAATCCAAATGATTAAAATGAATCTGAAACAAAAACTAGTCTCAGTAATGGTGACCATGAAACTATTTGATCATTTTAAAAATCCATCTGGGTCACCGAGATCCTTTTGGGACCTTATGCAGTCTGACATCTCAGACTCCAGGCGCCCAACATGGTTGGCCCTGCTGAAATAGCCTATCAAGCCACAGTTGTATCAAACCATTACAAAAAAAGGTAAATAAAAATGGATGAACCACATGAACTATAACAGCTGAAGGCTGCGGGTCACCACCACCTTCTCAAGAGCGATTAGGGATGGGTGATAAATGCTGATATTAAACATTTTTATTGATGCAAATCGAAATGAATGAGTATACTGGTAGAGACGAGATTTAAACAATACCAACTGAATGAAGCTTTAATCCAATGCTTTAACAACTAAAGCTCATCCCACAAAAGTTATCACAAACTTCACTGGCAATTCCAAAAAGGAGCAATTTTCAGAATTGGTCAAAGTTTGCTAAAAAGTAAGAAAAAAAATCACAACATGAGAATGTGAGGGAACAAATCATGCCTTGTCAAATTTATTCCTTTTAAATAAACATTCCAATAGTTTAAAATGTGTACTTCTCAGATCCTGGATTCAAATTTACCTGCTATGTCAGGTACAAAAATTATTTTCTCCTCTTCCCAAATGTGAGTAATAGGGCCAAGTGAAGTGAATTTGCATAGGCTCAAGTCAAAGCACAGTTTACCAATACTTGATAGTAATGGAGCAAGGTGACAAAAATATCTAGTTCATGGTTCCTGCATTTTAGAATATGCCTTTTAGTTTTAGAATATAACTTGTAGCTAGTTTTAAAAATTGAAGTTTTAACTGTAGAAAATGGGGTAAATGCAATGTAAACAAGGTGGGAGGTTATTAAAGGTCAGAATAGAAGATAGAGAGAGAAAACAGCAGGTGAAGAGACTTAAACAATGTACAACCTAACCAAAAACAGAAACTGACAAAGGAAACAGAATGGAAACTGAGCCTCTATGGAAACAAAAACTGAGCAGACTGAAACTGGTTGAGGCTATATAAAGGGATACAGAGTTAATTGGAACTAGTACATGCATTTTGCAGCTCATAGAGAAAATAGCCTAAGTAAATGACAATTTAAACTGCAAACCTGCACTGTAAACAGAAAAGCTAACTTCATAATTTGCCACATTGAATGCGGGTAGGGCTTAATCCCAGTTTAAATGTTGTGAGGGAACAGAAGCTGAAAGGTTGCCTAGTTTGAAACAAGTGGAAGAATTTATAGTGATCCTCACTGAGTCTTGTGGCAAAGAAAGTACTCTGCAAATTAGCTTGGAAGCATTGAGAAAGCAACCAGGTTAAGGGACAGAGGCATCCAAAGTCAAGAGGTAGCAAATGAACGTCTTCTGAAAGTAGCTGGAACTAAGCAGAATTTAAAATAGCTTCCAGAGACTGTGGCATGCTTATGGGTGGTACCTACAGAAGTAAATAACTTTAACACTGATGTGCCTTATAAGAGAATTCTTAGAGGAATAAAGAAATAAACCTGAATGTATAACATATGTAGCTATAAATAATATTGTTGTTAATAGGGCTTGTTTTGTTTAAGTCTTTTATATATAACAAAGTTTTCCCTAAGAAAATCATAACCAGGGTGAAGAGGCCACAAATTCAAATGGTACTGCAAGCTGAAGATTGACCTGTTCGAGAATCCAACTATCGCCCTTGATGTTCAATGGCATTACCATCACTGAATCCCCCACTATCAACATCCTGGGGGTTACCATTGACCAGATTGAACTGGACTAGCCATATAAATACTGTGGCTACAAGAGCAGGTCAGAGGCTAGGAATCGTGCGACGAGTAACTCACCCCCTGACTCCCCAAAGCCTGTCCACCATCTACAAGGCACAAGTCAGGAGCTTGATGGAATACTCCCCACTTGCCTGGATGAGTGCAGCTCCCACAACAATCAAGAAGCTGGACACCATCCAGGACAAAGCAGTCCGCTTGATTGGCACCCCATCCACAAACATTCACTCCCTCCACCACCAATGCACAGCAGCAGCAGTGTGTAACATCTACAAGATGCACTGCAGGAATTCACCAAGGCTCCTTAGACAGCACCTTCCAAACCCACGACCACTACCACCTAGAAGGACAAGGGCAGCAGATAGATGGGAACACCACCACCTGGAGGTTCCCCTCCATGTCACTCACCATATATCGCCATTCCTTCACTGTCCCTGGGTCAAAATCCTGGAACTTCCTTCCTAACAGCACTGTGGGTGTACCTACACCACATGGACTACAGCGGTTCAATTACCTTCTCAAGGGCAACTAGGGATGGGCAATAAATGCTGGCCCAGCCAGTGAAGCCCACATCCCGTGAATGAATAATAAGAGCTACTTAAAATTGGTGCAGGGGATTTTCTGGAGCTTTAGCCAGGACTTGATCTTATTAATAAAGACATTGGGTGAAACATAAGAACAAATGTGACAATACTGACATCTCTTGTATGAATGGCACAAAACTCAAAAATAGCCCCACATATCCTTCCAAAATGCCATGCATTTGCTTGCTCACGCTCTTCTCACAATTTAAAAACAGCCTAAAGGAAAGATGCACCTACCAGTAAAATATCTAAGAAACTTCTAGGCTTCATCAACTCCTACAAGAGCAAAAACTAAAAGATTGCAACAATGTAGCTTTCATTATTTATAATTTTATACTCTATAATTTTCTGATAAACAAAAAGCCCTTAAATATACAATTTTAAAAAATATACATGCATTCCTAGCTATGGGGGGCACCAACTTTTCCCATTCTTAATGAACCAGCTGTGCATGCTACTGAAGCTATATGTACAAGAGGTACTGCAATGATGACAACACTGCATGCATTCAGAAAGAATCCAAATCATGTTCAAGCAATTGTAGAGTTCTGACTTCCCCTAGCCTGTCTGGAGGTTTATTCACATTTCGAGCAGTATGTGTGTGAAGAAGAATTTCTGATTGTAGTCTTACGGTTACCATACACCAGTTTGAATTCATTGGTGCCCTAGATCCACTTCAATAGTTTCGGCAACTTTTTCAGTACCCTTAAATATCTTCTATGGACTGATAAAAAAGGAAGCACCCGAGATGTGATCCTAAAATGAAATCCCAAGCTTTCCTCAGAACTGACACTGGGATCCAACCAGTAGCTCTTCTTTCATTCAGTTCCTTAGTTGTACAGAACTTGAATATTTCTGAAAAGAAAGACATGTTGCCAAAATCTCTCTTGTCAGCAATATTCTTTCATTGCTTCCAGCACTGAATGTCTCTCATTTCTTGGCAACTAGAATCAGATCCAGCATCAGTGTGGTATGATTATTGCTCACGCATTTTTTAAAATGTTTTTGGTTATCAGGTTCGCTTTGTCCAGCGAACGCTAGCTGCGCCCTTGATATTAACACATTAGTTGATGCTTGAAACAATATAGACAGAGAGACCGATTAACTGATTAAACACTGGTGGTATATTGGAACTAAGAACAGAGCACTAACACCATGTGTGCTTCTTCAATCACCTCCAGCTCTAGACTTAGTTATTCCAAGAAGCCCGCGCTGTGTAGCGATTGGGCAATACAGTCACATGGTCAACTAACTACATTCTCTTAAAAAGGTACATAGCACTCCACTTTACCACACATTTATATCTATTTTTTAAAAACTATTATTGGAGAGACAAAGTCTTCAAGAGTTTTAATACTGTACTGAACAAATTTACTCAAACTTGTATACTGTCAGTCATCAATGCATAGACTCTGGAGAAGTCACATAACACCTGAAAAAAAGTTCTAACACTCCTGAGGATTTGAGTCAATTGAGTTTCAATATTTTTTAGTCTTGGCTATGTGAAGTTCTCCATCACATTTGTAACCCAAGGGGCAAATATTCAGATGTTGTTGCCCAAAAGTTCCATTTAGAATCTGCTTCATCAATGCCTTCAATCAAAGCTGCGCCTCAGGAAACATTCTTCTACATCATATAATTACATCATTCATCATTCTCATTTTACTCTTAAGTTAAAATTTGACTTACATAAAATACTGCATACATATGGAAACTATATTAAACGCAAAAAAGTTCAAAGAAAAACAGTGAAACAAAGGACCAAAATTCAGTTAATCTTTTGCCTTAAAAAACACTTTTTCATTTAAAAAATGACTAAATGGAAGTATTCTTGCATGGGTTAGAGATTTTGCTATATTTTGTACAACTAAGAAGCTAATGCTAGAGAAACTAAGCTCTTTCCCATCATAAAAAACTCAAACCCCTTACTAACTCAGCAAGTTCATCCAGTGCTTAAGTCACCCAAAGTACACTTCAACACTAAGGTGCATTTATATAACACCTTTAGCTGTAGAAAAAAAATACCAAGGCACTTCAAGAGGCATAAAGAAAACAAACTCTGAGCCAAATGGAGAAGTCGAGCATGACCAAAAGCAGGAACATCCCAGGTTCAATTTCTAGTCAGTTGAATTGGTTTATTTTAGCAAAGCAGCAGCAAAGCCAAAGTACCCCTGTGTTACAGGACCTTCGTTCACATCACAGTTGGAATTGGCAAAGAAATAATTACACTTAGCTGCACATTATTGGAAATATACCAACTATTTAATGTAACCCAAACAAGTGACATAATTGGGGTTCAGTTATTATAATACATGGTTCTAAATACCAGCAAGGCCAGTTGTAATAAAACAATGACAACACCCATTCCTTTTTTTTTAAGCCTTAGTCAAAATGTAACGGTTGTAAATTTAATATTTTTGTGCTAAATACACATTTTTTGTTTGTTCAAAGTTCCAAACTTCATACGGAACAGCAACATTTTCTAGTTCCGACAAAACCTCTGACCCTGGTTTTAACAACAAAAGCATACGAAGCTTCAATATTCTATGAAAACATCTGTATGTATAGAAGTTTTCAAGTGGAAATAGTTGGATAGCATGATCAACAGTTCACAATAAATAGTTCTACTGAATTGCCAATATAAAAAAAACTTTCAAGCTATACCTATCCATGAAATTTCTGAGGCGAATCCACAATTGACAACAAATGCTCAACTGTACAAAGATTTTTTCCTATACTAAAAATGTAAATCAACTACATTCATGATCAAGAGTTTACAAAAATGAAAACAATTTTGTTCTAGTCTTGTATATTCTATAACTTCAGTTTGTAAAGCCAGATTACCAGCAATTTGGCTCTAACCAGCTATTAATCTGAAATTTTTAATAAAAGGAATGTAGGAATAGAAGTAGACCATCCTGCCTCTTGATCCTGTTCCATTATTCAATTAGACCATCATTGCTCTACACCTCAACTCCTGCCTTTATTTCATATCCCTGGGTACTCTTACTCAGAAAAACTATTGATCTCAATTTTGAAAATTTCAATTGACTGAGCATCTGCAGCCATTTGGGGAAGCGAGTTCCAGGTTTCCATTTGTGTGGAAAATTACTTCCTGATTCCAATCCTAAAATGAGAAACTGTTTCCATTATGAGGAGTGAACAGTGAACACAGATTTAACATAGATTTAATTTGGTAATAGAACCAGAGGGAGAATTTTTTTTATGCAGAGAGTTATAGTCTGGAATGACAGAAAATGTCAGCAGATTCACTAGCAATTTCAAAAAAGGGGTATATACCTGAAAAAGAAACATTTGCAAGGCTATGGGGAAAGAGCACAGAAGTGGTGAATAGCTCTATTATGTACAGCGAGCACAGCTGTGATGAGCACAATGACCACTGTCTACGCTGCATCCGCTTAACTGCTCTAGCTCTAATGTTATGTCTTCTTGTTCTGGATCCCCACCAGGAAATATTTTATTCGCATCTAACATATCAAATCTCTTTATCATTTTAAACACCTCAATGGAATCACCCCGCAACCTTAAGAGGAATACATGCCATGTTTATGTAACATCATAATTGAACACTTTAAGCCTGGTTATTATTCTGGTGAATCTGTACTCTACTCCCCTCCAAGGCCAATACAGCTTTCTTAAGGTTCAATGCTCAAAACAGAATGCAGCCCTCCAGGCAGAGTCTGGGTAAAATTTGTACAATTGAAGTATCACTTCCTCATATTTGAATACCAACCCATTTGAGAAAAAGCACAATAAATGCTGGCCTTGTAAGTGACGCCCACATCACATGAAAATAAATCATCTGCCATTCCCAAGCACATTGCTATCAATAAAATCATTCTCCTCTGTAGAAAACAAAAATTGTTGATGTAGCACACTTTTTTTAAAAAAAGCATAATAGGTTCATTCTTGCCAGCACAGGAACATGTTTGAACAGCTACCAATTATGATTGAACTGTACTCCAGCATTGACAAAAAGCCAACATAGCTAAGTGGAAAATTAAAACAAACTGCTGTGAGCATTTCACTTTTAAAAATCGGGCCTTATAAATAGTGGAAACCCAAACCCGAGTGCAAGGCTCACCTGCAATATCAGTTCTAGTGCCTCGACAGTATTGCAATTACTGCAGCTTATGTGAACACTAAAATGTTCAAACTCGCTTTTGTACAATTTCAATACAATTTAACAACCAAACTGTTTCCCCATTAGGCATAATACTAGCTTTCTACTGGTCAAAGGGTACATTTTACCAGAATCAGCTGTACTTGCATTCAGTACAATTCTTAATTATCTGCAACTATCCCTTGCTATTTATTAAATTAACCACAATGAATCACAAACTATGGTTACGGTGCCATTGTGTTACCTGAATGAGCAAAATCAATGCACCACCCACATGTACTTATGCTCACTAGATTCTAGTACCTGAGATTTGCTCAGCTTTCTTGAAGCATATTTTTGTGATATTGACAATGTGGACACTTCAATCAAACTTCCTCTAATGCCAGTATTTGAGCAAACTTCAGGCTTGGGCCAGGTCAGCACTGAGCACTCAAGTGGCATAACAGCTGCATCGGGACATCAGCAAAGACAAATGCTACCTCAGTACAGAAGAGCTCAACTGCTCCAGCTATAGCCAATAATCATACAACCTTGTGAAAGAGTTCAAACCAACAACAACAAATTATGCTTATATAGCACCTTTAACATAATAAAACCTCCCAAGCAATGTTATAAAGCAAAATCTGACCCCGAGACACAGACAGCAATTCTCGGGCAGATGGTCAAAAGCTTGATCGAAGAGGTAGGTTTTCAGGAGCACCTTAAAAAGGAGGAAATAGAAGTAGAGAGGGGTTTGGGGTGGGAATGACAGAAGTTAAGGCCTTGGCAGCTGAAGGTACGATCACCAAGGGTGGACCAATTAAAATCAGAGAATCCTCAAAAAGCCAAAATTAGAGGAGTGCTAATATCTTGGAGGTTGTGGAGCTAGAAGCAATTAGCAAGATAGAGGCAAGGCTAAGGAGTGATCTGGATACACGGATGAGAATGTAGGTCACATAGTCTGGCTTTCCTGCATTCAGGAGGATACAAATATGGGATACCTTACAGCTAGCTAATCAACCTTTACGTGGAGGTCTCAAACAAGCAAAAAGGAAAGGGAGAGTGGTCGCTTCAAGTATATTCAAGAATGCTGTTTCTTTTCCTTTCCCAATATAGAGAATAGTGTACTACCTGCTAGAAACATGCATGCATTTGCTGTGTGCCATATTGAGAGCTTAGTAAACCTGTTAGTTCCTGTAAAATGCAATGAATGCTACATAGAAGGAACCAAGGCATAACAAGGCAAAAACCAGGGTTCCAAAAGAAAGAGACTGATAAAAATAACAGTCTTAAGATTAAAATTCACTTGCCTAATTTCCTAGCCAAACAGAATAGTCTACTCACTCACCGCTACATCATAAATGTAATTAGACACTTCTCACAGTCGCTACTCAACTCAAACATTAAAGCTTACATTTATACATATTCCAGTGGATTTGTTTCATACCTACTTTTTCAATTGGTGACTGAGACTTCTTGCCTTCCCAAACATATTTTGGAACAGCTAATTTAATTTAAAAAAACAGCCTGGCAAACACCACTTTTCAGCTTGTCTTGTATTAGAAAACCAGAGAGACCAGAGCTACTTATTAGCTCTTCCTTATAAATTCAGGCACCCAGTCAAGATACTGCAGAAAACCTGTAGATCATTAAAAATAACTGCCTGCATTGAATCCAGTGAAATCCAGGAGTTATACAATGTTTTATTTTACATATGTATCTCTTAAACGTTAATTCATTTCTCCTTTAGATTTGGCAGAGAAGCTTGCAGCTGTTTATGGCCACTACAGAGACATGTCATTCAGGAGTCATTTTACAGCATGTGTAATTCCATCCTTTTATTTTGGGAAAGAAATTTGCAAGCCTCGAAACTGCAGGTCCATAGATATTCTGGAAATAAAATATGCTGTGCCATTTACAACTGGTGCGATCAGTTAAAATCTCACCTTAAACATTTGAATGGAAATGAATCATGGAGATAATTCTGGTTAGTTGCATGACTCTTTATCCATGGAATAGTTTGCATTTTGTCAAATATCTGCATGCCACATCTTTATGTATATGATGCAATCTGATGGCAGTTAAGGAACTCACTCCTTTGACTTTTGCTGTCCGAATGTATCTCCATATATTATGACAAACATGCAGACCTGAAAGGTTAACTCTGTTTGTCTCTCCAGAGATGCTGCCAGACCTGCTGAGCATTTCTAGCATTTTCTGTTTTTATGCCAATGTTTGGTGGGCTCACAAAGTATATTCTCAAAATGGCCCCAAGTACCTCACTTCCAATTTATCTTTAATACTTGAAGTGTAATGTTCAAATGCTTTTCCCCTTGTGCTTTATTATTGAAATAGTACAGTGACTATTTATATTTTTAAGCTGAGTGAGCAGTAGAGCCCACTTTTCAAAACAAAAAGTGCATGATATTTAAATCTTACTAAAAAAGTACTCATCAACTCACAAGAGTTCACTATTAAAGCACTTTATGGATGCCCACACTCGTATCATTTGCCTGCTTCTGCAAACAATTCAACGATGTACTCATCAGTATCATGGATAAGCTGTGGGTTTACACCACATTCTATCATTTATATTCCAAGGACATAACAAATAAACAAAAGTGTTTTATAAAAGAGTAGCAGTTTGTAAACTCCAGGAGAGGAGGTACAAGAGTCGAGAAGGAGTTTAATTTTCTCCAGGAGATAGGTTTTTGAGATGATAATGCATTTTGCTCATTTAACATTTGGAAAAAAAACACATTTTGGCCTAAAACAGTGATTATCAAACTTATTTGAAAGGCCTCTTTTCAAATGGATTAATCACATCCCCCTCACCCATCTATATTATAACTATAGAATACCATAATATCAAAGCATCTAACGAGTATGTTAATAATACATTTAAGAAACCAGGTACGTCTATACGGATATCAGTAGTCACCTACTTGCAAGGCCAGCCCTGCTTGGTGAGTAACTTCACATTGGGCAGGATTTTAAGCTTGGCATGCCTGACAAGCTGGAGCGTAAAACAGCGCATGATGACATCGGGTGAGTGTCCCGAAGTCGTCACGCACTCGCAATATTTCAGTCGGCAGGTGTGCGCTAAACTCAGAAGTGCGTCTGCTGACAGTTGAGGGCAATTAAGCCCATTAACATGCAATTAACAGGGATTTTTTGCTGCCTGTCCAACGTTACGGTTGGCGGGCGGGCAAATCAGTCAGACAGCCTTTGGATTTTTCAAGAAACCTCACCCAAGGGTGGGATGAGGTTTCCGTCATTAAATTTAAAAAAATCTATGCACAAAATTTTAATAATGTCTATGCTCAGGTGACTGCTTGTGTTGCGTGGACATTTTTAACTGGATTTAAAATCCTTTATTTGATACTTTGCAGCCTTCAGCTCCCTGAGGCAACTCTCTGCCTTCAGGGAGCTTTCAGTGAGCACTCCACCATGCCCATGCTGACTTCAGCGCTCGCCCTCCTCCCGCCCTCAACGCAAGCAGCACTGATCATATCAGCACTTGCTTCACGCTGGCTGGCTGTCAACTGACCCGCCAGTGTGAAAGGTCGGCGGCCAATCGTAGGTAGCAGGCCGTTTCCTGGCCGCTCCCAGACCCGCCGACTGCACCCGCCCGCCAAACTCAAAATACCGGCCACTATTTCATGGAAAATCTCTATGAATCCCAGTTTGAAAATTACTCGCCTAAAAAAACATTAAAATACCAAATATTTGCCATTCCTTTTGCTGCTGTCTGTACAGGTTTTATACCATGATGAATGACATATATAGTTTTGTTTTGCCTGCATAGTAACTGGTGTTCGAAATGCATCATTTTCCATTTTCTCTATCAGTAAAGTATTAACTGCCTAGCTTTATATTTCTAACTATCATGTTTCATTCATGAACACAAGCTACTCTGTTATAGAATGATTGCAGACTCAAAAGTATAGGGTGGGGCAGGGCAGTAATGAATCAGTTTTCAAGTCTGAAAAATTCCTCTGGAGTGAAATTTAACAAAATGAGATTGTAATGCCATTGAAACATATAAAAGGTTTTCCATTTTTGAACAAACTAGATTTCTTTACTCAAACTTTTGCTTTAAAAGCCAGTTATTATGGGACATTCAAAACAGCACAAAGATATCGGGATCAAGAAGAGAAAGATGGATGGGAAAGCTTTTTGAATAAATATGCCTTTTTTAAAAATAAAAGAGCACACTGTAGCAAAATAATCTCCTCTTCTGCCATCGAGGAAAACGAAAGGGATCACATATCAGTTATGATGATCTATACCCAAATTTTGGGTTTTTTCAGAGGCTGACAAGAGCTGCTGACTATTTCTGTTCACAAATTCAACTGTATTTGAATGCAGTCCAAAGTGATAGGATTCTGAAGTCTTTTCCCTATCTGCTGTAACAGTCCCAAATTAAAGACTCCCCAAACCTTAATTAGCTCTGTGATTGTATGCTCATGGAGTCAAACTGCCTACAATCCTGCATAAAATTATCACTGCAAAGCCACAAATATGGCTGCTTTGGAGCAACAAAAGTTCATGTTGATTCAGGGATGCGGCTTCAGAATTTTATCGTTCAACAATTCCTAGGCGTTGCTTTGTGGTGATCTGGGTAATCATATGGTGCAATAACTGAGTAGTGAATTAATTATAGCAACTGATCTCAACCAGTCTACAACAGACCTAGAAATGATACAAGAAGAAACACAATGGTGGAGAACTTCCAAAGCCACAGGTCCAAAGTCACCCTTTTACTCCTAAACACGCTACTCTAAGAATGCCATGTCTCAATTTCACAGAATCTTTACAGTGCAGGAGAGGGTGATTTGGCCCATTGAATCTGCACTGGCTCTCTGAAAGAGCATTCTACCTAGTCCCACTCCCCGTAACCCTGCACATTCTCTCTTTCTTTTCAGATAGCAATCCAATTCGCTTTTGAACTACCCGATCGAACCTGCCTCCACCAGGAAGTTTGTTACAGACTCCAACCACCCTCTGGGTGAAGACATTTTTCCTCACATCACTTCTACTCCTTTTACCAATTATTTTGAGCAGTGCCCTCTAGTTCTTGATATTCTCTTGAGTGGGAACGGTTTCTCACTATTTACCTTGTCCAGACCCCATAGGATCTTGAATACCTCTACCAAGTCTCCTCTCAGTCTTCTTTTCTCCAAGGAAAATAGCCCCAACATCTCCAATTTATCCTCATAGATACAGCTATTTATCCCTGGAACCATTCTTGTGAAGCTCCTCTATCATCTCTCCAATGCCTTCACATCCTCCTCAAGTATGGGGCCCAGAACTGGACGCAGTACTCCGAATGAGGCCTAACTAGAGTCTTATACAAGTTCAACATGACCTCCTTACACTTGTACTCAATGCCCCTATTAATAAAGCCTAAGATACTATATGCTTTAATAACTGCTCTTTCAACATACCCTGCCATCTTCAATGGCTTATGTACATATGCACTGAGGTTCCTCTGTTCCTGCTCCTCCTTTAGAGTTTCTCCCTTTATTTTATACTGTCTCTCCATATTCTTCATGTCAAAATGAATCACCTCACACTTCTCTGCATTGAACTTCATTTGCCACTTGTCTGCCCAATCCCCCAACACGTCTATGTCCTTTTCAAGTACAAGACTATACTCATCACAGTTGACAACGTTTCCAATTTTCCTATCATCTGTAAATTTTGAAATCATGCCCTGAACACCACAGTCTAGGTCCTTAATATATATCAGGAAGAACAAGGGTCCCAACACCGACCTATGGGGAAATCCATTACAGACCTTCATCCAATCTGAAAAACACCTATTTAGCACTACCCTCTGTTTCCTGTTACTCAGCCAATTTCTGATCCAAGTGCCTACTTTCCCTTTTATTCCATGAGCTAGAATTTTGCTCACAAGTCTGTTGTACAACACTGTATCAAATGCTATTTGAAAATCCATATATACCATATCAACAGCGATGCCCTTATCAACCTTCACTGTTACCTCCTCAAAAAACTCCAGCAATTTAATTAAACATGGTTTTCCCTTAATGAACCCATGCTGGCTTTCCTTAATTATTCTGTACTTGTCTAAGTGACTATTGGTTTTGTCCTGAACTATACTTTCCAGAAATTTGCCTATCACTGAAGTCAGACTGACTCGTCTGTATTTGCTGCCTTTATCCTTGCACCCCTTTTTGAATAAGGGTGTAATATTCACAATTCTCCAGTCCCCTGGCACCACCCTTATGTTGAAAGAAGGCTGGAAGATTATCACTAGTGCCTCTGCAATTTCCACTCTCACTTCCCTCTGTATCCTTGGATGCATCTCATCTGGTCCTGGTACCTTATCTATTTTGAGAAAAGGTAGCTTATCTGACACCCCCTCCTTCTCAATTGTAAATTCTTTAAGTGTACCAGTTTTCTCCTCCATCACCTCAGTCTGGTAGTATCATCTTCCTTTGTAAAGACAGATGCAAAGTATTCATTTAATACCTCCACATGCAAGTCCCTTTTTTATCCCTCGTCAGCCCAACTCTTTCTTTTACCACCCTTTCATTATTTATATGCTTAAATAAGGCCTTGGGATTCCTTTTTATGTTAGCTGCCAGTCTCTTTTCATGCTCTCTCCTCGCTTAACTTATTAGATTAATTTACTCATATACTGTATTTTCTGAAACTAACATAATTAAGGCAAAGTAAACCTCATTTGACTCATGCAGGACTGGATTATTCCAACTTCTGATTGTTCTGTGCAGATTGCAGATGGCCAATGTGAATTTCTCAAGATTGGGATTAATAACTTCAGAAATATATCAAATTAGATTGTTTTTATTGAAAATTTAAAATCAACAGCCAATAGCTAATAATGTCTGCCTATTATTTTACTGAGAATGATATCAGGTTTTAGTCAAAACAAATGATGATTCTTCAATAATCAAAATTGAGCTACTAGCCAACAAGGATCATGTTGCAGTGCCTTTCATGAGGTCATTTAGTATATTAATACCAATATTCCGCAGAAAAATACACCAATTCAATCCAAAGTAAATTACCATTGTGCCAATAATAATTCATCAATTGAATTGACTCTCTAGTTTCACCATACTGCACCTTAGTGTTATATTGCTTAAAATATTGGGCTTGACTTCAATTCTCTGGTGGGGAATGTGGTAAAGGAAGCAGTATGCCTGTTCAGGAGCGGTGTCAGGCAGGCTCTGTTGACTTTAATGGCTGGGCCTCAATTGCATGCCACTTGCCAACTTTGGAACCAAGCGGCCAAGAAGGTGAGAGCAAGTTACTGCCTGGCCTTTAGAATTGGGGAGCTTGAGCCCACTGCGAGGGACACAGGAGTATTGCCCCTTGTTCATGTTAAGTGGTCTGGGAGGGGAGTTCCAGTCGGTGACGAAGCCCAGTGTTTCCTTGTAGAGCTTAGAGGATTATACCAGCTGCTCTTGATTTACCGGCAAATTAAAACAAATATTGAAACATACATTACTGGGCCTCTTCTGGCCCTGGTTGCTATTTCCTGCAAATTTTACCTTGGGTGGAGTGGGGGGGCATAAACCACCAGCACACTACTACTCAGGGCTGAAGCTGAAATTGCAGATCAGAACCTGATATAGAATTGGAGCTGCATATTTAAAAAGGCGATAACTGGGCTAGGTATCCTTGTCACATACAGTTTTGTCTAATAGTTTTGGCAGCTCAAGATGGGAAAGGAGCTGGAAAGACCCCTGATCCATTTTAACACCATCCATCTGGTTTCTGCCAAGCAGAGGGAGTTGAAATCAAGTCCACTTTCTTCAAACAACTCCAAAATTGAAAATTAAATGCACAATTGATTCTACCAGTGATACCTTTAAGAATTCAAGTGGATGATGCAGATTTGCATGCTGCCCTTAATATTTATTGAATTCCAAGTAAACGATAACACAATTTAGTCACTTACAATTCCACTTTACTACATCTCAAATAGCAATACAAGCTTATCACTTTGAATTTTCCTTAAGAAAATGGACAACTGTAATTCCAGGAAAGACAGATACATTTTTCATGAACAGTAAATTTTCATGAGAAAACTTCCCAACATTTTAGTCAGTTTTATGTTATATTTATAAAGCAAGAAAGCATTTTCTCAGATGAGAGTTCTACCTTTAAGTTACTTTCCAAATAAGAAAAATATAGCAGCAATTCAACGGTTAAGACATTTAAAAAAAATATATAAACATTCTACCTTGAATAACTTGATTAGGCAACATTCTGCAGATTAGGAAATTTTACTATATTTGGCATAGTTCATTGCCTTGAATACTGCCTACACTATTTCATCATTACATCACATCAAGCAGGAGATACTGGGGCAGTTACGCGGCCGGAGGCACTGGGGCAGTTACGTGGTCAGCAACTATAAAGCAGCACTCACTGTTAACCTCGAAGAAAGCTGCCCACAAAGATTTAGCAGTCTGTGTGGCGTGAGCTTTCCCTTCCCCATGGCAATTTAAATCCAATGCCAAATTGAGCGGATCTCCAAGTGTGTAGCAGTAATGATGTCAACAAGCAGGGTAGGCAGTATTCTCAGGTAGCAAACCAGGAAAATTAAAGTGCTAAATCACTTTTACCGCAAATTTTCAGCTTGCAAAATCAAAAATTATTATTAGTTAAGATGAAAGCAAAAATACAGGTAAACAAAATTAAAAATGTGGAATTTATTTTTTTTTAGAAAAATGTTAGCATTGTACAAATAAAATTAACTTTTCTTCGACAACACCTTCCAAACCCACAACCTCTAACACCTAGAAGGACAAGGGCAGCAGATGCATGGGAAGAACATTACCTGCAAGTTTTTCTCCAAGCCACTCACCACCCTGACTTGAAAATACATTGCTGTTCCTCCACTGTCACTGGGTCAAAATCCTGGAACTCCCTTCCTAACAGCACTGTGGGTGTACCTACACCACATGGGACTGCAGTGGCTCAAGGCAGCTACTCACCACCACCTTCTCAAGGGTAATTAGGGATGGGCAATAAATGCTATCCTAGCCAGCGACGCCCACATCCCGTTAACAAATAAATTTTAAGAAGAGCTTTGCCGGGCTAGTAAGTATGTTTAGTAGTAATTATGAAGTTAGTATGTTGTTAAAAATCCAGTTACATCTCATTCAACATGGTGTAACTTTTAAGGGTTTTTTTAAACAGCGGGATTATCAGCATAAAACCGGAAGTTTTTGGCAATTAACTGATCACTTAGTGTAACAAAACAAAAACAAAAATACCTGGAAAAACTCAGCAGGTCTGGCAGCATCTGTGGAAGGGAGCACAGTTAACATTTCGAGTCGGCATGACTCTTCAACAGAACATACGGACTCGAAATGTTAACTGTGCTCCCTTCCACAAATGCTGCCAGACCTGCTGAGTTTTTCCAGGTATTTTTGTTTTTGTTTTCGATTTCCAGCATCCGCAGTATTTTGCTTTTAACTTAGTGTAACAAACTTGATGTACCAGATAGGTTTCTTACTTGAAACAGATAACTTTATTACTGAGCCCTTTTAGAAGCTACATGCTTCAACCAGGTCCACTACTAGAAAGCTTCACCCCTGAGATTACCCACGCTTACGGCTCATTCGTCAGGACAATCACGTGACCCCTAAAGGCAGCAGGAAAGGTTATATCTACAATCACTACACTTAGGGACTGCAATCCGGGAGAACTTCAACAGCGCATCCTCTGGAGGGGGTTCTAGAATCACTAACATCAAATTTGGGATTCCCACATTTATGCATGTGCAGGCTCCCAAAGTTGCCATTGGTTTCAGTGGAGTAATAATGGCAAATGCTGACAGCTTTGCTGCCATTATCATCGCAAAATCCAAGTATTGTGCTTACTCAACAGGAGGTAAGTATAAAAACAAATTTACACACTACAATGGATTAAAATTCAGCTGGATGTATAATGGTGACCAATCTGCTATCATTCATTTTGAATTTGAATGTTACTTCAAATGTATCAAGTAAAACCGATATTAAATGGGCCGTAACTTCCAAGCTCCCGAGCGTCAGATTTGTGGGGGTTGGAGGGGTAACCCAAAGGTGCACTGGGGAATTGGGGAATCCCTTTTGGAAGTTTCCAGGAAAGGTTTGCACAGCAATTGCCCAGAAGTGCAAACTTCCCCTGGACAATTGTCCTGCGCTGGGAACCATCCGAAAATGCAAGTTAAATTGCAAACTTTGGATGGTTCCAACTGGGGGGTTACTCCAGTAGTTACCCAGAAAAATTAGAAGGATTAAAACCTCTAACTTCTGGGTAACTGTTGTACAGACCCAGACCGACCTGCCTCCCTACCACGGGACTTCCCCACACCCTCAACCCCGCCCCCAGGAGTCTCCCCCCCCCCCCCCCCGCCACCTCCAGGACTCTCCCCAACCCCAATGTCCAACACCTTCCCCTCACCACCCGACCCGAACCAACTCCTGGCCCACCCCCGCCCCCACCCCTCCCTTCCCCCACAACACTGATTGGCACTCCAAGGAAGTTCAGGCACATTGCTTGGAATGTATGCTGTAGCTTATGGGACAAAGCCTGAACCACAAGTACTGTGATCTCAGGTTATTTGGTGCAATATGCTAAAAACAAATCTGTTTCAATAAAATGGTCAGCCATCTTCTTTACTCCCTTTATTATTAGCAAAACATCACAAAAGGTATTAGCTTGGAAGTATTACAACAGAAACAGCTGCAGGTACCTCAAGGAAGGTAGCATTCAAAATCTTGTCTAACACAAACTTGTTTTGTAATATCCATTTTAGAATCATAACAACTTATATAGAACCTTTAGCTTAATAAAATGTTCTAAGGAGCATTATAAAACCATAGACGAAACCATGATGATATTAGGTCAGATAACCAAAAGCTTAGTCAAAGCAGGAGGTCTTGAGCAGCATCTTAAAAAGGAGGTGGCAAAGCAGAGAGCTATAGGGAGGAAATTTCAGAGCTTAGGGCTTTGGGCAGATGAAGGCACAGCCACCAATGGTGGAGTGATTAAAATTAGGGGTGCTCAAGGGGGCCAGAATTAAATGAGCACAGATATCTGAGGGCAGTGGGGATGGAGGAGATTACAGAGGGAGACATCAGTTTACGATAAATGTGCAATCTCTAGAACAGCGGGGCTAGGCCTTCTTAATGCCATCAGTTTTGTTTATTTATCTTTTTGCAGATAATAGAGAGGCAGTTCCAAAAGAAGGGGAAAAAATTCATCCCTGGAGGGGATGTTACACACAATGGTATGTAAAATATGCAAATAGTACTTCCAGAACAAATCAGTTGCAACTTTAAAGTTCATTTTCAAATTAGCCCATCAAATCAGCCAAATCTGCACACTGTGGTAAATACCCTGTTTACTAATGCACAAGAGTTACACTGAGGTTGAACTGCAAGCATCTGCTTAAGATTTCAGTAGGCCTAGCCTATGAGCTATAGTTCCATTGTTGCAGTGTGATTGAATTGTTCTTTACAGGAAACAAATGCTAAATTTGCCTGTTTAGCTCAAGAAGAAACGAAAATACAAATCATGTTTACCCAATGTCCACATAAGCCATGCAATGAAGAAACATGTCAACTCAATATGTACACAGAGATCAGCCAGCTTAAGGCAAACATTATGTAATAGGGAAGGGAACAATGGAATCATACATTTTCAGGCCCTTTCTTTAATGTCATTATAATAAGCATTATGCACTTAATTAATAAAATCACAATTCCAACTAGCAAGATAACCTTTTCCAAAATTTGAAGACTAAAGCTTGACTGCCTACCTGTTAT
Organism: Cetorhinus maximus; assembly: GCF_964194155.1. Lineage (NCBI taxonomy): Eukaryota > Metazoa > Chordata > Chondrichthyes > Lamniformes > Cetorhinidae > Cetorhinus > Cetorhinus maximus. Next base: position 90,916,386 of record NC_135888.1, read on the forward strand.
GCACAAACACCACTGAGGAAATTGATTGACACACAATATCAATTTCCGAGATTTGTTCTTGTGGGCTTCTATTAGTTTTGTGATGGTTCTCCACAGATTCCTGCCCAGAACTCGACAAGAGTATAGAACCTCCTTCCAGTGCTTCATTAATAACCTGTGTCATAAGATATGCAGTGGGGATGCTCAGAGTTTCAGTGTTCAGCTCAATTCACAATGCATCTGTAAAAAAAAAAAGTTCCTCCAGGCCAGGCTGACTAGTGGCAGGTAACATTTGCACCACAGACTGAATAACCAAACTATCTTCCCCTTGACCTTCAACAGTATGACCACTGCTGAGTTCCCAGCATCAAAATCTTGTAGTCACCACCAACCATTAGTTTAAACGAGCCAATCCTATCAACGCCATGGCAAAAAGAGCCAGGCAGAGGATTGGTACTCGGTGATATATGATGCTTATAGAATGCCCAATGTAAATGGCACATCTACAACATATGGGAGAAAATATCTGCTGTTTTTGCACCAATCATTCCTACATTGCAAGGGTAACCATACTTCAAAAGTGGCAAGAAGAGCAGGCCAGAAAAGTAGACCAGAGGCTAGGTACTTATGAGAGTCACCTCAGTGCCTTGCTGCCATCCACCGGGCTCAAGTCAGTGGTACAATAGAATAGTCACCACTGACCTAGATGGACACCATTGCAACAACACTCAAGGTGGTCAACATAATGCAGGAAAAAGCAACTGACTCGACCAATATCCCGACTACTAGATTCCACCCCCACCTTCGGGTCAACTAGGTTTGAGCAACAGATGCATTTTTTTAAAAATCTAGTTAAGAGGCAGCATTCATACTCATATTTAATAATTTGTTAGAAAAAGCTACAGTGCCAGAGCACTGACTGATAGCTAATGTAATTCCTATATTTAAGAAGGGAGACAGAACACACTCAGGGAATTATGGACCAGTCAGTTTAACATCAGTGCTAGGAAAAATAATGGAATTCCGACTAAAGGAGAGAATGGAGGAATATCTAGAAATGAAAAATATAATGAATAGTCAGTGCGAATTTCAAAAGAGAAAAATTTTGCTTGACCAACTTTACTGAATTTTTTAAGGAGGTAACAGAGAGAGTAGACTTGGTAATTTATCTTTAGGTGTAGTTTACCTGTATTTGCAAAAGGCCTTCGATAAGATGCCCCATAATAAACTTATGAATGAAGGTCAGAGAATGTGGAGCCATGGAACAATTGGCTTCAAGACAGAAAGCAGAGAATGGAAATAAAGGGTAGTTATTCAGAATGGCAGAAGGTGGGAAGTGGTGTTCTACAAGAATCAGGGCTGGGACCACTTTTGTTCACAATTTATATTAACAATTTGAACTATGGAATCAAAAACACAATTTCTAAATTTGCAGATGACACCAAATTGGGGAGGGGAGATATATTCAACACTGAGGCGGACTGCAACAAATTCCAGCAGAAATTAATAAATTTGCAGAATGGACAAATAATTGGCAAATGAAGTTCAACGTCAATAAATTTGAGATAGTACATTTTGGTAGGAAGAACAGGGAAATCATTTATTACTTGGAAGGTGCAAATTTAGGGCGGGATATGGGAACAAAGGGATCTCGGAGTACAAATACGACAATCACTAAAAATTGCACCACAGGTTAGCAAGACCACAAAAAAAAAGCAAAGCAAGCACTAGGTTTTCTTTCTGGAGGGATAGAATTGAAAAGTAGGGAAGTATCAATCTTTGATTAGACCACACAGAGTACTGCATGCGGTTCTGGTCACCATATTACAAAAAGGATTGAGAGGCACTAGAGAAGTACAGAGAAGATTTACAAGGATGTTAACAGAAATGTAAGGGTATACATATCAGGAAAGGATTGACAAACTGGGTCTCTTCTCTCTTGATAGAAGAAAGCCGAGGGGCAAAGTAATAGAGGTCTTTAAAATTCTGAAAGGTTTTGTTAGAATGGATACATGAATGTTTCTTCTTGGAGGGAAGAACATAACTAGAGGCCATCGATATAAGATAATCACCAAGAAATCCAATAAGAAATTCAAAAGTAAACTTCTTCACCCTAAGAGTGGTAAGAATGCGGAACCCACTATCACAGAGAATAGTTGAAGCAAATTATATAAAGGCATTTAAGGGGAAGTAGACAAATGCATGAGGGAGAAGGAAATAAATGGTAATGATGGTAAGTTTAGGTGGGAGAAGGCTCAAGTGGAGCATGAACACCAGCATGGACTGGTTGGGCTGTATAGCCTGTTTCTGTGCTGTATACCCTTATGTAATCACCCACATCCCATAGGCAAAAACAAAAATATCTGACAGAGTTACATTTCCTCTACTGTTTGATTCAGCTACAAATGTTTTAGTCATGGAAAACTCACAGATGGTTTGAAAATCTAAGTGCTATCATTAAGTTAAAAATGCAACTCCACAAAATCTAACCAATGTACTTAAAATACATTTCCTTGGTAATATCAATTCATACAAAACAAACTCAAGTTCACATACCAAAGCACTTCTGCAATGATGCAGTGAAAGTTGTGTAATATTTGCATTGAGCATTAAATCTTGCCATGAGCTTAATAAATCAGAGGTTTTCCCATTTTTGTTTATAAACTAAAAGATCTCCTTCTTGACCTCTCCACTGCCTATGATTTGTCACATTATTTGTCCAACATCCAGTAATGAATCAGCAGAAATTCCCCCCAGTTAAAGACTTCATAAACTCTCTTCCCTAGCCAATGATCCTATCCCTCTCTGAGGTTAAACAATGCTGGTTGCAACCTCAATGTTCTATCTGGCTATAAAGTTGAGCCTTCTGCCCCAAATACACTCCATCACCAAGACCACATACTTCCATCTTTGTAACTTTGCCTGACTCTGCCCCTGCCTCAGCCCAGCTGCTACTGAAATCATCGTCTATGTCTCTGTTATTTCCAGACTTAACTATTGTCCTAGGCAGCCTCCCATCTTACACGAGCAATAAACTTGAGCTTAGCCAAAACTCCTCTGTACATAACTTAACAGGCACAAAATGTTCTGAAGAGTCATAAGGGCTCGAAATGTTAACTCTGTTTCGCTCTCCACAGATGCGGTCAGACCTGTTGAGCTGTTCCAGCATTTTCTGCTTTAATTTCAGATTTCTGGCATCTGCAGTATTTTGCTTTAATGCACAAAATCCTGTGTTCTCATCACCCTTGTGCTTGCTGACATATATTCGCTGCTCGTTCAGTAATGCCTCAAAATTTTAAATTCCATTCCTTAAAATCCCTACATAGCTACACCACTTCCTATCCTATCTCTGTAAGCTCCTCCAGCCCTACGGTCATCCAAGAACACTACAGTCCTCTAATTCTGGCTTCTCATGCTTCCAGGTTTCTTCCGCCTCACCACTGGCAGTTGCCCCCATCAACGGGGAAGTGTCCTCCAGTCAGCATCATGGTGAAGCAGTCTGGGAAGAGTGTCCTGCAGTCAGTTCTTGCGGAAAATAACAAGAGTGACATCACAAGACAGCGGCTGAGATATCAGAACCAGCGAGAGTGCAGGAAGCTTCCAAAAGTGATGTCAGCACAAAGGTGAGAGCTGATTGGTGAGTAGCAGGTAAGTGTTTTTCTCCAGTTTTTCTCCAGTTTAAAATAGATTAAGCTAAGGAAAGGCAAGAGTTCTAGCTTTTATTTAAAGTACATAAATAATTTAACTTTTTTTTTACTGTATCTAACTTAAAGGAAGGGTTTTTTTTCCAACTTAGGCATGGCAGGGCAGCTCAGTCCAATGTTATGTACCGCCTGCAACATGTGGGAAGTCCTAGATGCTCCTTGCGCTCTGACCGACCACGTGTGCAGGAAGTGCCACCAGCTGCAGCTACTTGAGCTCTGAGTTTCGGAGCTTGAGCAGCAGCTGGAGGCACTGAGGTGCATCCGCGAGGCTGAGAGTTTTGTAGATAGCATGTTTTTAGATGTGGTCACCCACAGCTTACAGAGGTGCAGACAGAGGGGGAATGGGTAACCAAGTCAGAAGAAAGGTGTCAGGCAGGTAGTCAGGAAATCCCCAGGGTGCATCTTGCTCGAGAACCGTTTTTCTGTGTTGGAAAATGGTGAGAGTGACAGGTCCTCTGGGGAGTGCAGCCGCGCTCATGGAACTGTGAGTGGCTCAGCTCCACAGGGGGGGGTAGGAAAAAGAGGGGAAGAGCAATAGTGGTTGCAGACTTGATAGTAAGGGGAACAGACAGGCGTTTCTGCGGCCGTAGACGTGACTCCAGGATGGTATGTTGCCTCCCTGGTGCCAGGGTCAAGGATGTCACTGAACGGCTGCAGGGCATTCTAAAGGGGGTGGGAAAATGGACAGAGATCATGGTACATATTGGTTTAAACGACATAGGTAGAAAGAGGGATGAGGTCCTGCAAGCAGAATTTAGGAAGCTAGGAAACAGATTAAAAAACAGGACCTCAAAAGGTAGTAATCTCTGAATTACTTCCAGTGCCATGGGCTGGTGAGAATAGAAATAGGTGGTTAGTCCAGTTGAATGCATGGCTGGAGAGATGGTGCAGAAGGGAGGGCTTTAAATTTCTGGGACATTGGGACCATTTCTGGGGACGGTGGGACTTGTACAAGGCGGATGGGTTGCACCTGAACCCAAATGGGACCAACTTCCTTGCGGGAAGGTTTGCTAGTGCTGTTGGGGAGGGTTTAAACTAACTTGGCAGGTGGATGGGATCCTGAGAGGAGGTTTAGCAGGGGGAGATGCACAGCCAAAATTAGAAGAGAGAACAAGTGAGTCTGGAAGGCATAGAAATTATAGGCCAATTAAGGCACAAGGGAGTTTGGCAAGGTTGGATGGTATTTATTTTAATGCAAGGAGTCTGAAGAATAAGGCAGATGAGTTGAGGACACAAATTAACACATGCTGTCACAGAGACATGATTGAGAGAGGGGCAGGATTGGCAGCTCAATTTTCCAGGATATGGGGTCTTCAGGCAAGACAGGGAAGGAGATAAAAGAGGGGGTATCGCAATATTGATCAAGGAATTAATTACAGCAGTAAGGAGGGATAACATCTTAGAAGGCTCCTCAAATGAAGCCACATGGGTAGAACTTAAAAACAAAAAAGGAGCAATCACATTGCTGGGAGTGTACTATAGGCCCACAAACAGTTAGAGAGAAAGAGAAGAGCAGATATATAGGCAAATTTCAGGGAAGTGTAAAAACAATAGGTTAGTAATAGTGGGGGATTTCAACTTCTCCAACATTAACTGGGTTAGTCAGAGTGTGATAGGTTTAGAGGGAGCGGAATTCTTAAAATGCATCCAGGAGAGCTTTTTAAGCCATTACATAGAAGGTCCGATAAGAGAGGGGGCGGTCCTGGACTTAATTTTAGGGAATGAAGCCAGGCAAGTGGTAGAGGTATCAGCGGGGGAGCATTTTGCAGATAGTGATCATAACTCTGTTAGATTCAAGGCTGTTATGAAAAAGGGCAAGGATGGGCCGGAAATCAGAGTTCTAAATTAGGGGAAGGCCGATTTTAATAAGATCAGATATGATTTGGCCAGAGTGGACTGGGATCAGCTACTTTTAGGTAAATCTGCGTCAGAGCACTGGGACTCATTCAAGAAGGAAATAGGGAGTTTACAGGGCCAACTTACTCCAGTAAAGATAAAAGATGGGACCAACAAATCAAGGGAACCCTGGATGTCGAGGGATATACAGGATTGGATAAAGAGAAAAAAGGAAACTTATGACAGATACTGAGGGCTCAAAACAGCGGAAGCCCTAGAAGAGTATAGAATGTGTAGGGGAAACTTAAAAAGGAAATCAGGAGAGCAAAAAGGGGGCATGAAAAAACATTGGCAGGTAAAATAAAGGAAAATCCAAAGTTATTTTACAAGTACATTAAGAGTAAGAGGACGACTAGGGAAAAAGTAGGGCCCATTAAGGGCCATTGTGGTAATTTGTGTGTGGAGCCGGAAGACGTAGATAAGATTCTAAATGAATAATTTGTGTTGGTGTTCACAAGCGAGAGGGACGATGTGGGTATGGAAATCAGGCAGAAGAAATGATATAATTAAAGAAATTAGCATAGAAAGGGAGGCGGTCCTAAGTGGTCTGGCAGGCTTAAAAGTAGATAAATCTCCAGGCTCGGATGAAACGTATCCCAGGCTGTTGAGTGAGGCAAGGGAGGAGATAGCAGGGGCGCTGGTAATAATTTTCAATACCTCTCTGACCACAGGAAAGGTGCCAGGACTGGAGGACAGCCAACGTGGTACCGTTATTCAAGAAGGAAGGGATAAACCAGGGGAAACTATTGGAAGCAATTCTGAGGGACAGAATTAATCTACACTTGGAGAGGCAGGGGTTAATCAAGGACAGTCAGCATGGTTTTGTTAAGGGGAGGTCACGTCTGACCAATTTGACTGAAGTTTTTGAAGAGGTGACCAGGTGCGTAGATGAGGGCAATGCATTTGACATAGTCTACTTGGACTTCAGCAAGGCTTTTGATAAAGTCCCGCATGGGAGACTGATAATGAAGGTAAGAGCCCATGGGATCCAAGGCAATTTGGCAAATTTAATCCAGAATTGGCTGAGTGGCAGGAAGCAGAGGGTGATGGCAAGGGCTGTATTTGTGACTGGATGCCTGTGTCCAGTGGGGTTCCACAGCATTGGTGTTGGGTCCCTTGCTGTTTGTGGTATATATAAACGATTTAGACATGAATGTAGGAGGGTTAATCAGTAAGTTCACGGATGACATGAAAATTGGTGGGTGTTAATAGTGAGGAGGATAGCCTTAGATTACAGGTGGATATAGACGGGCTGGTCAGATGGACTGATCAGTGGCAAATAGAATTTAATCCAGATAAGTGTGGGGTGATGCACTTGGGCAGGACAAACACAGTCGGGAATACACTATGAATGGTAGGGCCCTGGGAAGTACCGAGGATCAGAGGAACCTTGGCATGCACGTCCACCGGTCCCTTAAGGTAGTGGGACAGGTAGATAAGGTGGTTAAGAAGGCATATGGGATACTTGCCTTTATTAGCCGAGGCATAGTATATAAGAGCAGAGAAGTTATGCTGGAACTGTATAAAACGCTGGTTAGGCCACAACCAGAGTGTTGTGTGCAGTTCTGGGATCCGCATTATAGGGATGATGTGATTACACTAGAGAGAGTGCAGAGGAGATTTACCAGGATGTTGCCTGGGCTGGAGAGTTTTAGTTATGAGGAGAGATTGGATAGATTGGGGTTATTTTCCCTGGAGCAGAGGAGATTGAAGGGGGACATGATTGAGGTGTATAAAATTATGAGGGGTATAGATAAGGGTAGATGGGAACATTTCCCCTTGGTGGAGGGATCAATAACCAGGAGGCAGGCATAGATTTAAGGTAAGGGGCAGGAGGTTTAGAGGGGATGTAAGGAAGAATTCTTTCACCCAGAGGGTGGTGGGAATCTGGATCTTACTGCCTGAAAGGGTGGTAGAGGCAGATACCCTCATAACATTTAAGTATTATTTGGATGTGCACTTGTGATGCCATGGCATACAAGGCTATGGGCCTAGTGCTGGAAAATGGGATTAGAATAGTTAGGTACTTGTTTGACTGGTGCAGACTCGATGAGCCAAAGGGCGTTTTTCAATGCTGTAGACCTCTATGACTATGACTCCAACAGCCTAAGCATTGGAACTCCATCTCCAAGCCTTTCCGATTCTTTCTCTTCCTTTAAAGCACACCTTAAAACCAATCGCTTTGTTCCCATCGCTTTGTTCCAATATTTTCTTCTTTTTAAAAAAATTCATTCTTGGGATATGGACGTTGCTGGCTTGGCCAGCACTTATTGCCCATCCCTAATTGCCCTTGCTGAGAGGGCATTTAAGAGTCAACCACATTGCTGTGGGTCTGGAATCACATGTAGGCCAGACAAGGTAATGTCCTTCCCTAAAGGACATTAGTGAACCAGATGGGTTTTCACAGCAATCGGCAATTGACAATACCATTACACCACTGCCTCCCCATTATTTAACTGTGTCAACTTTTCTTTTATTCATTAATGAGATATGGGCTTCACTCGCCAGACCAGCATTTACTACCCATCTCTAATTCCGCTCGAGAAGGTTGTGGTGAGCTGCCTTCTTGAACTGCTGCGGTCCATGTGGTGTAGGCACACCCACAGTGCTGTTAGAGAGAGTGTTCCAGGATTTTGACCCAGTGACAGTGAAGGAACGGCGATATAGCTGCAAGTCAGGATGGTGAGTGGCTTGGAGGGGAACTTCCAGGTATGGCGTTCCCATGCATCTGCTGCCTTCATCCTTCTAGATGGTAGTGGTCAAGTATTTTAAAAGTGCTGTCTAAGGAGCCATGGTGAGTTCCTACAGTGCATCTTGTAGATGTTACACACTGCTGCCACTGTACGTCGGTGGTGGAGGGAGTGAATGTTTGTGGATGTGGTGTCAATCAAGCGGACTGCTTTGTCCTGAATGGTGTCAAGCTTCTTGAGTGTTGTTAGAGCTACACTCATCTAGGCAAATCTTTGACTGATAATTCTCCCATGAAGCACCTTGGGATGTTTTGCTACATTCAAGGTTCTATATAAATGCAAGTTGTTAGTATTGCCCTGGGCGAATAAAGATCCGCTTTTAAATAAACATAGGCTCAGATCCCTCATTTTTACTGTTGCCTTGTAGGAAATTAATGTAAATTGTGAAATGTTTAATTACAGCTCCACAGTGAGAAGCACCCACATTAATTATTTTTCTCAAAAAAAACACCAATTATTTATTTTGCATTTGTAATCTGACATCTGGCGCACATATGTCAGCAAATTTCCTGTAGCATTGCTCAAACAAAGTTAGAGGATGTGCTTTCTAGGACAGAACCTTATACTCTGAAGTATATTATTTTTTCTGTTGAACTGCAGGTCTCCAAGGTTAGAACGTCCAAGTGTCATTAGGTAAATATTTTAGGGTTCATAGAGTTCATAGTTAAAAGGATGGAGTTCTCAGCATTGTATGCTCCTCGAGAACCATAATTTCTTTGGAGAATCAAGGAATTAGAGTAAGTAATATAATGCCTGAATTCAAAGGAAGGATGAATGGAGTAACATTAAATTCAGTTAATGCTAATTGTGGGATAAAGCGAAGAATCCATAATTTAAGTTTTCTTTCACAGGATGCGAGCATCGCTGGCTAGGCCAGCATTTATTGCCCATCCCTAATTGTCCTGGAGGTGATGGTGGGCCACCTTCTTGAACGACTACAGTCCATGTGGTATTAGCAAACCCACAGTGCTGTTAGGAAGGCAGTTCCGGGGTTTTGACTTAGCACCAGTGAAGGAATAGCCATATAGTTCCAAGTCAGAATGGCGTGTGGCTTGGAGGGGAACTTCCAGGTGGTGGTATTCCCATGCATCGGCTGCTTTTGTCCTTCTAGGTAGTAGAGCTTGTGGGTTTAGAAGGTGCTGTTGAAGAAGCCCTTGGTGAGTTGCTGCGGTCCATCTAGTGTACAGTATACACTGCTGCCACTGTGCATCAGTGGTGGAGGGAGTGAATGTTTAATGTGGTGCATCAAGGCGGTGCTTTGTCCTAGATGGACAATTAAGTGAACATTTATAAATTTGTGGCTTAATCAATAACTAGCAATGTGGATTTGTTGAAGGCAAATTGGGTTTCACAAATTTACGAGTTTTTGGAAGAGGTGACAATTAGAGAGATAGAGGAAACAGAGGAAACATAGCAGCATAAATAGAAAGTTGGTTAGGGAAAACACCGAGGACAAAATGTGGTACCAGAATTGGAGAAAGGTGGGAGGTGGTATTTCTGAAAGATCAGTGCTAAACTCACTTTTGTTCTCAGTACACTGGTATGATTTGTACTCCAGCATAAGGAACCACAACCTCAATTTTTCTGACAATACAAAATTAGGGGATTAGCAAACAGCAAGGGCTGAAAAAGACTTCAAGAAGGTAGTACGGAACTAGAGTATTGCTGAAAAAGAGAGACATGCTGTCTAAGCTTTTCATTTTGCACTCATCAGGACAGATTCACAAGAATGCCAAATCTCAAAGGGAACAACAATTTATACTGCATGAAAAGACGGTGCCAATTGGTTAGCAAGAGAATTCTGGCTGATAGAGGCGTCATCATAGAAAAGGCACCAGGGAACAGTTAACTGCCAAGCTTTTATTTGAATTTAAACCAGGTAGGTTGACTCTGATTGGTCAAGCATTGCCATGGGGAATGAACAAGGGAACAGCTGTCCCCAAGCTTTTCTTTAGTTGAAAAAGCTGCAATGTGTAGACATGTTCTGTTTAGAAAGGACAGGGCCCTGTGTGTGAATATATGTAGCTTCTAGTAAATGTAGCTGTACAGCAGTATCTTGTTAGTGGAGAATACTTCTTGCTGCACATTAGCAGCATGAAACGGCTAGCTTCACCTGTAGCTCAAATTTTGAGGCATCTTACCCTTCCACGGTAACTTGAGGTAGACTGGGCATTTTTCAGGACCGAAAGTGGTGTTCTTAGGCCCATTCATGAGTTTGCACGGGTATACAGTGAGCAATGATCTGATAGGGGTAGCCACTATCCCATAGGATAGCTCTGATACGCCCTATTTTAGCATCAAGCTTGCATGGTGAGCAAATGGCTTGGACCCTATTTATGAAGTTGCCAATAAGACCAAACTTATAGCGTGTGCAACTGTAGGAATCCCAACACATAGACTAACCAATGAAAGTGGGCTTGCAGTAAACAGTAGTTGAGAATCCATTGGCAGCTTTCTCAGCTAGCATGGCAAGTAAAGGGTCCTCATTTGACTGCTCCATTTCAAAGATTAATTTGGGCACAGGATGAAGCCCATTAAGGTGTGTAAGGAAATTGTTACATGCAGCTGCAGATTCTAATAGCCCTAACCTCCATCTGCATATCAGAAATACACACGGGGTAAGAGGTGAGGGATCATTCCATCAAAGATGAATTTCCCATGGAAACCGACAAAGATGTTAATGAGAGCTGGACCTAGAGGGGATCCCATAGCAACACCATCTATTTTGCCATACATGGTGTTGTTCAAACAGAACGCAACTGCACAAGTTTATTTTTATTCATTCATGGGATGTGGGCTTTGCTGGTTGGGCCAGCATTTAATGTCCTTCCCTAGTTGCCCTCGAGGTGGTGGTGAGCTGCCTCCTTGAACTGCTGCAGTCCATGTGGTGTAGGTACACCCACAGTTGCTGAGTTCAATGAATACAGATTCAGCTAATAGTAGTATGCTTTGATCACCATGGCTTCCTTGAGCGGTACATTAGTGAATAGGCTAGTAATGTTGAATGAGCACATGGACATGCTTTTCCATCAATATGCAAGTCCTGTAAGGTCTTTACAAAGGTGAAGGAATCCTTCATGTATGTGGAAAACTTGCTCAGAACTGGCTGTAGTAACTCGGTCAACCATTTGGCAAATTCTTGTTGTGCAGAACAAGTAATAGATAAGATAGGGCATAAAGGGACATCATTTTTGTGCATCTTGGAGAGCCCATACATACGTGGATGCATGGAGCATTGAGGATGAATCCTATCATGTACACCACCAGGCAGCTCATTACCCTTACACAAGTCCAACAAGTGTTTTTTAAAACTTGCTTTCAAGCAGGGCTGTGTAGTCATGCTTCGCGGGAGGTCCAATGGATATGAATTTGGATCCATCATTAAGAACGGTGTACAATTTGTCAATATAGTTATGCTCGTTAAGGGTGAATATTCCAGTCCCTTTTTTGGGCTTTCAGATAGATGTGTCTGGATTGGCCTTGAGACCTCACAACACTACAAGACATTCAGAAAAATCAGCCAAGTCATTGGGTATCCCACAATGTGTGTAAGCTAGATCAGCCAAGCGTGCTTTCAAGGACCCAGCTTCTTCACTGGACACTGGTTTGTGGCGAGATAGCTAGCAATAGAGGAGTTCAAACTCAGCAAATACCTCTTCCTATTTGATGTTGAATGAAGGCACACCAAAATTGAAGCCATTAGCAAGAATAAACTCCTCGCTTTCAGAGAGTACATGGTCAAAGAGTTTTACAACGTGTTTGGCTGTACCATTAATTGCGCTGCCAAACCTCTTCTGCTTCAGTGAGTTTATAGTGCAAGGGTGCAGTTCCCTTTGAGATTTGGTATTCTTGTGAATCTGTCCTGATAAGTACAAAACAAAAAGCTTTGACAACAAGTATCTTTTTCCAGCAATATTTCAAGAAGGCATAAACTAGTTAGCAGAACGGGCAGGTGGGTGGTAGATGCAATTTAACATAGCTAAGTATGAATTAAGGTATTTTGAAATTAAAAGCAAGGAATGTGAGTTTACTCTTAATGAAAAGTCTACAAAACATTAGAATTAAAAAAGCCTATGATCAAAATATGTAATTCCCTGAGAGTGAAAGTGAAGGTCAATAAAGCCATACAAAAGTCTAACAGTATTTTGGGTTATATTAATAGGTGCACTGAGCACAAGAGTCAAGTATTGATTAATGTATACAACACATTGGTTATTTAACAATAGGCAGTCTTGAATTTCTCTTTAAATAAAAGACATTAACGTCTTAAAGAAGATAATGCAGAGCTCCATCTTAATGTTAAAAAAGAGCGGAGTGCTAATCCGACGGTAATTGCCACTCTTTGAAAGATTCGGCCCATAGTTTCTAATCTTTGGCATTATCCAGGTGAATCGACGGTTATAAAGGCAGACATATGATGTTAGGATTATTTCCACTGGAGCAGGGAAAGCAAAGAGGAGATGTAATCAAGTTTTTTTTTAAATTATGAAGGGTTCTGATATTTGAATAGGGCAAGACTATTTCCTCTGGTTGGGAAATCAGTGACAATGAGTCATCAACTAAGGCCAGTACTAAAAGAGTGAGGAAAGGGATTAGGGAAAATGTCTTTACACAGAGTTGTTGAAATGTTTTGCCACAGGGAATGGTTGTGACAGAGACTACTGTAGCTTTTATTATTTATGATTTTAAACAGCGAAAGATATAGGGTTATGCATGGGATCAAGCATGTGGGATTCATTTTGGATTACTCTGGCAAAGAACCAGCAGAGGCACTGGGCCAAATGGCCTCCTCTGTGCTGTACACTTAAATAGTTCTAATCAACAGTAACAGCAATTAACCTGATAATTGAGATTACATATGCTAGGCTATCAAGTGTTTTACCCCAACTTCCTAAACAGCTTTTTAAATGGGGAATTTAATACATTAATGCACATAACCAATTCAGCTATGATTCACAAGAAAATGGCAATCTCTTATATTGCTAAAAACAGTAGATTGTTTTGGTAGGTTCAGCATTCAAACCTTAGTAGTTGCGAAAAAATGACACCAGGCACTCTGAGCCAGCATCATTTTAAGTACATGCAAGTGTTCTCGCTAAAATTGGGACTATAGGAGATAGTGACAACAGCATCATGCACCTCAAACGGATGGAAGATCTCATAGCTGGAATTAACTAAGAGAGTAGTGAGCAAAAGGAGCAATGATGGAGGAAATTAAGGAGAATTATCCATGCTATTACTAAACAATCTCACTGGTATTGGAAACAATTTACGGCATAAAAAATGGTACTGCAGACTTATACAGTGCTTGAAAAGAGAGACAAGGATGGCAGTGAAAAGCCGTGTTAAAATCAGCTAATTATCCCTCTGAACGTAGCAAATATGCTACATAGCACAGCTGTTATCCTGAGCTTCATTCATACTAATTCAACCATATTAGTGTTTCTGCACAGAACATGTACACAGCAATGCAAAGGTTCTACCATCCATGTTCAAAACATTCTGCAAAACTGGTCTAGAAACTTGTACAAACAAGTTGAGCTAACTTAAAATATTGCGCTGGAAAAGTTAAGGGTAGATGGCACCTGCTGTATATGCATTTAATTTCTCCTCATATGAACATGCTTTGTTGAAGTGCACTCAATTACGTTGAGTAATATGACTTCACTTGTAGAAATGGATTTGGATCAGCAAGTCAAACCCATTTAGGGGCTGGGTCATCAAATACTGTACAGTATTTGGCTGGAATTTCTCATTTTAATGCTCACGGTGGTTTAATTTGCTGAGAGGTATCACTATGTGTATTGGAGCAGGACCAAAATATTTAACAGCTGAAGTCACAATCTATGCTGGCATATACTTTTTGAACTGTAGGGATTTTAAAAAATTACTCTTCAATGTAAGGGACAGGATTTTTTTTTAAGTCTTTCAATAGACAACCCACTATTCAAAAAATCCCCAAGACAAGGTACCTTCAATTTTTGCAAAAAATTGGACAAATCTAGTCTAGCTTTGCAAAGCTTCCTTCCATGGAGATCTTAAATGTCACTAAACTTTGGCTAACCATCTTGTAATTAAAGGCATGACATAATATTGGCACCACATATTGTAATAACTAGACTTAACTACAGCACCTTCACATTATGACATAAATATTCGAGTGGGTTTCAAATTTAATTGTTTTCTTATAAAATTCCTTAATGAAATAAATTATCCTTTGCTGTAATTGGTAGCAGTAAACCTACAGTTTTTTTAAAAAAAAGATATTGCATATAGTAAATAAGCTACTGGCTCAAGTTCTGACAGAAGGTCATCAGCCTGAAACGTTAACTCGATTTCTCCCTCCACAGATGCCACCTGACCTGAGTACTTCTAGCATTATATTTTTAATTCAGATTTCCAGTATCTGCAGTATATTGCTTTTGTCTTGGCTTGACTATTGATTCAAACTGGATTGCAATGGAACTCTTAAGCTCATAATTTTTGCTTTTAAAATCTGCACTGTAGCATGTGTTAGCTCAAAGAATTACAAAGTCATACACTGTTAAGCCACTATTTTCAGACTAATCACATTAGTAATTACTGCATGGTTGTGTTAATCAAGGATAGAAATTTAAATTATGCTCTCAAACACCAAAATTAAGTCATATTAAGCTTTTTTCAATTTTTAACTTTTTGGAAGTACAAAAGAATGTAAAATTATTCTGTCTGAATAAGACCTTAGAGAAATATTTGCCAATATTCCGTAAGTGGATCCTTTTATTATTCCATGTTCACAGTTCCTGTTTAATTAAATACTTCTCTGAGGGTCTGAACACACTACAAACATGGATCAACTGGCACAAACTACCACCAAAGACAAAAAGTACTTCATTTTAGGTAAATTCCAATCACCTGGCAAAGTAGGGTGAGAGAAAGGCCATTTCTCCCATCAAGTTGGTTAGCTCAATAGATTTTATACAATTTTTGCAAGTTTGATCAAGTACATCCTCTTCCGTTGCCTCAGCAACTACCATGTTCTGGAAATAATATTTAATTTATAAAATATCTATTTAAGGGGGTGGAGGGCAGCAGGGCAATCTCAGATGAGATGAATAGGCAAGGGGGGAGACGAGGCGTGCTAAGGCAAGGAAAGAGGGGTGAGCGGGGTGAGGTGAGGCGAAGAGAGAGGAGTGCAGGACGAGCTGAGGTGAACAGGGGCAACAACTCATATTTATATAGCACTTTTAAACATTATAAAACATCCCAAGGTGTTTCACAAAAGCAATTATAAAATGAAGTATGACACCAAGCCAAATAAGGGAATATTAGGTCAGATGACCAAAAGCTTGGTCAAAGAGGAAAATTTTAAGGAGTGTCTTAAAGGGCCCTGCCAACTGAGGAGAAGGAATGGGAAAGTAGGGGCGGGATGAGCTGAGCAGGAGAGGATTGTGGTATGGTGGATGTTTTCTGGAGAAGATGTAGAGAATTTCTTTTTTGCTCCCAGTACTTTACAGAACACTGCTGTTCTAACAGTCTACCTTCTGGTTGTACAATTCAATTATAAAAATACTTTCTTGACTGGAAGATTTATAGGCTTTAATTGAAACGAAATTCCAGCACTTAAATCATTGTGATAAAATGAGTAATGGCAGCACAGTCAAAACACGGAGATGCCAAGTGCACCTCAAATTAAACAGGTTATGCAAAAGTAAGCACATAAATGAGAGCAAGTACAAATATGGAAGCGCCATAAATATGCACCCAGAAGAGCAAACCCTTTCAATAACCTGATTTCTGAGACCTATATGGAGTTGTTATTCCGCTTCTCAATGCTGAAACTCTTGCCCATATCTGGTCATGACAAAAGAATCTTCCTTGCACTTAGAAGACTGAAGATAAATCAGTAAGGAAACTTTATCCATAAACAATCAGATTTTCTTCAAGAGCATTTAAACAGGAATAAAGTAGGGCAAATAAAGTGCTTTCTTACAAACGATTCTAAAGCTAAACTCATTTTGAAATCTCGAGATTCATTCAAAAAAAAACATTTAGCTTAAATGATGCTACTTCAAAGAATGATGCATTTACTTTGCCATAATTTAAAACTATAATTTGAATAAGTTATAGAGAGGCTCAAAATGCATGAATTTTTCTGGGTAGAATTGTAACCCACAATCAGCACCCATTACAGGCATTTTAAGTAGCAATAGAAACGTTTGCTTTCGATTGGAAGATATTTGCAATTCGACCGAAATTAAACACGATTCGAGGTGATAATGACCTCATCTGGTCCGTACAAAGGAGATTTCAGGCATTTGTGTATTCTGCAAATTCTCCTCGGAGGATCGGATCAATTTACACTGCTAGTTCTCAGTACAGTTGGAAGCTTCAGCCTTTCACTAATCCCTTCACATTCCTGATATGCAACAATCACGCTGGAATGCTTTCAATACTGGGATTTTAAGATACCATTTTGTATCACACGACCACCCCGTGTTACATTAAGTAATTACTCTGGGTCCTTTCGAAGTCAGGAACGCCGCTAGTTGCTGAGTCTCGAACACAAAACGCTTGTGAGCTGATTTCACGGTCTTGCATTAAAAGCGTGAGCCCATGTGGGGTTACAGCTGAACCAGGACCCATTTAACGTCCCTGCCTTCGCTTCCGAGCATGAAGCGACTGCAGCACGTTACATTACAGGGCGCGCTTTGAAGTTATATGCAAGAATTGGAGGAGTGATTCCACACATTAAATCTTGAATTCAAAAGCATGCAGTAAATGAATCTGCCTAGCTGGTTACTCTAGGGTGGCTCGAATCTCTTGTTCTAGCAAAATGACGGTTTGCAACACAGGCTTTCCCTGATTTTACCGCTATATTTTTTTTAAAAAGAGTAAACAGGTAACAAGAGAGAAGAAATCTCCGACCACCCCGATCATTCTCGCTCACCCTGGACATGGTTAAAGGCTTGTTGAAGTCCTTTCCTCCCTGTAGTCTAAAACCCCACGGAGCCGGTCCTTCCAGGGTAACTTTGTACAACTCCATCGTCGCTGGAGGGGTTGGTGTTGGATGGGAATAGAAAGATACTTGTTTTCTTTTTGTTTGTTTGTCTAATGACCGAATGGGAAACTTTTTTTTTTGGGGAGGGTGTAGGAGGCAATTGAGGAGGGCGATCGATCCCTGTGCGAACTGAAGGAGAAAGAGGGAGGTAGATCCGTGCCGCTCTAGCCACTCACTTTATCCTACAGAGAATGACAGCTCTGCACTTCCAGGCTATATAAGGCGTGTAAAACTACACCAACAATTTCAGCACTTTTTTATGACTCACGCCAGGGAATTCAAACGCCACAGAACACGTCACACTGCCATTTCCCGTCCAGTCTTAAGAAACTGAACCCAGAGAATTAAAAAAAAAACACAGCAATACTTTAAATCGAAATCATTTGGCGTTGCTACCCAGTTTGTAGATTACTGGGATGGTTTCACGCTGCAGGGGTTAAAAAAACCTGGAAGTTCACATCTTAAAAAGCCAAATTCCGATCAAAGCCAAACTCCTAGCGCTTAAGTATAATCTGCATTAGTTGTGCTAGTGCCATCATTCCAACAGTTTCCAAGAATTTTTGATAAGCAGGATATGGTAAGAAACTTTCCCGTGGTAAAGTGGCAAAGCAGATCCAACATGGCCCATTATTAGGGCAGAATTGCATCATAGGAAATTCCAAGAACAGGGCGCACCTAAAACTTGGCAGGCAATGTTTGATGCACAACCCGTAGCAATTTTTGCTAAATGACTGCTGATTGCTCCCCTATCGAAACACTGCAAGTTTTCCTAACATCTAACTTCACTCACTGCTCGAGCATGTAACAATTACATCGGCCGAAAACAAACGCCACCCTCAACAGCCGCGCTGAACCGTGCAGTAATAAACATTAACTTGGGTGTGTCTGATAACACACGTACACTGAGTTGGTAGCTCAGATAAAGAGGCAGAAGTAAAGAGCCATCTAGTGTAGTTAAAGATTGGCGAAGGATTTTTTTCATAGTGAATAATAAAATAATGAACATTAATGTATACTTTTTGAAGTCCATTAAAAGATGATTGTTGGCCTGGACTTTGGATACAAATAAATTACCACCATTCACTAATTTCCTCGATTTTTGCGCCATTTGTACGAGGCTACACTGAAATCTAAGGCTTTTCTTTACCACAGGTCCATGCCTATTGAAAACAGCACTTGTTACAATAGTTATGGCTGATTAGCTAAGTTCAGCTAACAGCAATTTATTACAAAAACAGAATTACCTGGAAAAACTCAGCAGGTCTGGCAGCATCGGCGAAGAAAAGAGTTGACGTTTCGAGTCCTAATGACCCTTCAGCAGAACTGAGTGAAGTTAGGAGAGGGGTGAAATATAAGCTGGTTTAAGGTGGGGGGTGGGGGGGGAGAGAAGTTGGGGGGAGGTGGTTGTAGGGACAAGCAAGTGGAGAGTATTCTATCACACTCCTGACTTGTGCCTTTTAAATGATGGACAGGCTTTGATAAGTCATGAGGTGAGTTACTCTCCGCAGAATTCCCAGCCTCTGACCTGGTCTTGTAGCCACACTATTTATATGACTGGTCCATTCAGTTTCTGGTCAATGGTAACCTCCAGGATGTTGATAGTGGGGGAATTCAGCGATGGTAATGCCATTGAACATCAAGGGGCGATAGTTAGATTCTTTTTTGTTAGAGATGGTCATTGCCTGGCACTTGTGTTACTTGCCACTTATCAGCCCAAGCCTAGATATTGTCCAGCTTTTGCTGCATTTGGACATAGGCTATTTCAGTATCTGAGGAGTCACAAATAGTGCTGAACATTGCCAATCATCCGCGAACATCCCCACCTCTGATCTTATGATGAAGGGAAGGTGAAACAGCTGAAGATGGTTGGTGCTAGAACATTACTCTGAGGAACTCCTGCAGTGATGTCTTGGA
The DNA here is from genome assembly GCF_964194155.1 of Cetorhinus maximus. Classification (NCBI taxonomy): domain Eukaryota; kingdom Metazoa; phylum Chordata; class Chondrichthyes; order Lamniformes; family Cetorhinidae; genus Cetorhinus; species Cetorhinus maximus. Next base: position 90,935,669 of record NC_135888.1, read on the forward strand.
ACTGAAATGATTGACCTCCAACAGCCGCAACCATCTTCCTTTGGGCTAGGTATGACTCCAACCAGCGGAGAATTTTCCCCTTGATTCCTATTGACTTTGGTTTTGCTAGGGATTCTTGATGCTACACTCGGTCAAATGCTGCCTCGATGTCAAGGGCAGCCATTTCGCTTCACCTCTTGAGTTCAGCTCTTTTGTCCACATTTGAACCAAGGCTTTAATGAGGTCAGGATCTGAATGACCGTGGCAGAAATAAACTGGGCGTCAGTGAGCAGGTTATTGCTGAGTCAGTGTCTCTGACCTGCTCTTGTAGCCACAGTAATTGTATGGCTGGTCCATTTAGTTTCTGGTCTATGGTAACACCCAGAATGTTGATAGTGGGGGAATCAGTGATGGTAATGCCATTAAATGTCAAGGGGCGATGGTTAGATTCTCTCTTGTTGGCAATGGTCATTGTTTAGCACTTGTGTGGCACTGTTGATGACAGTTTATATCACTTTGCTGATGATTGAGAGTAGACTGATAGGGCGGTAATTAGGCGGGTTGTATTTGTCATACTTTTTGTGGACAGGACTTATCTGGGCAAATTTCCACATTGCCAGGTAGATGCCAATGTTGTAGCTGTACTGCAACAGCTTGGCTAGAAGTGTGGCTAGTTCTGGAGCACAAGCCTTCAGTACTATTGCCAGAATATTGTCAGGGCCCATAGCCTTTGCACTATCAAGTGTCTTAAGCCATTTCTTGATGTCACATGGAGTGAAATGAATTGGCTGAAGACTGGCATCAGTGATGCTGGTACCTCAGGAGGAGACTGAAATGAATCAGCAACTCAGCACTTCTGGCTGAAGATGGCTACAAATGCTTCACTCTTGTCTTTTGCACTGATATACTGGGCTCCCCCATCATTGAGGATGGGGAACTTTGTGGAGCGTCCTCGTCCCTCCTGTTAATTGTCCGCCACCATTCAAGACTCGATGTGGCAGGACTGCAGAGCTTAGATCTGGTCCATTATGGGATCACTTAGCCCTCTCAATCACATGCTGCTTCCATGGTTTGGCATACAAGTAGTCCTGTGTTGTAGCTTCACAAGGTTGACACCTCATTTTTAGGTATGCCTGGTGTTGCTTCTGGCATGCCCTCTTGCACTACTCTTTGAACCAGTGTTGGTCCTCTGGCTTGATGGCGATGGTAGGGTGGGGGATATGCCAGGCCATGAGATTACAGATTGTGTTCGAGTACAATTCTGCTGCTGCTGCTGATAGCCCACAGTGCCTCATGGAGGCTCAGTTTTGAGTTGCTAGGTCTGTTCGAAATCTATTCCATTTAGCACGGTCATAGTGCTCACACAACACGGGAAAGAGTATCCTTAATGTGAAGATGGGACTTCATCTCCACGAGAACTATGCAGTGGTCATGATACTGTCTTGGACAGACACATCTGCAGCAGACAGGTTGGTGAGGATGAGGTCAAGTATATTTTTCCTTCTTTGTTGGTTCCCTCACCACCTGCCACAGACCCAATCTAGCGGCTATGTCCTTTAGGGCACAGCCAGCTCAGTCAGTAGTGGTGCTACCAAGCCACTCTTGACACTCACACATTGAAGTCCCCTGCCCAGAGTACATTCTGTGCCCTTGCCACCCTTAGCACTTCCTCCATGTTGAACACCAAATGCAGTACTGATTCATCAGCTGAGGGGGATGGTAGGTGGTAACCACCCATGTTTGGCCTGGCGCCATGAGACTTCATGGAGTCCAGAGTCGATGTTGAAGATTCCAAGGGCAATCCCTCCTGATGCTATGCCACTGTGTGATGGGTCTGTCCTGTTGGTGGGACAATACATATCTAGGGATTGTGAAGGTGTTGTCTGGGATATTGTCTGTCAGGGATGATTCCATGAGTATGACCATGTCAGGCTGTGGGACAGGTCTCTCAATTTTGGGATGTTTGATGTTAGTAAGGAAGACTTTGGAGGGCTGGGTATGCCATTGTCATTTCCAGTGCCTACGTCTATGCCAGGTCCGTCCAGCTCCATTCCTTTTAGGCTTTGCAATGCTTTGATACAATTGAGTGGCTAGCAAGCCATTTCAGAGTCAGCCCCATTGCTGTGGGTCTGGAGTCACATGTAGGCCATTAGTAAACCACATGGGTTTTCAGAACGATGGTTTTGTGGCTTAGCTTTTAATTTCAGATTTATTAATTGAATTTAAATTACACCAGCTGCCGTGGTGAGATTTGAGCCTGTGTCCCCAGAGCATTAGCCTGGGCCTCTGGATTACTAATCCAGTGATATTACCGCTATGCCACCACCTCCTCCCTCAAATTTAAAATTCTCATTCTTGTGTTTAAATCCCTCCATGGTCTCACCCCTTTGTATCTCAGTAAACTAAGTTGATACTTCAGTGCAGTACTGAGAAAATGCTGTACTGCCACAAATCTGTTAAACCAGTTACCAGTTAAATTAAACCGAGGCCCTGCCTGTCATCTCAGGTGGCTGTAAAAGATCCATTCAAAGGAAAGAAGGGAGGTTTTCTCTGGTGTCATAGCGAATATGTATTGCTAAAACAAATTATCTGACCGTTATCTCATTACTGTTTGTGGGACCTTGTCGTGCGCAAAATAGCTACCACATTGCCTACGTTATAACAGTGACTTCAAAACTACTTAATTGGTTCTAAAGTGCTTTGATACATCAGGAGATCGCAATGGTGCCGCATAATTGTTGGTCTTTCTTTCTTTCTTTTCATTCACAGCTGTTTTAGCCTCGTAGGGACTGGAAATCCCTTCCTAAATCTTTCCCCTCCACTTCTCTCTCTTCCTTTAAGAACCTTCACAGGATTCATCTCTTTGACCAAGCTTTTGGTGACCTTTCTTTTTGGCTTTTGGTCAATTTTTCCCTTTATCTCTCTGAAGTTCCTTGAGACCATTTTTATATTAAAGGCACTATATCTTTGTGTTGAGGTTGTTATTACTTCTGTACTTCAGCAAATGCCATATTTGTTCCTACATATGCTGGAACTGAGATAGTATTGGTCTATCCTATCACTTTGCATCACAGTAGTATTTTAGATCTATCAACAAGGTGATATTTCAGAGCCATGCCTCAAACTGAATGCAGACCACATTTGTAAATTAATTACTAGTCTTTGCAATATTGTAACATTGTTATGGTTCCCAAAGCAGGTTCATGAAACATTTGTCAAACATCATTGTACAGCCAGTCTAAACATTATGGTGCAGCATTACAGTGGAAGCTCCTCAACCTCCGCTGTAATTTCATGCCAAGATCAGTCAAATCTCCAGAAAAATCGTGTAAACACCCATTTTAAGTTATTTACATGATTCCACTAATCTTTCTCTGAAGCCACGGCTGGAAATCGGAGAATTTTAATCTGCGGGGTGGAGTTAATGTGGGAGGTTAAAACATCAAAAATACTGGCGTGAGGGGAACGCAATATGATCCCACTCACTTTGAAGGTGTGCAAGAAACCCCCATGGAGATAGTGGGTCTATAAATTAAACATGTAAAAAGACAATTAAAAGCAGTTTAACAAAACATTTCTGGCTTTAACTGTGAGCACACTGGTTTCCTAATTCTAAAACTTGCCAGGGCCAGATGGGGAGGGCACAGTGCATGTACAGATGGACAGAGTCATCAAATGGACAAACTGGAAAGCTTTTACATTCTGAAACAGGACAGCTGTTTCCTTGCCTAGGTGAAAGACCTTTGCTCATGTAACTTGTTCTGAGCTATCCTTTCAATGCTTTGAAACTGATTTCCAACAGTTTGGAAGTCAATTTTGCGATCTTGGATTTTTCTCACATTGATCTGCACTTCCTCACTGTCAACCTTCATTGCAGCATGGAAACAACTTATGCAGCTCTACCTTGGACCTCTGATGAAGAACAAGAGAGCTTCACCAACAACACCAGGACCAGCAGCAGCAACTGCCTTCTCCTCAACCACAGAGGAGAAGGGATGGACATCGAGCTCCAGCTCACAGGAGGTACTAGTCTCAGCACAAGGGTATGCAGGCACAGGATCAGCTTTCTCGACAAGAATGAGCATCCATGCCTCAGGAGGCTCAGATTTTCTCAGTAGGTCATTGCTGAATCTGTATCCTCTTGGAAGAAGAATTCCTTCCAATTGGACCAGATGGGCACGTATTGCCATTAAGAATCAAGATCACAACAGTGCTGAATTTTTCCACCTCTGGCTCCTGCTGATGACATCTGCAGGATTTAACAATCTGCTTCCCACAAATGAATTTCCCAGGTGATTGATGCCAGTTTTGTCAGGGCCAGCAATTGCATCCATTTTGCTACTGATGAGGCAAGTCAGAATGAGAGGGTTCTCGGATTTGCTGCTCTGCCAGGATTCCTACAAGTCCAGGGAGTCATAGGGTATACAAATATGGCAATTGAGGCATTCTCAGTTCAACCTGGAGCACACGTCAAATGAAAGTTACTCTGCTTCATTAGAATTTACCAGGTATTTGACCACCAGAAGGTTTTGTGCATGTCTAAACAAGCAGCTTTGGTGCCTTCATGATGTGCCAGTTACATCTCCCACAGATCTTTGTACCTCTGGAACAGAGTGAGTAGATGGCTTTTTGGAGATGAGGGCTACCCTCCAAGTATGTGGCTGATGACACCTGTGAGGAGCCATACCACTGATACGAAAGAAAGGTACAAGCTGAGCCATATGAGCATAAGAGAAGTCATCGGGCAAGCTTGAAGATGTGATTCAGGTGCCTATTCAGATTTGGGGGTGCCCTTCAGTATGCAAGAGCAATGGTATCCAGAATGATAGTGGTATGCTGTGCCTTGCACAACAGAGTGCTGCAGAGAGGACTGGAACTGCAGGAGGTGGAAGCTGACAACCACTCTGCATTCTCAGAGGAAGGGAAGGAAGAAAAGGAGGAGAAGAATGACGAGGAGGCTCATGTGGACAGGCTCCCTGCAGCCTCCCACTTAGCTGCCAGAGAAGTCAGCAACATACTCAGAGACATGATTCAGCTAATCTGAGTGGCTGAAGCCAAATGGCACACTAATTCTGAACATACTTCCCCTGTCGCCCCATAAACACAGTCTCCTTCCGCTCATTGACACCAATTTTTTTATTCCTTCACAGGATGTGGGCATTACTAGCCAGGCCAGCATTTATTGCCCATCTCTAATTGCCCTTGAGAAGGTGGTGTTGAGCTGCCTTCTTGAACCACTGCAGTCCATGTGGTGTACTACACCCACAGTGCTGTTAGGAAGGGAGTTCCAGGATTTTGACCCAGCGACAGTGAAGGAACGGCGGTATATTTCCAAGTCAGGATGGTGTGTGCCTTGGGGAGGAACTTGCAGTTGCTGATGTTCCCATACATCTGCTGATCCTTTCCTTCTAGGTGGTAGAGGTCGTGGTTTTGGAAGATGCTGTCGATGGAGCCTTGGTGAGTTGCGGCAGTGCATCTTGCACAACACTGCTGTCAGTGTACATTGGTGGTGGAGGGAGTAAATGTTTAAGGGGGTGGAAGGATTGCCAGTCAAATGGGCTGCTTTGTCCTGGATGGTGTCAAGCTTCTTGAGTGTTGTTGGAGCTGTACTCATCCAGGTAAGTGGAGAGTTTTCCATCACATTCCTGAGTTGTACCTTGTAGATGGTGTACAGGCTTTGGAGAGCCAGGAGGTGAGTTAATCTCCACAGAATTCCCAGACTGACCTGCACTTGTAGCTGCAGTACTTATAAGTCTGGTCCGGTTCAGTTCGTCATCAATGATGTTGATAGTGGGGGATTCAGTAACGGTAATGCCATTGAATGTCAGGGGGAGATGGTTAGATTCTCTCTTGTTGGAGATGGTCATTGCCTGGCCATTGTGTGGCATGAATGTTAGTTGTCATTTACCAGCCCAAGCCTGGATATTGTCCAGGTCTTGCTGCATATAGACATGGACTGCTTCAGTATCTGAGGAGTCACAAAAGCTGCTGAACATTGTGCAATCATCAGCAAACATTCACACTTCTGACATTATAATGGAGGGAAGTTCATTGATGAAGCGGCTGAAGATGATTGGGCCTAGGGAACTACCCTGAGGACCTCCTGCAGTGATGTCCCAGAACTGAGATGATTGACCTGCAACAACCATCTTCTTTTGTGCTATATATAATTCCAACCAGTGGAGAGTTTTCTCCTTGATTCCCAATTTTGCTAGGGTGTCTTGATGTCACATCAGTCAAATGCAGCTGTGATGACAAGGGCAGTCACTCTCACCTCACCTCTGGAGTTCAGTTCTTTTGTCTATGTTTGGACCAAGGCTGTAATGAGGTCAGGATTTGAGTGGCCCTGGTGGAACCCAAACTAAGCATCAGTGAGCAGGTTATTGGTGAGTAAGTGCTGCTTGAATAACACTGTCAATGACACCTCCCATCACTATACTGATGATTGAGAGTCAACTGATAGGATGGTGATTGGCCAGATTGGATTTTTCATCTTTTTTGTGCACAGGACATGCATGGGCAATTTTCCACATTGCCAGGTAGATGACAGTGTTGTAGCTGTATTGGAACAGGTTGGCTAGGGGTGCGACTAGTTCTGCAGCACAAGACTTCTGTATTATCACCAGAATATTGTTAGGGTCCATAGCCTTTGCAATATCCAGTACCTTCAGCCATTTCTTGACATCACCTACCATGCTGGGGACCTCCAGAAGAGGCCGAGATGGATCATCTATTTGGCACTGCTGGCTGAAAATGGTAGCAAATGCTTAAACCTTATCTTTTGAACTGATATGCTGGGCTTCCCCATTATTGAGGATGGGGATATTGGTGGAGCCCCTTCCTCCAGTTAGTTGTTTAGTTGTCCACCACTATTCAAAAATGCATGTGGCAGAACTGCAGAGCTTTAATCTGACCTTTTGCTTGTCTTCTTTCCTGGTCACACTATTCTCCTCATGGCTGATGGCATTCGGTCATTGAGACAGGAGGGAGCATGTGGGGCATTGACTGAGGAGTTGGGGAGGTGGGGATGGAAAGTGGGAGCATCTTGAGCAGAGTCCCAGCTTCCATGTTCCATTTCTCCATCATCCCTCTCATGACACACCCACATTTACCTGCTGACCAAGAGTTGAGGAGCACTTTGCTGAATTTCAGTGAGGTAGTAAATAGCCAGGGTGAGGAGGCTTTCTGCCAACCTATTTAAAGTTGCAGACTAAATGTGCAGGCCATTGATCAGTTCCCTGTTATGTCTGATGTTCCCTGCAGGTGGCCACTCTTTCCATGGAGATGGACATCAACACGAAGGCTTGAAGTATCATGGCACTCATGTTTCTAATGGATTTCTCCAATCTCACTCCAATGATGCTCAGTGCCTCTGGAAATGCTGACAGAAGCTCACACATTTTCAATTGCTGCTTCAGAATAATCATCCTCTTGGATGGCTCCTGACGCTTACCATCTGCGTCGGCTGAGCAGAATTCGGTGTATTCTGCACCTCTGGCAGGGACTCTCCACTTCCATCTTTGTTTTCAACATATGCTCTTAAGCAGTTGTAATGTGTGACTCACCATGGAGGACTTGTGTGTTCATCTGAGCTAATTTAAAGTGCACAGTCTCCTCTGAGAAATCCTCGACCTCCTCCAGCTCCACCTCCTATATCACACTTGAAGGGCCTGTGGGAGATTGGAGACATGAATTAGAACTGCCAGAAGGAAAGGGCTCAAAATCATCACTGTGCAGATATTCATATTTCAGTTAATGATAACAGTTAATCAACATGAGTAATTGTTCTGTGTCTTTTTTTAAATTCTTTCATGGGATTTCAGTATTGCTGGCAATCTAGGTAAACATTTGTTGTCTATTTCTAATTGCCCTTGAGAAGGCAGTGGTGACTGACCTTCTTCAACTGCAGCAGTCCATGTGGTGTAGGAACATCCACAGTGCTGTTAGGATAGGAGTTCCAGGATTTTGACACAGCGACAGTGAAGGAACAGCGATGTAGTTCCAAGTCAGGATGGTGTGTGGCTTGGAGGGGAACTTGATGTTGTGGTGTTCCCATACATCTTCCCCTTATTCTTCTAGATGATAGAGGCTGTGAGTTTGGAAGTTAATTTCGACAGAGACTTGGCAAGTCACAGTGGCAGTGAGATATGTAATTCTGTCACTAGGTATCTGGGAGAGTCCCATCTCTCCATCACCAATGGCCAGATACTCTGTTGATTTCAACAGCTTCCTCCTCCATAACAGCCAGGTGGACAATTACTGAAAGGCCACCCCCCAAATCTCTATTAATCCTTGGAGTTCTGCGCTCTCCTCTCCTGTAAGGAGAAATTAAAGAGCAGAATTATGCATATGAAAAATGGATTGTGTGGAGATGATGGAATGATAACATTTGTGGAGGGTGATAGTGAGGGAGGAGTGATTCTGAGATAGTAATAAAATGTAGATGGGTGTCAGTATTGGCTGTTCAGATGGGGATGTGAGCTGTTGCCTGGAGAGAGAGGAGTGAATGGTACTGCAAGCTATGTGGTTTGAGGATTGCTGTTCAGGAAAAGGCTGGGGAAGTCAGAGTGTGGGGGTTGGCACCTGAAAGTGGGATGTAATTCATTTTTCCTGCCCTGATGAGATTATTCAACCTCTTTCAGCACTGCATCCACTGCATGGCCACTCCTGCTGCTGACCTTCACATCTATTTTTAGTCCTGTCCATTTTGTTTGAGAGTCTGGCCTTTTTCTCCATCCTACTGTGAACAATATTTCTCTCCAGGCCCTCACATTCTGCAGCATGACCTCCAGGGATGCCTCAGGGAAGCGGGGCAGCCTTCCAGTGCCATGCCTCCATATCCAGGCTTTCTCTATCTTGATCTGCAATGGAGCTATTCTGGGGTTTCTTTAAATAAAGATCCTTCAACTTAAAGGTACGGGTCGTCATCATGTCCGCTCTCTATGATTGATCGGGAAACCCAGAAATAGGGTGCTTCCCTTGGCTGAGTTCAAAAGCTACAGCAAAGCCCTTTCCATGAGCCTTTGCGTAGCAGTAGCAACACAAGTGGTATTCCCACCAGGATGCTGCTGTCAAGTCAAAAAGACATTCTGCCTATCACACAAATGAGTAATGTGGTATATGAATTTCAGTGCCAGTGTGGTGTTAGGTATGTATGTTGTACATCCCAAAGGCTGGCGGATCGTATCAAACAGCATGTCCCAGCCGTTGTTCACAATGGGCAGGGTACAGACCCAACTGGCCCGCGGTTGCAAAACTCAAAACACAGTGTCCAACATTAGATGTAATTCTACAATTGGACAACATTTGCTAAATAATCCTCAGTGTGCTAAGGATTACGTTGACAATCAATTTAAGATTGTCCGTCGGACTCGCAGTGTGGCGCATTTGTGTGTACTGGAAGATACATATATTAATTCACGGGGCCCTGTTCTTTGCAGACAGAAAGAACATGTACACACATGTACATGAAGTGCCTGTTTCAGCTAAACAAAATAAGTGATGGCCATTCACAGGTTCATTCCTCAGGGCAATGCCTAGACCAATCAGAGTCAAGCTGCCTGGGTTAAATTTCAATGCTTGGCAGTTAACTGTAAGTCACCATCAGCTGGTGCATTCTCCATGGCAACATCTCTACCAAAATGAGACCACTTGCTAACCAATCAGCACTTTCTTCTCATACAGTATAAATTGTTGTTCTCTTTACATTTGATATTCTTGCGGACTGTGCAAAATGAAACGTTTCGACATAGCTGTTTCTTTTTTCAGCAATACTCAAGCTTTTGAGCTCTCAAACCACTGTCAGTCCCCATCCCACTGCAAGCTAGTCCAGAAATTAAAATTTGTGCCCTTTGAATCGCAAATGGCTCATTTGGACAATTATTGAATATTTACAAAGTAATCCAGCATTTCCAATTCTGACCATTCCAATATTTTGAAAATAATAAACTGCGATCTTCTATAAAATTTAATACATTTGATGCACTTGATGCACCTGAAAACCTGAGAATGTGACTTGTACACAAAGTGAACACAACAGAACATTACTGCAGACATCTTACCTTTTACCCATAACCTGATAATCTTCTAATATTTATATCTTAAATGGAAGAATAAACTAAGATTGCAGTCTATAGAATTTTACAGACAAAATTCTATGATCAGCAAACAACATTATAATCAAAGTGTGCAAATAAATGTACAGATACAAGAAATTTTGAATTGCTACAGATCAATATAAAACAATGTAAAGGATTTATGTCAGATCATCCATTATGACATTTAAGTTTTCACATACTCCACTATATATTCTAAACATGCAGGTTTCTCCTTTACAGAAACTTATGTCAATTTGGTTTGCTATCAGCATACGACCAGTTTAAAGACAAGATTATAGAGTGAACAAAATTTTGTTGCCTGTCAATGGTATTCACTCTATAAACCCCCGAATGCCTGTTCTCCCTTTGTAATTCAGGATAGTGAGAAGTTTGATCTTCTCAACTTCTGATCAATGGTGCATCGAGCAGGTCCTGCCGTAACACTGTATGGAACAGAACATCTGGGGAGAAAACATCACACCTGACAGAGCCTGATATCTGACATTTTAGAAGCTGACTACAATGACATTTGGCATTTCTCTGGAAACAGGTCCACCATCTGACTTGAAAATTATTTATGTCTTGGAACAAAACTGCAGGTAATTAATTGGTACCAGAAACAGATGAAAATTGTGTTTCAGTGGACTTTTGCAGTACTGAATTTGCACCACTAGGTAGCATCAGAATGCTTCACAAATACTCAAATATGGAAAACGAAAGAAAATGCTTTACTCATATACAAGATTACATTTACATCATCAACAAAGTCGGCAAAATTTGTTTATCATACAAGTTACCAAAGCAAAAACATATGCAATTGCAAAACACTTAATAATCTAAGATTTTACTTTACATCTTGTGAATTAGAGTTGGAACTTAAAGTAATAGGTTAAAATGTATTCCTAATTATTTATATTATTTGCAGGGCAAATCTGTAAATATGTTGTTTCCTTTCCAATACACAAGTGGTGAAAAATGAGCAATGATCAATAGCAATGATTCACATTGAATTATAAACCTAAGTTTTACACATGCATGGCAGAGGCATACAAACATATGAACAAACGATAAAGGAGCAGGAGTGGGCCATTCAGCCCCTCGAGCCTGCTCCAAGATCATGGCTGATCTGATGTTAACCTGAAATCTGCATCTGGCCTACCCCCAGTAGCCTAACACTTTATCCACCTTTACCTTAAAAATATTCAAAGACTGCTTTCACCACCTTTCAGGAGGAAAGTTCCAAAGACCCATGACCCTCTGAGAGAAAAAGTTTTGCCTCATCTCCGTTTTAAATGGGTGATCCCTTATTTTGAAACAGTGACTCCTAGTTCTAGATTCTCCCACGAGAGGAAACATCATCCCCACAACTACCATGTCAAGGCCCCTCAGGATCTTATATGTTTCAATCAAGTCACTTCTTAATCTTCTAAACTCCGAAGATACAAGCCTAGTCTGTCAAACCTATCCTCATAAGACAACCTGCCCATTCCACGTATTAGTCTGGTAAACCGTCCCTGAACTGCTTCCAAGCATTGTTTTAATTGTTTTAATTATCCTGTCAATGGCCTCAATTGGCCATTGACAGGTCGGCGGGCCCGCAGCTGGTTTTGCTGTGCCCCCGCCTTCCTGAAGATTTAAATGGGGCGGGATGACGTCGGAGGTTCCCCCTGATGTCATCCCACGTTATTTTATGCGTCGGCAAGCGGGCCCCGCCTCCTGCTCGCCAACAGAAAAATTCAACCCAAGCTTTTTGTCACCTTGTCCAATAACCCCTTATGTGGGTCAGTGTCAAAATTTGTTTCGTAATGCTCCTGTGATACACATTGGGTATTTTACTCCATTAAAGATCTCAGGAGCCATTTGAGGATAAAATACAGTTTTCACACCTACACATTTAATAGTTAAGAAATACTCTCACTCATAAAACTCATTCAAAGATTTGAAATCTCAAGTGATCAATCTCTTATAAAAACAAACAAGCTTCTATTCAGAACCCACATCAAATATAGTTCATCCTTTAATAGACTCTTTAAACTGCCAATCAAACTGTGAATTCAGAATGATCTGCTGAGATAATTTTAACTTTTGAAACTTAACCAAGCATCCATAATGACATAATGATAGCCCTTGGGGGAAATGTCAATAAAGAGTGCTCTTGAACTTGCACGGCCAGATGCTACTTTTTTTTCTAACTTATAGCAGATGGCCTGTCAATCAAAGCATTGAGTTCAAATGACTCTGCTGAGTTCAGGCTTCCCTCCTGTGTGAATTATGCCCAGTCCCCTTTCCCATACCAGCAAAAATTGGTTCTGTCAGAAATGGATATGGGACCTCTGCATCCAGGTCAGGCCCACCATTTTTAAAGGTCCACAGAGTCTTCACAACTCTGCAAAAATCCCACCCAAAGTTGCAGGTCAATGGTCTTTCATCAGGTGGAGCACAAGCTGCACCTAATACTCCTCCTGTGGTTTAATTAAGGTTTCACTACATATCCACCATTATACTCTATACTTCTTTCCATAAAACTCATTGGGCAGAATATTGCTGTCGGCGAGCAGGGGGCAGGGCCCACTCGCCGACGTGTAAAATGACGCAGGATGAAGTTGGGCGGAACCCCCAACGTCATCCCGCCCCATTTAAATTTTCAGGAAGGCAGGGTGCAGCAAAATCAGCTGGGGACCCACTGACCTGTCAATGGTCAACTGAGGCTATTGACAGGATCATTGAAACAATTAAAGGACCTGCCCGTCCCGGCGGCAAATAGAAAAAACATCCACCAGCGGGATGAGGTTTCATGCAGGGCTGTAAAAAGGTTAATAAAGTTATAGTGTAAATTATGAACATATCCCATCTCATGTGACATTGTTACATGAGGGGGACATGTCAGAGAATTTTTTATTTCTATTTTTAATCTTTTTCAAAGTAGAAGCGATCTTCCTGAGGCTGCACTTTGCCTTTGGGAGATGTGCGCTCTTTCGTGCGCATGTGCAAAAGAGCGCACTCTCGCTTTTGGGGAACCCCCCCCCACCCGCACAGGAAGCGCATAGCACTTCCCGCCGGACGTCACGCTGGGCGGACCGTAATTGGTCCCCCTACATAAAATGGTGGTGCGGCCTGCTTCTCCAGCGGGGATCAGCTTCCCACCCGCCAGAGATTGGGTCAGGCCCGCCCGCCCCACAGGCAGAAAATTCTGCCCATTATTTCATTATTTTTTGATATGACTTGACATGCTGCTTTACTGTCTTGTGAACCTGAATTTGAAAGATTACTCTGTTCAGTCATATCATCAAGCTGTCCCTGTTTAAAGTGTAATTACTACTTTCTTTTAAGCAAAATGCACCACTTTATTTACGTTGAATTTCATTAGCCATTATTTTTTGCCCACCACCTTGTCAACTTATTGATATCCTCTTTCCTTTTGCCCTCAGAATTTACTATGCCTCCTATGTTAATATTGTCTGCAAATTTGGACACCATGCTCCTGATCCTATATCCCAAGCACACAGTGAATAGAAGCATCCCAGAATGGAATTCTTTGGTACACTGCTATCCAGTTACAACGACAAACATGGAAAAACATCCTACAGTGTTAAATTGAAGTATAATACTAACAAATAATAGCCTGGATTTTCATCCAGAAATATAATTATAAAAAAATAAAGGCCTGGATTTTCCTCCGAGCGGCAAAGCTATGGCATTTTCCACTGATAGCCCAAAGGAAATTGAACTTATCTTGTCCTTAGGCTGCAGCAGGAACTTGCTCCCCTGGCTGCAGCAGGGCTTCGAGGCCCAGCGACGAGGCATATCCTCAGCAAAGCCACACCCTCATCAGCATCACTTGAAGAAGTCATGCTCCTTGAGGTCAAAAAGTCAGTCACTTAGGGAGCCTATTGTTCTCAATTGATTTCTCAATGGCAATGCCCCGGCAAATCAGAGTCAACATGCCAAGTAATCAACACCTTTTTCTCATGAAGTATACATTTTTGTGATCGTTTGGAATTTGACTTTCTTGCATTTGTCCTGATGAGTGCAAGATGAAAAGCTTCAGCAATATGTATCTCTTTTCAGCAATAGTCAGTCACTGTTTAGGTTGGTGCTTTATCATGATTTTAAGTAGTTTTGAACATTTTAAAGCTTTTATATACTTCTAATCACTTTTAAATACATAAACTTTGAAATACTTTTGAAAACTTTAAAAACCTTTTAAAACATTTAAATATTTTTATCAGCAGTGGTTCAGAGAAGAAAAAGTTACTTTAGCTATTAGATTGCTGCAGAGAAGCAACTGACAATGGGACATGTCCACAGCTTCCTGGTACTGTATACCTGTATCTGTATTCTTTGCAGACACAATTCTACAGTCAGCTACAAGTTCAGGAAAACTGATTATTTAATCAATATCATTATTACCATCTCTCAACATAAGCGTTAATTCTCATTGGCTGACAGCTCACCATAAGTCAAATTAGTTTAATTGTTTCATTTAACATTTAGGACATCAGTGCAGGACACAACATAACTGATTGAACTAACAATAGGGAATTATGTTTTTATCATAATACATCCTACTTTGGAAAAATTAGTTATGTTCCCTTTGGAGGTCAGGTCCTGCCATGAAAATTTTAATTAAAAGCTTTGATTATATATAAAATGGCAAAGTTAAGTCATTTTTGTTTGTGCAAGTTATTTAGTGCAGAGGTTCTTTCAAATCTTTGCATTTTCAAGATGGTTTGTTCCCTTATTTATCAATCAATAGATACAGATAGAAATAAGAATGAAACTTTAATAGAACACAAGCTAAGGAATTTTGCATACGCTTCATACCAATTCTGTTTAGTAGCTGCGATAGAAGATAAATTATCCAAAGCAAGGTTTGGTTTAAGCTCTGCAGCATCTTGATAAAGACATCTGCTGGGCACCAATTGTAGCAAAAATATTAACAATGTCTATGAAGAAGAGCTTTATAATTTCATTACATTTAATACATGGAAGAACCCTTTGCCCTTTTTTCTCATTTGGAGTTTCTCAACATCTTCACTATATCATCAAGGCTGCATTTATTCTCGCCATTTGTGCTGTAAGTCTGGTAATACTGTAAATTTAATGTTTTCCCTGGTGGAAAGCTATGTTTGAAGGGATATTACTTATTCACCAGAAATTAGGTTAAATAATTACAAGGCAGTGAAGGTGGTAACTCTTTATTTAGTGCTCCTGCTTGATATTCACAGAACGCCTTAGCTCAATGCATATTGAGAAACTCTGCACAATGTGTCTTTTTATATAAATAGTTGGCCGTACTGAGGGGTAAAATTAAATTTCAGATGAATAGTTCCAATTACATTCTGCCCTTGTATCAAATCGTAAGTTTTCAGAACTGAATAATTGTAAGGAAATGTCATATGTTACCTGTATGCTGTATTTACTTAAACTAAAAAGTGAATTAACCCGATAAACTTAGTTAGTTCATGTATATAACATTAATATTTGTGTTTCCTTCATCATAAATAAGAAATAAACATTTGTGGTTTTTGTTCCTGATAGAACACCGCATATTGGAGACAGGGCAAAGAAAAAGCACTGACATTGGTGGGACTGAGATGCCAGAGAGCCAGGGGCAGGAGGGAAGAGGAGCCAAGGTAAGGTGGGTAGGGTGGGAAGAGGAGTCAGGATAAGGTGGGAGAGGGTGGGAAGAGGAGCCAGGGGAGGGTAGGGGAGGGTTGGAAGAGGATCTGGGGAGGGTGGGAATGAAGCCGGCAGAGGTTGGGAAAATGACCAGGGGGAGGGTGGGAACAGGAGCCAAGGAGGATGGGAAAAGGAGCCAGTGGTGCCAGGGGCAGGGTGGGAAAGAAGCCTGGGAGTGTTTGGGAAGAGGAGACAAGGGAAAGTGGGAAAAGGAACAGGGGGAGGGTGAAAAATGAAACGGGGAGAGGGTGGGAAGAGGAGCTGGTGAAATCATGACCATTTTATTGATAATTACATCAGTGTACAGTAACGAAGCCTTCATCTATTCTGCTGACTCACGACTGTGCTTATGAGCCCTAACGTTTTGCACGTAAGAATTTGTGCAAGTTGCAGGCAAATAAGCCAATTTCCTGTGCCAATAGTCCCTGATGCTTTAAGGAACAATGGGGCCATCAATGTGAGTTGCTCTGGAGCCCATTCATGCACATTGCAGCTAGCGGGAGTGATCTCACTGGAAGTTAAAATGCTGATGTGTGCGCCAATAGCATTCGCCACTATTAAGAAAGGGAAATCCTGGCCAAAACATCATTGGTCTGACCATTAACTCTGTTTCTCTCCAAAGATACTGCCTGACCCGTAGAGTATTTCCAGCATTTCCTGTTTTTATCTTAGATTTCCAACATTCAAAGTATCTCCTTTTGGAATAAAACAAAATGGTTGTTTTGTCAATGAAGAAAACATTAGGAGTGGTGACTAAAAGCTTGGTTAAAAAAGTGTTTTTTAAGGAAGGGCTTAAAGGAAGGAGAGGGAGGTGGAGAGGCTAAGCAGATTAGTGAGGAAATTACAGAGAATGCAACATACATATACAACACTGATATGTTGAATAAAAAGAATGGAAGAAACTGGTTTTAAGAATTAGATATCTTTGATTTGGGAAATAAATTCAATAAAATGTTACATATTTTATTACAGATTTACAGGGGTAATGATAATAAACTGCTACATTTGTAAATAACTTCATTATTTTGAAAGATTATGCATGAGTTGTAATCTATTTTAATTTAATAATTTATGCCATCTTCTGTAATTATGATTAAAGAATAGAGACTCTGAATTTTCGTTCATGAAAACAAAGCCAAAACTTTGAACTGGAAGCTTTTATCCTGCCACCAACTAAATCACAAGAAAATAACTTATTAATAAGAAAGTAAAGAGAAAGAGAAGGTCCATAAAGAAGTACTATTAAGGTTGACAAAATTGAAAAATAGGCTAATAAGGAAATAATGATTAGCTGATACCAAGCTTGGATTTTTAAAGCCTAAACATTGTAGAATGTTTAGAAAATAAGGAGGCAAATTTGGAGAATATTCTGCAATGAGCCTGGAATCCTACTTAGTTTGGATGCAAGCCAGAGGAGAAGGTGCACAATTAATTAATTGTGAATATACAAGATACTGGAGGATAAATTGCGATGAACCTGCTATGTTTTTGGGGCCCATAATGGTCCAATGAAGTTGATTGCAATAGTTTAATGCCAGAAATGCAGGCAACAACACACTGGTTTGGACACTTGGTGAGTATTCATGACGGCAACAAATGATATTTAAGGGGATTCTCATCTCTATCACAGTATGTCTCTGGTCTGTCATTTTAGATTGCTGGGGTGTTTTCAGGGCAGGATTTTGGTTGTTCTGGCAAGTGCTTCTCTATTTATACTTTTGAGAAATGAGCTTGTGGAGAGCAAGAACTGTTTCATGGAACTTATTTGTTTAAGTCTCTCAAAAACAGAACTAAATGTATTATTATAAATTTGGGTTTAAGATAAGGCCTACATACCTCTAACTCTGGCCTCGTGCATCCCCAATTTTAATTGCTCCACCATTGGTGGCAGTGCCTTCAGTTGGCTAGGCCCCAATCTACAGAAAACCTCTTTGTCTATCTAGCTCACTTTCCTCCTTTAAGACACTCCTTAAAAAATATCTCTTTAACCAAGCATTTTGTCATCTCACCTAAAATCTCCTTATGTCATACTTCATTTTTAAATGCTCCAATGAAGTGCCCTTTGGGATGTTTCATTAGGTTAACAATGCAATATAATTAAAAGTTGCTGTTGTTGTAAAGAAAGTTTAGACAGAGATGATTAAAAATTAATGCAATATGATTATTTCTGTGCTTTGCAACCATGGAACCATAACAAAGGACAGAATTTTATGCCGGAGGGATTTTACAGTCCTGCCGAAGTCAATGGACTTTTGAATGGCTCACTGCATTTTACGGCTCTGCCCCTGCAGAGTAACAGTCCAATGTGGAAGCCAATCGGCAATTGGAGATAGAAAAAGAAGGCCTCTCCATCATCTTTGGTGTCAAGAAATTTCACCAGTACATACACGGCCGTCATTTTACAATCGTTTCAAACCACAATGGCGGTAGCAGGTGTAAAATTCTGCCTGTAGCTGCAACAAAAAAGGAGCCTTTTAAATTTACTTGCTCCAATTTTCAGAGTTTCACTTCAAGAAATTGAATGAGCCAGGGAAGTATATTATAAGAAAAATTATACCTAGTCTGTTTAAGAATGGTCTGTTTAAGAGTCATCTTGATGGGCTGGATTCTCATCCCTTGTTTCATGCTTTCTGTAGTAATTATGGTTTTATTTAGTGTGTAATGTACCTTTTAAGAATAATACTTGTTAGGCAAGATCATATGATCTGTAGTAACCAATAGGAGAGTAGCAGGGGCAACCTCAGAGTCAGTGTAGACATGGAGTTGGAGTTGAAAGCACATGTTTAGTTGGTGATGAGTATATTGTAAATAAATGTAAAGTTTGCACCCAAGAAGTGTCTGCAGATCAACTCTATCATTAATAGCAAAACTCGGCCACCCTAAACAAGCTGGTGATGAGGATAAAACAGCATTGAACAGAAGAAATCAAGTTAAAAAGAAATCGACACTGTACCTCATCCAGTGATTGTAAGTAGCAAGCTTTGTTAGAATTGAAGAAGTTATCCTCTCTCAAAATGCCACAATTTTGGAGATTTGATCCTTTTGAACCTGCCACAGACAATTGATCTCAATACATAGAACACCTCACGTTATTTTTTCAAGCGAACAAGATTATGGGGGAAGAGATGAGTGGTCCTCTTGAGTACTTGTAGGAGAAAAACCTACAGCTTGATTTGAAGTTTGACAGCACCCAATGCCCCAGATTCAAATAATTTCGATGATTTGTGGACCTCGTGAAAGGCCATTTTCAACCAAAGCCTTCAGTCACGATTCAGAGGGTTAGGTTTAATTCGTGAAATAGAGCCTGGGTGAGACAATTGCATGCTACATGGTAAATTTGAAGCAGCTAACGGAACATTGTGAGTTCAGTACAACTCTGAATGACATGCTCAGAGATCATTTAGTGTGTTGTGTAAAAGAGGATACTATTCAGAAAAGAATCTGGATTTCCAGAAGATGCTAGTGATAGCGCTGGCCATGGAAAGCGCACTAAGAGATTCAAAAGCAATACAGGTGGCACACAATGCCGCTGTCCTCCACGTTGGGCGGGAAACATCAACCGAAAGTGGCGTGAAAAAACGAGATTCTGCCGAGAAGTAGGAAACAGCCTCCGCTAGCCAAAGAATAAAGAAAAATAACTTAGCAGAGAAATTGAATAATAATTTTAATAGAGGTGGAAACAATCAGTCCTTTGGTGATTGGCAGCTTAAAAAAAATTGAATGCTTCAATTTTCACATATATGGACATATAATGAGGCGATGTAAGGAAAGATTCCAGCAGGCTTGAAGCAAAAGAAGAGAAGCCCGATAGAAGAGCCTGAAACAACAAATTCAGACATTTGCACGTTGTTTGATCTGAAAGTTGGAAAAACAGAACCAATATTTGTCAAAGTGAAAGTAAATGGCAAACCTGTTAGAATGGAAGTGGACATGGGAGCTTCCACTACAGTAATTGGGGAACATACCTTCAGATACTTGAATAATGGTGAACATCAATTAAGCTTAGAAGAAACAGTCGCCAAGCTAAAAACATACATGGGTGAAGACATTCAAGTAAAAGGCATAAGAGTAACTGTCCATTATGGAAGCCAATCGGCAATCGCAGATAGAAAAATGAAGGCCTGTCCATCATCCTTGGTGTCAAGAAATTTCACCAGTACATACACGGCCATCATTTTACAATCTTTTCGGAGCACAATGGTGGTAGCAGGTGAAGGGCCAAGCCTCCTGGGGCAAAATTGATTAAAGGAGATTATGTTAGAATGGGCAGAAATTTTCCAGTTGAGAGCAACTGGGCTACTAGAGCTACTTAGAAAGTATGCCACCATCATTAAGGATGAACTGGGGAACATCCAGGGCCTGCGGGTCAAGATTCATGTGGATCTGGAAGCAACCCCTTGCTTCATGAATGCAAGATCCGTGCCATATGCCCTATGAGAAAAAGTCGACATTGAACTGAACAAACTAGAGAAACTGGGCGTTACACAATCTGTTCAGTTCTCAGAATGGGCAGCACCCATAGTCCCCATCCTTAAACCCGATCAAAGTGTCCGAATTTGTGCAGACTACAATCTGACAGCTAATAAAGTAGCTAAACTAGACAGACACCCCATTCCAAAAATTGAAGGCCTGTATGCCAAGCTGGCAGGAGGGACAATGAGTCATGCTTGACATGAGTCATGCTTATCAACAATTAGAGTTGTATAATGCCTCCCAGGAATTTGTCATAATGAATACTCACAAAGGGTTGTACCAATATACATGATTGCCTTTCAGTGTCTCCTCCGCTTGTGCCATCTTTCAGAGAACAATGGAAAACTTACTGCAGGGACTGCCCCAGGTTGTAATCTATTTAGACGATGCATTGATGACAGGATTCACTAAAAAAGAGCATTTGGCAAACTTTTAAAACATTTCTTGCAAGCCGGAGTGCATTTAAAAAAAGAAAAGTACACATTCCAAGCAAGGGAGGTAATGTATTTGAGTCACCGTGTAGATTCACAGGGCCTCCACCCAGTTGAGGAGAAAGTGAGAGCCATAAGAGAGGCACCTGCACCAAAGAACACCTCAGAGCTCAAATAATTCATTGGAATGATCAACTTTAATGGGTGGTTCTTACCCAATTTGTCTACAGTGCTGGACCCCCTGCATTCTCTACTCAAAAAGAACCAACGTTGGTCTTGGGAGGCGCCCCAAAAGAAGCTTTCATAAAGGTGAAACAATTGTTGCACTCATCCAATCTATTAGCGCATTACGACCAGACGAAAGAATTGGTGCTGACATGTGACACATCTCCCTACAGAGTGGGAGCAGTGCTCTCTCATTGGATGGACGATGACACAGAATGGCCTATAGGATATGTATCAAGAACGTTCAGCACAGTGGAAAAGGGATACTCACAGATAGAAAAAGAAGGCCGGCCCATCATCTTTGGTGTCAAGAAATTTCACTAGTCCATACACAGCCATCATTTTACAATCGTTTCAGACCACAAACCATTGCTAGGACTGTTTAGTGAGGACAAGGCTATACCGCCCATATCTTCAGTAAAAATGTAACAATGGGCTTTAATTCTGTCAGCTTACAAATACACTTTTGTACATAGGCCTGGCAATTAAATCGCAAACGCCGACGCCCTTAGTCATTTGCCTTTACAAGAAAATTATGAACACGTCCCAGTTCAGGAACAGGAACTTGTTTTACTGTTAAATTTCTTAGACTCCTCGCCGGTATATGCTCAACAGATCAGAGACTGGACAAGTCAGGACCCAGTCCTATCTCAGGTACGAGAACAAGTGCTACATGGTTGGTCACAGGAGCCTGTAACTGACAAAATGAAACCGTACTTCAACAAAAGACATGAAATAACCAGTCAGGATGGCATCTTATTGTGGGGAGCACGAGTGATAGTTCCTCCAAAGGAAAGGGAACCACTTTTAATTGAACTACACAGTGCCCATCCAGGAATTTCCCAAATGAAGACCATAGCACACAGCCATCTATGGTGGCCTGGGATGGATGGCGAAATAGAGAGTTTAATAAAGCACTGTGTGCAATGTCAGCTACTACAAAAGTTGCTAGCGACAGCTCCGTTACACCCATGGGAGTGGCCAGTTAGATCCTGGGTGCAATTACACATTGACTGCATTGGGTCTTTCCTGGGAACAATGTTTCCGCTCATTGTCGATGACCACTCAAAATGATTGGTTGTATATGAGGTGAAGTCACTAACGTCAGCTGCTACAATGGAGGAACTACGTTAGAGTCTTGCCATTCATGAACTACCAGGAGTAGTAGTTTCCAATAATGGCACGGCATTTACGAGTGCTGAGTTTCAACGGTTTATCAGCCCCAACGGTATCACTCATGCGAAAACTACACTATACCGCCCTTCCTCAAATGGACTGGCCAAAAGGGCAGTTTAAATGTTCAAGGCAGGCATGATAAAGCTAACTGGTGAATCCTTGCCAACAAGTTAGCATGCTTTCCTTTTCATTATAGGACTACCCCTCACACAACAACAGATGTCAAACCTGCTGAGTTATTGTTGAAATGTCATCTCAGGATGAGATTGAGCTTAATAATACTGAATTTAGAGTAGAAGGTGGAAAGGAGTCAGCGAATCCAGAAAACTAGACATGACTGGCATAATTGTGAGAGGAAATTTACCATGGGAGAGCCGGAGTACGCGAAGAACTTTAGGGAAGGACCAACGTGGTTACTGGGTGAAAAAAGTGCACTGACTGGACCTCTATCTTACCACGTGGAGGTGGAAGGCCGGATTATCCGTAAACATGTGGACCATTTAAGGAAGAGAGAGACAAATGACCAAGATTTGGTTTCACCAGTGATCATGACTGGGTCTGCACTTCCTGTTGAGAATGTTCAACCCAGGACAGGCATGTCTGATGTTCCTGTAAGAGTTGACGATACAGAACTGCAAGTGCCCATTGAAGCACCTGATGTTCAGGCAACTCTGGAAGAGGAGGTTCCTGACAAAGAATCTGAAGTTGTGGAGCTGTGACATTCCACACATACCAGGAAACCACCTGAAAGACTGAACTTGTAAATTCCTTACCCAGTATAAATATTATGTTGTCTTGAAAAATACATACTTGTATATATAATATGTATAGGTGAGTTAAAAGGTGAGGAATGTAGTAATTATGGTTTTGTTTAGTGCATAATGTACCTTTAAGAATAATACTCATTGGGCAAGATCACATGACCTGTAGTAACCAATAGGAGAGTTGCAGGGACTACCTCAGAGTCAGTGTAGAGATGGAGTTGGAGTTGAAAGGACATGTGTAGTTACTGCTGAGTATATTGTAAATAAACTTAATGTTTCCACCATAGAAATGTCTGCAGATCAAGTCTATCATTAATAGTACAACTTGGCCACATTACAACACGTTGTTATGTTTTTCATGACCCTGCCAATATCAGGAGCACTTTCTAATCAAACCGACAAAGTAATTTATTTTCACACTGTCCTATTCACATATTGGCACTCATAAAACTATAATATGTCAGCCTAAAATTCCAGTGAAGTAATGAAAAAAAACCTACCCTAACAATTTAGTTTAATAATGCACCTCATAATGCTTCTGATGTGTGATCTTTCTTTTTTAGATAGCCAAATGGTAATTGTTCTCAGCTCGGAGTTGGGATGCAAATTAATCATGTACAGAGATTTGACTTGGGACTTTGTATCATCTGAGGAGAGTTTGGATGTCTGTATGCTAGCTACTGAATAATATTTTTCTATTGTTATGAAGATGTGTTATATAAAATATTAATTTATAATGTCATCAACTGGATATACATATGCATTGAGCTTTGTTTTTGAAATGAACACATTTCCTATGCAAAGGACACTGGCCTACAACATCTACTATGTTGCATTTGCAAAGCATACAAGCTCCTTTTACAGAGACAAAGTCTATGGCACTCTCAGGAAGAGGTCACATGATCCAGGTTTGGGTACAGAAAAGACACTGGATTTTTCGAATAGTGAGAGCGACTACCATAGGGATGACAGCCTTACCTTGTCTCTCTTTCTTATGAAACCTCTTTCATCGAAGCTGAGTTGTTTGTGATTTGAAAGACCAACCAGAAAACTGCATTGCTGCAAACTGTGTGTTCTTAACTGAGAGTTCCAATTCAACACCACAGCCTCCAATAAGAAAAACCAGGATCAAGCAGCTACTGTGGACCGGGACCCTTCACCTACAAACAAGCATCTGAACACTCTGTGAATTTATTTTTCTGACTTTACTTGTTACTTGGCCAAGTTTTTAACATTGGATACTCTGCAGAGCTTTACTTCTTTTTTGCATGCTTGGGTAGGGGGAGGGGGGGTGGATTGTGTGTGTGTGTAATTTTTGCTTTAGTGGGCAGTTGAACATATTTGTACATTTTAAACCTTCTGTTAAGAATTTCTGCTTCTTTACCCAAGTGAGTTTTAGCAATAAAACTAACTGCTTACTTGTTAACTTAAGGAACCTGGCTGTCTCATTTCCTGCACTGAGCTAAATACAGTTAAATATTTATATTGAATTGGCGATATCATCTCCCTTGTAAATTCAAACTCTGTTAGAAACTAATTCAGGAGTGGGAGAAAGAGGTGAGTTAGTTCACCCCTGCTGACCTGGTTGTAACACCAAACAGAAGTATTGTAGTGAAGGCAAAAGTGAACAATTAACATTTATTATATGAATGTAATAGGCTTTGTAAAAAAAAAGCATTTGTATAGAGCCTTTCACGACTTCAAGAAACCCCCAAGTACTTCACAGCCAGTGAAATACTTTTTAACTTGTAATGTAATAATGTGGCAATCAGTTGTGCCACACAGCAGGATCTCACAAACAAAAATATGATAAATTAACAGATAATCTTGTTTAATTGATGTTCGTTGAATATAAACGTTGATTGGAACAACTCTTCTGTACTTCAAGTAGGGCCATGGGAACTGCTTCAATCACCAAATTTGGGCAACTGTGCTGTATGGATCTCTATTAAATCATCAAATCTGTCATGAGGTCGGTGCTACATGACATTCACCAACAAGGATCAAGGATGAGCAATGTCTACTGGCAAGGGTGCCTTGCACCCAGGGACCTACATCAACTGATTCAGGAGGAAGGGAGAGAACTATGCCAACGCCTTCAACTACTGAAAAGGGAAAGCCATATCAACATCTGCAGAAGAGGAGGAGAGAGAACAAGAAGGTTTAAAATACTCAGAAATTATTCATTTATTTATAGTCAGCTAACTTAGACCTTATTAGAAAACAGAGCAGACTGGATTTTGTGGACCCTGCTGGAACAGGCAAGATGGTGGATGGGCTCAGAGAATTGTGAGGCTTCACCAGCGGCAGGAAGACAATTCTCAATTATTTCGGTGTTGGGTGGGTAAGCAAGCAGGGGAACCTCATAAATATTCAAAATTGTCCTCATGCATGCAATTTAAATGCAATTTTCTGGGATTTAATGCAGCCTCCCTAATTAAATGACACAAATCTCCTATGCCTTCAATAACCTATCCATTGACCGCTGGTGACTTAAATGCACCTTAACTAACTTGCTGTGTGAGTTATTTTGACTTGCAGCAGAGTGAGTCACAGGGAGCTGCAAATTGTCTTTGGAGATTTTTGTCTGCGTTCAAATTGATAATTTGACACTTTTAGGGGAAGAGTCTGAGGCAGGAAATGTTTAAATCAGAAGTGTTGATACCAAAAATTAAAGAGTAAGTCTGCAGTGGTCTGCTGAAGATGGGCACACAGGGGTCACTCATGAAAGTGGCATCACATATCTTGAGTCCCTAAGGGGAGAGCACTTTAGAGGCTGCTTTGAAAGAAAGGGAGAGAGTGTTGCACAATGGGAATTATTCAGGGCCAGGATAATGTACCTACAAATGTCAGAAAGACAGTGCCTTATGAGACTACACCCCTCTAGAGGAACTGTAACAAAACTGTGCACCCTAATGCAGGATGAATTGCGTCCATGGGAATACAGTGGGCTCCCTATGCCAGTGGCATTGAAGGTTACTGCAGCTCTTAACTTCTATGCAGCTGGTTCCATTCAGGGGTCTGAGGGTGACATCTGCGACATCTCTGAAGTAACCACTCACCACCACTGCATCAGGAGGTAACAAATGCACTGTATAGAGAGCTGGAGAATTCAGAAGATTCCAGAAGGACAAAGACAGCCAGGTGGAAAGGGCAATGGGAATTGCTGGCTTTCCGTGTGTTCAAGCTCTAATACACTGCACCCATGTTGCCATAAAGGCACCATTCAAACAGGCGGCTACATTTATTAAAAGGAAGGGATTCTATTCCCTCAATGTACAGATAACCTTTGACAACAGGAAGCAAATCATGCAGGTGTGTGCTTGCTATGCTGGCAGCAGCCACAATGCCTATGTGCTTCGACACTCGCTGGTGCCGCACTTGTTTGTTCCAATGCCACAAATCAAGGGATGGATCCTAGGTGACAAGGTCTATGCTCTTCACCATGCCCATCAGAAACCCTCGCAGTGAGGCAGAATTCAATGTCAGTCACTGCGCAACATATAGAGCAAACCATTGGTCTGCTGAAGATGCGCTTCTGCTGTCTCAATCATTCCGGGACTGCTCTCCAGTATGACCAGGTAAAGGTGTCACAGGTAGTCCTGTGCTGTGCGCTGCATAACATCACCATGCAGAGGGGTGACAACATCAGCCTGGAGAGGAAGTGAAGACAAAAGCCTCACCTGACGAGGAGCATGGGGAAGTAGAGAGTGACAGGGAAGGGGATCCACATCAGTGGGCTGCTGCCAATGTGCATGTCATGGAAGTTAACACAGGGGAGGCCACCTCACACTGACATGCTTGCAGCCACCTGGTCACCATTAAGTGACATAAAATCAACAGCCTTACCTGTTTTCTGTGGATGGCACATATTATTGCATCTAAGAACTCAGAACGCTCTTTCCCTGTCATCACACAGAGTCCTGCAGCTCAATCTGTGAGCAAGCAGCCAGTGCCCCTTAAACACATGATACTAAACATCATTTACCTCTGAAGGCGAAACATCATGAGGCCCTCCTCTGAAAAAAAACACACACTGAATAAAGCACAACAACATTTTAATGTGACACTAACGCTTCCTTAACATAATAATATAAACACCAGTGCTACTATACTGTGTGAAGTGAACTCCTTGAAACACCATGTGCTGCAACGAGTTACATCCCCAACATATGCAGATGTAGTGGAAATGGGCCCCGTGGCACTTGATGATTGTGACGGGTGCCCTCTGGCAGCCCATGGCCTGGATGGACCAAGGCAAAAAAGGCTCTCCTGCGCCAGGCAGGAGGGTCCTCTGTGGCCACTGCCTCTGGAGGAGTTTGGATCACTGGCAGAGGGGCTCGGGAACTCCTGATAGCACTCGGAGTTCTTTGAGAAGAATCTTCAAGTGTGTCAGGCTTCATGTCCCCCGGCCTCTCAGTGCAACATGGCACTGCCCTGCTTCCCGTTGACTGAGGTGCACCTGGAGAGCTATCCGGGGGCACTGACTACCTCTCACTGGCCCAGTTCTGCAGTAAGCTCATGGCGCCAGCAATGGTCTGCAGGGTTGTGCTGACACCAGTCATCCACTGTGTGGTCTCCTGGGCCTGCCTCTCTATGAGGTCGCCACCTTCTCCATGGAAGAAACCTGAGACATGGCAGAGGTCAGGTAGATGTACTCCTCCATCATCCGGACGTGTCTGCTCAATGCTGTGGGTGGATTCCTCCATCACCCGCGTGTGTCTACTCAAAGCCTCAGGTAGCTCTGCCAGATTCTCCCATTTATCCCTGCAACTACAAAATGTTGAGTGCGGCTCTCATCAGAGGCCTTTTATCAGCTGGGGGTGCAGCAGGGAGCTGCCCTCCAAAGGTCCTCTGACTACTTGTGGCCTTGCCTGTTACTGCCTCCTTTGTCTGCGTCTGTGTGACTGTGGGGTGCTCATCAATTGTGACCCCAGGCTAGCACGTGATAGACTCGCTCCTGAGGTGTGTGTATCTGTGCTGGTGCTGTTTGCAGGGGTGACGCTGTGGCCTCAGAGAGATCCAGACTGTCGACCTACAAGGTGGTGCCAGTTGGAACACTGAGGATGTTGGTCATGACACTCTGCGGCAGTAAAGCCTGCAAATGAAACATAAAAACAATTGCTGGAGTGATGATGTTATGGGTCACTACCATCTATGGGTGCAACAGGCTGCCACAGTAGCCAGAGATGGTGGGTAAGAGCAATTGCTCCCCGCTCTCCAAGCCCGCCAATCCATACCCTGCATCACATATGGACCGACCATCCTGATCCCCTACCAACTCCTGGGCTTCGATCCACGCTTGTCAGTGGAAAAATCTCCAGCACTCCACATACACACACACACACACACCCACCACCCCCCCGCCAACCCCGCCACCGTCTTGGTTCTCTCCCTTGTGAGCTCTCTTGCCCTGGAAGCACAAGGGACGAATAAGTGAGATTTCCAGAGATGCTGAGGAGAATGCTGGACTGGCCCCTATTCCCATGAGGTGTCAGGTTGCCCAGCTGCCCTTCCAATCCTCACGCTTTCAGGAAATCTGGGCAAGATGCAGAGGGAGATGCAGATTCTAGTGATGCACACACATGTAGCCTATGCAACTATGGAAGGAGGGGGAACACTTTACACTTCAATGCCTGTCCTATCCATTAACTATTAACAGATCTAGCAACTCAAGACTGGCCATCCATGAGGCGCTGTGGGCCAACAGCAGCAGCAGAATTGTACCCAAACACAATCTGTAACCTTGTGGCCCAGCATATCCCCCACTCTACCATTGCCACCAGGCCAGGGGATCAACCCTGGTTCAATGAAGAGTGCAGGAGGTCATGCCAGGAACAGCACCATGCATACCAAAAAAGGAGATGTCAACATGGTGAAGCTACAACACAGGACTACTTGTGTGCCAAACAGCATAAGCAGCAAGCGATAGACAGAGCTAAATGATTCCTCAACTAATGGATCAGATCTAAGCTCTGCAGTCCTGCCACATCCTGTTGTGAATGGTGGTGGACGATCAAACAACTCACTGGAGGAGGAAGCTCCACAAATATCCCAAACTCAATGATGGAGGGGCCCAACACATCAGTGCAAACGTTAAGGCTGAAGCATTTGCAAGAATCCTCAGCCAGAGATGCTGAGTGGATGATCCATCTCGGCTTCCTCTGGAGATCCTCAGCATCACAGATGCGTCTTCAGCCAATTCACTTCACTCCACGTGATATCAAGAAATGGTTGAAGGCACTGGATACTGCAAAGGCTATAGGCCCTGACAATATTCTGGCAATAGGACTGAAGACTTCTGCTCCAGAACTTGCCACGCTCCTAACCAGGCTGTTCCAATACAGCTACAACACTGGAACCTACTCGGCAATGTGGAAAATTGTCCAGGTATGTCCTGAACACAAATAGCAGGACAAATCCAACCTGGCCAATTACCGCCCCAACAGTCTGCTCTCAATTATCAGTAAAGTAATGGAAGGGGTCATCAACAATGACATCAAACGACATTTGCTTAGCAATAACCTGCTCACTGACGCTCAGTTTGGGATCTGCCAGGGTCACTCAGTTTCTGACCTTATTACAGTCTTGGTTCGAACATGGACAAAAGAGCTGAACCCTAGATGTGAGGTGAGAGTGACTGCCCTTGACATGAAGGCAGCATTTGACCAAGTGTGGCATTAAGGAGTTCTAGCAAAACTGAAGTCAATGGGAATCAGGGGGAAAACTCTCCTCTGGTTGGAGTCATACCCAGCACAAAGGAAGATGGTTGTGGTTGTTGAAAAACCTCTGTTCGAGGACATCACTGCAGGAGTTCCTTAGGGTAGTGTCCTAGGCCCAACCATCTTCAGCTGCTTCATCAATGACCTTCCTTTCATCAAAAGGTCAGAAGTGGGAATGTTTGCTGATGATTGCACAATGCTCAGTACTATCCGTGACTCCTCAGATATTGAAGCAGTCCATGTCCAAATGCAGCAAGACCTGGACTGGCTTAGACTGATAAATGGCAAGTTACATTCATGCCACACAAGTGCCAGGCAATGACCATCTTCAACAAAAGAGAATCTAACCATCATCCCTTGACATTCAAAGGCATTACCATCACTGAATCCCCCACTGTCAACATCCTGGGGGTTACCATCAACCAGAAATTGAACTGGACTAGCCATATAAACACTGTGGCTATAAGAGTAGGTCAGAGGCTAAGAATCCTGTGGCGAGTAACCCACCTCCTGACTCCCCAAAGCCTGGCCACCATCTACAAGGAGTGTGATGGAATACTCTCCACTTGCCTGGATGAGTGCAGCTCCAACAACACTTAAGAAGCTTGACACCATCCAGGACAAAGCAGCCCTCTTGATTGGCACCCCATCTACAAACATTCACTCCCTCCACCACCGACGCACAGTGGCAGCAGTGTGTACCATCTACAAGATGCATTGCAAAATCTTACCAAGCCTCCTTAGGCAGCCCCTTCCATACCAACAGCTGCTACCATCTAGAAGGACAAGGGCAGTAGATGCATGGGAACACAAACACCTGGAAGATCCCTCCGGAGCCACTCACAATCCTGACTTGGAAATATATCGCCGTTACTTCACTGCTGCTGAGTTAAATTCCTGGAACTCCCTTCCTAACAGCACTGTGGGTGTACCTACACCACATGGACTGCAGCGGTTCAAGGAGGCAACTCACTGCCACCTTCTCAAGGGCAATTGGGGATGGCCAATAAATGCTGGCCTAGCCAGTGATGCCCACATCCCGTAAATGAATTTTTAAAAATTCAGTGCCCCTACTTTTTCTGCCCACCTTTCATCCACTTCTTCCCAGTATGAAACTCAAACTCACCCTTGCAATGCAGAGGAGGTCATTCATCCTTTTTCAGGACTGGAGCCAGTCCCTCAAATGGAGACCATGGCCACTCACCTCTACAGCCATCTCCATCCAGGTTGCTTTCATCATTCATGACAGTCTTTTGCAATCAACAGCTGGAAGTAGAATCTGAGTTCCCGAATGGCTTCGAGGACATTGTGCAGCGAGCTCTCATTGAAACGCTGGTAGATTGTGACTTCTCCAAATACAGCTGAATCCATTGATGGCACCAATTGAACTTTTACAAAGATGGATCTATGTGTTCTTGCTGTCTTTTGGATCCCAGTTGTTGTTAATGATCACACTTTAAGCTTATGGAAAGATCAGAAAGTCTTTGTGTTTAATTTTGGCATGATGTCTGGTTCAATAGAAGGACGAGATTAAGTTGGTTATGTTACACTTCATATAAGTCTCTAGAACAGCTGTGAAGTATGGCCACCTGGAACACTTGCACATAACACATTAGTTCCTAGCTAATTTGTTCCTAGCTATTTACAAAAAAATTACAGATAGTACAACAATATAATATCCTTCTTTCTTTAAAATGTTATCCCCCTATCAATGTAACTGTTCTAGCTGTTAACTTTTATAAACTAAAGAAGATTATCAATTGACTTTTGAAAATAAACTGAACCCCTTAGAGTCTTTTATAGCATTATTCTTTTCTAAAATATTAATCATGGTATTGCTAAAGTGGTAAAATGTGCCTCTGCAAATCTTGTAGATTTGACATTCATTGCTCCTAGTAGTGAGTTGGCACGCTGCACGGGAGATATTGTGCATGTTGTCCCAGGTGTTGCAGGAGTCATGCTTGCTGTTGCAAATGTCTCATTTGCTGGTAATGGTTTTAATATTGTTGTGGTAAAGTGGAGGACCATGAAACCTTAAGAGGATGCAAGTGGACTAACCATGTGACAGTACTGACCAATAAATGTACAGCACAGGCTACTGGTTAACTGTAAGTCTAGAGCTGGAGGTGGTTGTGGGAGCACACAAGAATTTAGTGCTCTGCCTTCTGTTGCAATAAAGAATTACAGTTTGTTCTTATGTCGGTCTCTCTCCATTATTGTTAGCGAGCATCAACTAACATGTGTATATGAAGGCATGTAATTCGAGTTTACTTGAATAGTCAACTCATAGACTCAAGACATAAAACTGGCGACGAGGATGAAAACAGCAA
The DNA here is from genome assembly GCF_964194155.1 of Cetorhinus maximus. Classification (NCBI taxonomy): domain Eukaryota; kingdom Metazoa; phylum Chordata; class Chondrichthyes; order Lamniformes; family Cetorhinidae; genus Cetorhinus; species Cetorhinus maximus. The sequence goes on from NC_135888.1 coordinate 90,967,548, forward strand.
AATTGTAAGATCCCTGAGTCCACAAGATGGGTGAGCAAAACGTTAGAAAGAGAATCTGTGCAATTTGTGTAAAATAGGCAGCACTCAGAGCAGAAAGCAGTGCTGCAGTTTTAAATTTTAAAAAAAAGAGAAAAGAAAGAAAACCCCTGCAGAATCATGATTGTGGGGATCCTGCCAAAACTCAAAAAGAACGTGAAACACAGCACAGAAAAGCCAACAGCTGCAGAGACGGAGTTAAAAAAGAATGATGCCTGCTCTTAAAGCAGCAAAACATTTAAAGTGGTACATACAAGAAAAAGGACTACATACAGAAAATTATAAGAGACCCCAGGGAAAGGGCAAATCTGCGGAAGGCAAAACACAAATCGATCGACAGCAGTCAAGAAAGCTGCGGTGAGCCAAACACCTGAATTCATCATTAACTGAGAAGCCCATTGGAAATGCAGTCCCCTTGCAGTCATTCATGATGCTGCAGTTCAGACTTGTCGATCCATTCAAACCCATTTCAGATGACTGGTCTCAGTATGTCGAACGCCTGGCATCCTTTTTTACCGCTAATGATGAATGGGAGAAGAAGAAGAGGGTGATTCTTTTGGCCTCATGTGGGAGGAAAACATACGGCCTGATCCACAGCCTTACGCACCTAGCGCCCCAGACTCGAAGACTTTCGCCGAGTTAATAAAAATTATATAGAGCCACCTGAGACCAAAGCCCTCAGTCACTATGCAACGCTTCAAGTTCAATTCAAGGAATAAGCTTCCAGGGAAGACAATAGCTGATCATGTCGCCGTTTTAAAGGCATCAACTGAACATTGTGAATTCAGAATGCCCAATGGCGATATGTTGAGAATCTAACTGATATGCGGGATTGGAGATGATACTATTCAAAGGCATTTGCTAGCCGAACCTAGTCTAGACTTCAGTAAGGCATTAGAATTAGCCATAGCCATGGAGAGTGCTGTTAGAAATTCGGAAGCTAAGAGAGATAAACAAAATAGCGCCATCCATCTGGTAGAGCGGGACAGACCGGCAACAAAAGGCACAAAACATCGGACCCCACAGAAAGGCGGGAAATGCCCCCTATGCACAATCATTAAAGAAACCGCATTACTACAGTGAAAACTCACAAAACGAATGAGAGAAATGCATCAAGGCATCCAGTGGGCTATTGACAATTCAAACAAGTCAAATGTTTTTTCTGCCACCACTATGGTCACATAATATGGTACTGCAGAGATAGGCTGAGACAGCATTTTAAAGACAGAGGGAGAAATTGTAAAATATGTCTCATGGAAGAACCAGAATAAATAGAATCAGACATCTATTCATTTTCTAACCTGAAAGTGGGTAGAACTGAGCTAATCCAAGTAGTCATTATAGTCAATGGACAACACATTAAGATGGAAGTTGATACTGGAGCATTGATGTCTGTCATTGGAGAACATACATTCAGATACTTGAAGATTGGAAGTTTCAGACACTAAACTGAGAAAATACACGGGTGAAGGAATAAGACTGAAAGGATTATGTCGAGTCTCGGTGATGTATGGAGATCAATCTGAAAGGCTGCACATGATAGTGGCACTGTGGATATTGGAGAGGGCCTCAGCTTACTAGGTCACAACTGGCTTGAAAAGATTAAATTGAAATGGGCTGAAATTTTTCAAATTACAACGAAAGGCTTACAGGGATTGTTGCAAAGGTATGCTTCCGTTTTCAACGATGGGTTAGGAAGGATTCGAGGGCTACAGGCCAGAATCCGTGTAGACCCAAACACAACCCCTAGATTTATTAGAGCCAGACCAGTCCCTTATGCTCTACGGGGCAAGGGTGAAACCGAACTGAACAGACTGGAAAAATTGGACATCCTACAACCAGTGCAATTTTCTGAGTGGGTGGCACCCATCGTACCTGAACTGAAGATGGAACAAAGCATGTGTTTATGCTGTGACTATAAGCTAACTGTCAATAAAGTGGCCAAACTTGAAAGACACCCTATACCCAAGATTGAGGAATTGTATTCGAAATTAGGCATGAGCCATGCCTACCAGCAGGGAGCATTGGAAAAGGACTCTAGGGAATTCGTCACCATTAACACACACCGAGGATTGGATCAATACACACGTCTTTCCTTTTGCGTCTCCTCAGCGTGTGCTATTTTCCAAAGAATGATGGAAAACTTGCTTCTAGGATTGCCCCATGTTATCGTTTACTTGGATGATGTATTGGTCACAGGACTGGCCAACGATGAACACTTAGCAAATCTAGAAGAGGTGCTCAAACGCTTCGCATAAGTGGGGGTATGTTTAAAATGAGAGAAGTGCCTGTTCCAAGCAAAAGAGGTAGTTTACTTGGGCCACAAGGTTGATGCGCAGGGCCTGCATCCTGTGGAAGAAAAAGTCCAGGCCATTTGCGAGGTACCTGCCCCGAGAAATACCACAGAGCTTAAGGCCTTCTTAGGCTTGGTAAACTATTATGGCCAATTCCTCCCAAATCTTTTGACTGTGCTGGCCCCATTGAATGGCCTGCTTAAGAAGAACCAGAAATGGAGTTGGCAAGCCTGATACCAGGATGCCTTCCTGCAAGTGAATCGATTGTTAAAATTGTCCGCCTTGTTGGCCCACTTTGACCCCAAGAAGGAATTAATTTTAACATGTGACACGTCCCCTTATGGAATAGGGACTGTCCTTTCACGTCAGATGGCAGATGGCTCTGAATGACCCATTGGTTATACATCTCGCGCACTCAGTGTCGCAGAGCAACGATATTCCCAGATTGAAAAAGAGGGCTTATCCATTGTGTTCGACATCCAGAAGTTTCATTAATACCTCCACAGTCGCCATTTCCATATTATATCAAACCACAAGCCTCTACTGGGATTATTTGAAGAAGATATAGGGATACCCCCTATCGCATCAGCACACATCCAAAGATGGGCACTAATATTAGCTGCCTACGAATACATTTTTATTCACCATTTGGGTAGTCAGATCGCACATGCTGACGCACTAAGCCGCCTTCCCCTGCCAGCTAATAACTGGGAGGCTCCGATTTCCCAGGAACTGGTCTTAGTGCTAAATTTTCTGGATTCCTCCCCTGTTCAGACCAGACAAATCCGCGAGTGGCCAAGCCGGGACCCGCTATTATCTATTGTCCGGGAGCAGGCTCTTGAATGGCTGGTCAGGTGGATCTAAATCTGAGGACATGAAGCCATATTCTGATCGCAAATATGAACTCTCCTGCATATTACTCTGGGGAGGGCGGCGAAGGCCATTATTAGCCGAGCTACATAGCGCTCACCCGGGCATTGGCAGAATGAAGATGCTCATACACAGCTATTTGTGGTGGCCAGGCATGGACTTGGATATCAACACCCTGGTCAAACTTTGCCTTCAATGCCAGCAGGTGCAAAAGCTCCCCCGCTTAGCTCCATTGCTCCCATGGGAACAGCCAGGGTGGCCATGGGTGCGCCTCCACGTCGATTATGTTGGACCCTTCTTGGGCACAATATTCCTTTTACTGATTGACTCCCACTTCAAATGGATGGATGTCTATGAAGTCTGGTCGCCCACGTCGGCTGCCACCAAAGACCGTTTGTGGCAGAGTTTTGCAGTGCATGGGTTGGCGGAGGTTCTCATGTCCAACATCGGGACTGCTTTTACCAGCGGGGAGTTCCACAGGATCCGACCCTTAATGGCATTACCCATACCAAAACCTCACCCTCTCACCCAGCATCGAACGGCATGGCTGGGCGGGCAGTCCAAACCTTTAAATCCGGGATGAAAAAGATGGAAGGGGATTCCATCAGCACGGGATTGTCCTGGTTCTTGTTCGCATACCGGACTACGCCACACACAACTACTGGCATTGCCCCTGCAGAAATGCTAATGAAGAGACGTCTCTGCACCACCTGACCCTTATCCAGCCGAATTTAGAGGGGAGGGTGGGGAAAAGCCAAGAGATGCAGAAGACCAGGCACGATGGCCATGTTCGCGAAAGAACTTTCACGGTGGGAGATGCAGTCCTCACGAAGACCTTCGGAATTGGGCCCAATTGGCTGTTAGTCGAGGTGAGTGCATTAACTGGACCCCTCTCCTATAATGTATCGGTAAACAGCCGAATATTTAGATGACACATGGGTCATCTTCACAAAAGAACACCAGTCCCACAAGGAGAAATGCAGTCTTCATCTACGCTTGAGTCTGTTCCACATCTAGAGGACAGGTCATGTGATTTGGAAGTGCCAGTGGGGCCTGTGGGACCTGAGGGGGTCGGGGAGACAAACCTTCCAATTTCCACTGAGGAACCTCGTGGACAACTGTCTCCTGAAAAGGAGGTCTCAGAAAAACCAGCCAAGGTTATTGAGCTGTCATGCTCAGCATGTCCGAGAAAGCCTCCTGAGAGGCTTGATTTCTAAATAGCTATTAGTGTAAATAATTCACTTCATTAAGTTTGTCAACTGTATTTTTTAAGTAAAGGGGGAGGGATGCGGTAAAGTGGAGTACCACGTACCTTTAAGAGAATGCAAGTGGACTGACCATGTGACGGTACTGACCAATCAATGTACAGCACGGGCTACTGGTTAACTGTAAGTCTAGAGCTGGAGGTGGTTGTGGGAGCGTGCAAAGATTTAGTGTTCTGCCTCCTGTTACAATAAACAATCACAGTTTATTAACATGCCAGTCTCTCTCCAATATTGATAGCGAGCATCAACTAACAAGTGTACATGAAGGCTTGCAATTCGAGTTCAATTGAATAGTGAACTCATAGACTCAAGAAATAAATGTTGTCTCCCTGGATATTAATATTTCTGGTATAGTTGCTGGACTTTACTGACTTTCCAGCTCTGATGTAGGTTGAATATGGACTCTGTTTCTTCTCAGCTGCTTACTTGTTTCAGTCTCAGTTATGTATAACTTTGGTGTCTTGGCTTCAGAAACAACTTTTGCTGGGCTCCTGGTTTTGATGATTGGATCTTGTACATGTACACTTTGCCCTTTCAACAGCTCAGGTCAGGATTTAGCATGTTTGTTGAAGTGTTGACCTCCTCTTTCCTGTGCTTCAGTGAATTGTTGTCTCATTTCCTCCTACTCTGCCTGGCAGAGTAATCTTTAATTTTCTTCCTTTCAGCAACTCTGCAGGAGGTTTCATGTCAGCCTTGAGAGGGGTGGATCGGAGTGACAACAGGGCAAGATTTGGGCCTTCCTTTGTCTCTTGGCGTTTTGCAAGGATTCTTTTGAACGTCTGGATGTGCCTTTCTATAAACCTGTGTCCTTGAGGGTAATGTGGTGATGATGTTGAACCCATGATGTTCAGCTTCCTTAACTTCCCTGGATGTGAACTGGGTGCCATTGTCACATATTAATCTTTCAGGAATCTATGCTCAGCAAACAGAGCCTGTATTGCTGAGATGAATGTTGTGGCTCTCAAGTCTTTATCTTCTGAATAAAATGAAACTTTGAGTAGTAGCCTGCGACCATGAGGTATCATTCTTGATTGTGTGTGAATAAATCGGCTCCCACAGTATGCCACGGTCCTGGTGGTACTTCAGTAGCTATCATCTTCTCTTTCTGCTGTGTGTTTCTGTACTTCTGGTATACATTGCATATAGATCCCATTATTTTCAATATCTTTGTATACACCTATCAAGTACACAGCTGATCTGGCTCTAAGCTTACACTTTTCCATTCCCATGCTGTTTTCATGTATCTTCTGCATTGTTTTGGGTGTGATTATTCTGGACCCAGCTGGCAGAACACCATCCTCCAGTGAGGTGTCATCTCTGATAGACCAGTACTGCTGTATTACCGGCTGTGTCTGCTGTATCTTATCAGGCCATCCCTTGACCACTTGCTGAAAGAGCATCTATAATTCCTCATCTTTACTGGTCTCATCTCTGGCTGGAATTTTCCAGCCACCCTGTCATGGGGCCAGCGAGCCACTGAAATCTTTGTTCACATCGGCGGGACGGAAGATCCCGCTGGCGACAGGAACTGGGAAATCCCAGCCTCTAATTTTACTGTTTTGGTGGTGTTCCATTCAGTAGGTGATGAATCTTTATACCCAGATCTTATTTGCATCTGATCAGAGGAGGCTTTTCAATGGGTGTACTCTCTTTAACCCTCAGTGTCGCCTCCTTTACTTCATGGTTACCGAGATAATTTGCAGCTCTTCACAACTGCTTAACCTCAGGTTAGCAGGACCCTCCATTTCAGTGATGTAGAACATACAGTTAACATCTTTTTCTGTGTGTGTCTATCTGATTTGGTTTGTTCCTAGCTGTCGAATCACAGCTCCCCCGTATGCTGTTAGTGTGACATTGTTCGGTTTCAGAAAACCTTTCTTTAGATAACTATTTTCTTCCAAATTTTCAGGAACGACCTTCTAGTATAGTCTGAGCGGGGTGATGTTACTCTGCGCTATGTCAATCTTCACCTTCAGATTTATTGCTGTAGGCTTTTCTCTCACCCTCTCCCTGATCTGAATGGTTGAGTGAGTTTCTTTTCTCTGGGAACTGTTGCATTCAGCCATTTCATGCAGTTGTATGGTTCCTATGTCTATCGTGTTCTCAGACTCACTGTCATCTTCCAGGGTATGGATATTTTGATTTCCTTTCCTGTCCATTCGCCCAGTTGTTCTGGCTTTCGTGCTTCGTACACTGCCTTCAGCCTTTGTTCTGCATAACTTTGCTCAATGATTGGCCTTTCCACAATCCCTGTAGATTGATCTATATGCAAGACATTTCCTTCTGCCTGTGAATTCATATGGTTGTCCACAGCTCCTGCATGACTTTCTCTCTGTTTGCTGTACATTCTTGTGTTTCTGCTGCACTGCATTAACCCCGTTGTCTTTCTCTTGGCTTAACTGAAGGCTAGCCATTTGGGTCGTCGGCATCTTCAGTTGCCTGCTCATGGCTTTGTGTGCTCTGGCAGTGTCTACAGCCTGTGGTATTGTGAGCTTGTCCTTCCCGATTAGCATTTTCTGTACTTCAGGCTGTGCATAACCACAAATTATTTGATCTATCGGCCTTTCATCTGTGTCCTTAAACTTACATTTTCCAGCTGCATTTTTAAAACCTTGTTATAAAGTTATCAATAGGCCCGCCCAATTCCTGTCTGAGGCCTTGAAATTCATAGTGGCAGACCCAATGATTCGATTTTGGATCGAGATGGATGCTGAATCTGTCAAAATTTTAGTCTGGATCTTTGCTGTCCTCTTCAGTAAGCTCCCAGCTATTAAATAAATTTAATTCTACATCTCCTGGATATAGCTGACCATCTCTTCATTGCTGGTGCCTTTTAGGAAAATACTGAATGTCAATCAGCAATTTTGTTTAACCTTGACAAATGCTTCTATGACATCATCAGCTTCCCAATTCATTGTGGGCTGTAACTCTGCATTAATTGCTGTGCCAACTGACATTTCACTTTTCGTTTTCACACAATTCACTAAGTTTTCCTTCTGGCACTAACATGGGTTGATTTTCCAAATCAGCGCTAAAATAATCTAAAATGCTTTAGGTTTGCTCACAGACACTTGCTGCCACCATGCTGTGCTCTTGTTGTCTTTTATTTCCCAGATGCTGTCAATAATCACACTTTAAGCTTGAAAAGATCAGAAACTCTTCATGTTTAATTTTGCCATGCTGTCTGGTTCAATAGAAAGACCAGATTGAACTGGTGCTCTAACACTTCACTTGCATCTCTAGTGCAGCCATGAAATGTGGCCCCCTGGAACACTTATACATAACATATTAGTCCCTAGCTAATTAGCTCCTAGCTATTTACAGATAATACAGCAATATATAACAATGGAGATTTCTTCTCCTTGGACCGTCAGAAGTTTTCTGTTGTGATATTCACACGCTTGAAAATGCTGGTCAGTTCAATTGCAGTCCTCCCCCAGAAAGAACGCATGCAGAAGATCAGCTTTCAAGGGCTTTTTTCCCTTTAAACACAATGCCTTTTGGGGATCAGCTGACATGGGTCCCCCAACTTCAGAGCCTCCCCTGTCACATGATCCAGCAGCAAGCACACATCACACATATTCAAGGGCTTTCTGCTACATGACCAGGTTCAGGCAGCTGCATCCTTCTCATGCTAGATCCCCAGTGTCCTCTGTGCCCACCTACACGTGCCACAAAGGTAGAACTAAATCCCGCCCAGTATTTCAGACCTTTTTTGTGTGATGGATCTTTTACTTGTAATGACAAATTCCTGACATAAACCCCTGGCCTAACTTCTGAAAAACAATTTAGGCTATAAAGAAAAAAAACACGCTATTGTTACAGAAAACCTTTCTTAAATCAGTGTACAATTATTTGCTATTAAACTAGCAAGTAAAGAAATCTAATGATTTATGGAGATCAACAAATGATTTCATGAACCCTTTTGAGATCAGTTATTGGATTTCCATGAGTTCATGTACTCCTCAGTTGGAGAACTTATATTATTCATATTTAGGGAACCAGTCACAAATAAAATTAACTAAAAAGTGCCTTTATTTCAGGTATCAGAATTCTTCCATTTTCTTCTATAGCTTTTTTGTTTTTTTGTACAAAATTTGAAAAATCATTTAAAATTACCAGCTGAATAAATGTTATTACCACAAAAGATAATTAAATTAACCAGAGATAGCTGAGATTTTAAAGTAATTTTCTGAGCATGGACTGGGCTACGCATGTGCCATCAGTATGGTTGAAGAGAACGACTCTTTCTGCTGCAGATATCTTAGTTCCATTACATTGTAGTTTCATATGTGCAGCACAAGAGGGCACAAGTGGCTTTAGCTAAACATTTCCACATAATCAAAAGTGCTTCAAGTACCGTGTGTTCTCCCAAGTATGATCCTTGGGGTACTCCGGTGGTCACAGCAGTTCAATTAATACTGCAGTTAATCACCGTCTTTTGTTTCTTTCTTTTTTCATTTTATTGACCAATTTACGGTATTCTCTTTTAAAATATTTTATCAACATGACTCTTGTGATTTGTCTTAGTAGATTATAGAAACATAAGGGCCAATATTAACTCAGGATGAGTGACAGGGCCAAAGCAGGTGGTAAACTATCTGCCCCTTGGAGTATGAGGCCCTGGAGAATTTAACTCTGGGTCATTGTTTAAATGTCCCAACCTTGACTCTAACCTGAAGAGGGGTAAGAAACCATCAGCATGCGGGAATCAAAATTATTTACTAATTTCATCATTTCGAAGTGTGTTGAATTCACTTCCTACTCAACACATTTGCTGTTTACAATGAGTTGTTGTGAAAGCTGCTTTTTGCTTGTTACCAGATGTCCTTCACATTTACAAAACAATGCATGCTGCTTTCTGACACTGGAAACTATTACATTATAGGAAGATAAAATATTTGTACCAATCACTTACCAGAATGTTCAATCCCAGTGTCCTTTATTTGCAGGTACCCTTATTTGCAAAATGGTCACCGTGTACACAGTAATGAGATGAGACAAATATCCTGGACTTGGCTGTCATCCCTGCAGTATCCCTTTTCTTTTTCCATCACTGGGATCATGGCTATTTCTGAAGCCCTACCAGAATATGTCATTTCAGTTCTATTTTCTGTTTGGTGGGTTTCCCAATTCACTGCCATCCCAAGGTCCTTTTCTATGGTGGGAGAGATGCCCTGATCCTTGGATCTGCTAAGCTGACAGTGTGCACAGGGTGGGGTGGCTTTGGTAAGCCCGAGCACCAGGGGGATGCCAGCCAATTTAGGGATATTAGTGTTCTGCAGAGCCCCTCCTTTTGTGTGCTGAAACTTCTAAGGTTTGAAAAGCAGGGTTGTTGGTAGGGAGGAAGCTGTGAGCAGCTCATCTGTACCTGAGGTACTGGTGGAGTCAGATGTGACCTTCCAATCACAGCTTTACTTTTATTTGCTCTCTCACTCATCTTTTCCACTGCTTTTAAGTGCTTGGTTTGCACTTTGTGCTTGTTGCTCTTTTATTCTGCACAGCCACATTCACACTCTGCATATTCCTCTGCTCTGCATTTAACTTAGAAATATCTGACAATATTTGACAGAAATAGGAAAAAAAGTGAAATTGGGTGACGTGCTGCTCGACAGACTGAATTTTGAAAGACTGTTCAGTGCAGTTTCTGACTTCATGAAATGGGGAATTCTTTACCCACCATCCATAGTGTCAGAGAAACTGCTCTATCCCTAGAATCGAGCTATGCAAACATTCAATCCCAAAGATAGAACAGTTTTTGTGCCATTATGGATGCTGGGCAAAGACAGCTCCATTTCACGCAAAATGTTTCTTTCACTCATTGCCACTACACGCTTTCCTGGTGGTTTTAAGATGCAAACAGACTTGATACATTGAAGGACTATTTGGGACTGACAATTAGTATCTATTTTAAGCATGTGTCCTTTTTGGGGGCATCCATTTGTACAGGTTTCAATGGAGCTTTAAATGTGTTTACTACGAAAACTGCCTTTTATCATTAAACCCTTCTTTATTCTTCTTAATGAGTTCTCTGCCCAAAGGCAGGTCCATGGCGATTATTCGCCAAACCACAGCAAAGTGCCATAAGTTTTTACTATGGGTAGGTTGAGGAAGCAAGCTCCAAGTCTACTTCAGCTGAATGGGGATTACTGACATTAATCTAATCAACAAACTAGCCAACTAACCAACTGAACTAACCGTTTTCCCCTCTTCATTATTGTCACTTCACTATAAACACAACAAGGCAAACCAGAAATGTGTGAAAATGCTCTTAGACATGAGATTTTACACTCAAGACTTCTTACATAAGTGAAATTGCATGACCCCATTTCTTTCATACAAGACAAAGAATGTTGTGTCCTAGATTGATGGACCTTTTTGGCACATTCTTACTGCATTTCCAGTGGCAGTGTGGAAGATATGTCCAGAATAAAAGACTTTTATCACACTCGGCGATTATTCGCCAAACCACAGCAACGTGCCGTGATTTTTACCATGGGGAGGTTGAGAAGGCAGACTCCAAGCATACTTCAAGTGGAACGGGGATTGCTGGCATTAAACTGCCTTTGGGCAGAAAGCTCAATAAGAATAGAGAAGGGTTTAATGATAAAAGGCAGATTTAATAGTAAACACATTTACAGCTGCATTGAAACCTGTACAAACAGACACCCCCAAAAAAGAACACGTGCTTTCCATGACCTCAGGATGCCCTAGAGCTCTTTATGGCCAATGAAATACTTTGAAGTAAAGCCACTACTCCTGCCCTCTCAGGTAGATGTACTGAAGCACTAATTCAGCGAAGTGTAAGGAGTGATCATAGGTGACCTGGTCAGCATTTATCCATCAATCAACACCTAAAACAGATGATCTGGCCTTTTATTTAACTGCTATTTGTTAAAGCTTTCTGTTACAAATTGGCTACTGTGTGCAGAATTAAATACTCTCCTCTGCGGTAAATTTGGAGGTAGTGGGGGTGGGCATTTCATCAAGTTATAGTGTGCAAGGTGGGGACCTCACTGCCATCCCACTTCTGGCCCGATTAAATCCAGGCAGGAAGGCTGATGGATGGCCTTCCTGCCCAGATACCAACTGATGCTTTAAGTGAACAATTAATGCCCATTTAAGGGCCCCATCCTGCTGGCGCTGATATTCAACCAGCGATGAGTGGGGCAGTCGCCATGTGGGAAGTTTGAAGATCAAACCCTGTTCAGTTTGCTTGCAGGCTCCCAGGGTGGTGTATGGGGTGGTGGGGGTTCGGGGGAAGGGATCCATCATTCAAAGGCACTCAGTGGCTGATCAAGAGTCCAACAGGATGCTCAATGATGTGCCTGGTGGCCCAATGGCTGTGATTGTACCGGAGCTGTTCAGGCATGGTGGGATTGTGGAGGGGTCTCATCAGCCAGGTGTGCAGGGGTAGCCCTTTCCCTCAACCAGCCATCATCCCAATCCTGGAAAGGTAGAATAATCGGAGGATGGTGTTGATAGTCGACTGTTTCAGGATGAAGGTGTGCTGACAGCTGCCTGCGCAAATGGCACAGATTTACATGTGATGATTATTAATGAATTGAAAGCTCCTCCTATGTGTGAACCTGGTGGATAGTCTTCTAGTGCTTTTATGGCTCTAACTCTGTTCTCGTGGTTGAGTCTTAGCTTAGCTTGTCCACGGTTAGGATTGTTAGAGATTGCTGGAGACAAGGCTATTGGTAAACCTTACCTTTTATTAGACATTCTTCTAACTATATACAAGTCAAGGTTTAGCATAAGGCTTCACACAGGCCATCCCTCAATAGGCTCTGTTGTCATGTGATCTTACATCACTGATGATGTAGACAATCTATTTACATTAACCTTTTATATTATGTCTCCCCCCCCCCCCCCCGCCCAAGTCTCTGTCTCTGTTAAATACATTATTTATATTACCCTACATTTCCCCCAGAAGTCTCTGCCTTCATCCTTGGTTCACAGAGATAACCGTTGTGGTGGTTTCATCAATCTCCTCAACCTTGTTCTCATCTCTTTCAGATGAGGTATTGGATTCATCTTCTCCATGTTCTCTCTCGAACTCAGTAGAGCAGTATGTGAATCATCAGAGACAACCAGCTTGCTGCTCAGGTCATCTTCCTGATCATCTGGGTAACTGGTCCATTCCATTGATGGTCTTCTCGTGGATATGAGTGCATTTCTGTTTCTTCTCACTATTCCATTTTCAATCTCCACAGGATAAGATCATGGATGTAGTGTTTTTTACCAAAACCTGGCCTTTGTGATTTTGGTCACAAATCCATACTGACTCTCTTGCCTGAAGTTCTGGTAAGTTCTGTACTCTATGGGCAGAATCGTCCCAGAATTGCACTAAGTGCAGTAGCGATCGAGAAAATTAACATTTTACCCACAGGCCACAATGGCGACTTTTCACACTATATCATCCAAATCCCACCTCATTAATCATGCATTCCCGGGAAACACGTTGTTGTTTCAATGGCGGGCGGGCTCTCATTCACCCGTCACCTCGCCACTTCATCATGCCGGGCGCCATATTTAAAGTGCTGACGCATGCACACTTCTTAGTGCTTCCAGCCCAGGACTGCTGCATGGAAGACATGGCCCTGAAAAGCAAGAAAATTACAGCCCCGCCCTGTTCAGTGATGCATCCTTTGAGCACCTTTTGGATGCCGTGGAGGCCCACCATGATGTCCTCTACCCCAGCTTTGTCTGCAGGATGGGCAGCAACATCACCAATCCAGCATGGGAGGCGGTGGCAGCAGTGTTCAGCGCCAACACCCTGCAAACGAGGACAGCCACATAGTGCCGAAAGAGGATGAATGGTCTAATCCGCTCCGCCAGGGTAAGTCACTCTTCTCATTACTCTCAACTCACACACTCACAAACCCATCACACATCCACAGGGATTTCAAACCTCAAGGGACAACACCACTAACTCTCACATACACCCTCACATCTCCATCAGGTTCATATCCTCTGGAGATCACATCCTCATCCTGTCCATACCTCCGCTCAGGACACAAATATTCTATGCAGTGCCATGCATCCTACTCACTCTCTCCATCTGTTTTCATGCAGGAGAAGCTGGCTCAAATCAGGAGGGAGATGTCCCCGGCTGGGGATGGAGTGGTCCACATTACAGCCCTCACTCACTTTGAGGAGTGTGCCTTGCTCTGACTGATGAGGATGTGGATCGTGCCTGCGGCAATGGTGAGGTGGGCAGTGAACACCCACATGAGGGTCCTGCACCACGTCATCCCTCTCTCAATGCAACTGTGAGTGCTCTCTCTCTCCTGCTTTTGACTCTGCTGCCATGCACTAATTATCTCTACTTTGGTTCATAGGGAGCTCTGCCAAGTGGCTGACACCCTCAGCCAGCCAGTCCCTCAGCTCCATCCACATCCTCACTTCCAGCCAAGAGGACTCCTCCTCCATTGAAGAGTTGGAAATAAGCAGCCTGAAAGACCTGCCACATGGCTTACCCACACCCTGCACCAGTGCAGGGACATACACCTCAGTGGAACCTAGATCTAGAGCAGGCTCAGGTTCACAATCTGGTGGTCACCGCACGGACATGTGTCGCAGCAGGAGGAGGCAGGTTCGGTTGAGCTCCGTGGCACTCGGAGGACTGCTGGGGAAAAGGCATCTGTGAGGTCCGAGTCAGATGAAGAGCCTCTGGATTTGGCCTTCGAACTCATGGTGTGAGTCAGCAGAAGAGGGGAAACATCACACAGAGCTTTTGGAAGTCCTCAACATAGTGATATGTGGAGTGTATCTGCCTGCTGTCTGATGAAGTGATGCCCACACATGAGCGCATTGAAGTTTCCATGGGGAGGGTGGTGGATGCCATGGACACCCTGGTCAAGCAGAATGAGGAGGTGCGCTCAGACCTGCATTCCATTGCGGTAGTCATGGGTGAGTTCCTGCAGTGGCAAAGTGAGAGGGAAACGGGCCACCTCGACGTCCCTCCAGGTGCTCCTTCTCCTCAAGGAGTCAGGCTGGGGCCCTCGGGCACCCAAAGCGAGGAGGGGTGGCAGCTGGACAGCCCTATGTCATCCACTCAGGAATCTCAAAGGCTATCTGCTCCCTCCGAGTCCCCTTTGTGTGTGACCCTCTCAACCTCATCCTCTGTCATCGCAGAGGGAGCAGCTGGTCCACAGGCTGTGATTCTACCGGAGCTGTTCAGGCATGGTGGGGTTGTGGAGGGGTCTCATCAGCCAGGTGTGCAGGGATCAACCAGCCATCATCCCAATCCTGGAAAGGTAGAACAGTGCGGGGATGGTGGTGATAGTCGACTGTTTCAGGATGAAGATGTGCTGACAGCTGTCTGCGCAAATGGCACAGATTTGTATGTGATGATCATTAATGGAGTGTATAAAGTAGAATAGTGGGGGAAGCAAGCCGGGGCCCACAAGGCTTCGACTCTCCAGAGGACCCATGCCGAAATCATCAGAGGCAACAGGGCCAACCATTGCAAAGGCCATCTCCACCCCTGCTACAGATGTCAGAGCAACACCTAAAAGCCTAAGGCCTAGAAAAGTTAAGGATTTCTGAACACAAGTGGTTGCGTGGGTGAACACATTTTGTCACTTTATAATTGGAAAATATATTCACTTTCACTGAATAATGTGCAATGGTGTCTTTCAGATTAATTTGCAGGCTTTGCGAGTCCTCCCCCTGCATCGCCCCCACCCCCACTAGCAGTCATTGACTCCGCAGACCCCTCCCTTGCATGTTCACCTGGACATCTCCCCGTCCGGGCTCCTTCACCCTTGGAGAACTCCTTCCCCCGGACTCCTCACCGCCCCCCCCCACCCCACCCCGCGGACACCTTCCCCAGCCCATTAGTCCTTCCGCGTTCCGCTCCTTCCTCCACCCTTACTTCTTCCTCTCCCCTTACTCCTTCTCCCCTCCAGACTCCTTCCTCCCTCAGGACTCCTTCGACACCTGGACCCCTTCCTCCCACTGGACTCCTTCCTCTCTCCAGGCTCCTTCCTTCCCCAGGACTCCTTTTCTCCCCGAACTCCTTCCCCTCTCTGGACTCCTTCCTCCCTCTAGACACCCTCCCCTCTCCTGACTCCTTCCCTCCCATCCCCCGAACTTCCTTTACACCTTCCTCTCCCCTTACACATACCTTCCCAGTTACTGCATTCTCCCCCGTTACCCCCTCCTCCCCTGTGCTCCCTCCCCCTCCCAAACTCACCCCCCTGACACCTTCGCTCCCCCCTCCCAACCTCAAACCCCAGACACCTTCTTTTCCCCCTCCCAACTTCACCCCCACAGCACCTCTTTCCCTTCCCCCCAACCTCACTCCGCACCTCACCCACCACCTGACACACCTTCCTCTCCCAATCAAACCTAGACCTTCCTCTCCCACCCTCCTGTTACATCCTCCTCTCCCACTCACAGCTGGACCTTCCTCTCCACCCCCATAGCAGACCATGGCCAAGACACTGAAGTCCCAAAGCAGATCCTCAATGGTGACTTTCTACCTTCCATGAGCTGCTTCCCGTCAGAGCCACGTCCATGAGAATCCACCCAGCATGTAATGGATGTTCCTCCAGGACCCCATTGTTGTTGAGCCCCAGCATCTTCTGCTCTTCAGATGTCCGCGATGTGAGCAAGGCCCTGACAGTAAGTCCCGACTTCTGCATGTCACACTCGTTAAGACGTGTTCTGCACCAGCGTGTTTTCTTGACGATGTGGGCGGTAAATTTGACGTGGATGGTTGATTCCGGCAAACTGGGCTTACAATAACATGCAGATGTATTACAAAGAAGTTCCTGACATCCGACAGCAGGAAGTGCGGCCAGCCATTGATGGGCAGAGCGGACGATTGCAAATTGGTTTCATGATGCCATGAAACCGATTTTTGGCCTTCTCACCATATTGTGCGCTCACGCTACCAAACACGCCCAACATCTGGGGACACTGAAAATTCCGCCCTATGGCATTGGTTATAGTTTATGGTTTGATTTGCATGATACTCATCTCCCTTACTCTCTCTATATCTGCTACCTTGAGGCATGGCATAATGGCATAAGTATGTGTGAAAGAACAGGAAGCTGAGGCCGCAATCACCTTCGCATTAGAAGTTTGCATAGAGCGAGACCATTCTGGAGTGGTGTGGAATGGTAGCTCCACAGTGCCAAGTTGATATTGTCATTTTTCTTCAACAAAGCCTTTACCATCCTTACCCCTCTTTCAGCCAGCCCATTAGCTTGCATGTATTTGGGTGAGCTAGTCATGTGGACAAACATATAGGCTTCTATGAACTACTTAAAACATTCTTTGGCAAACCGTGGGCCATTGTCTGAAATAACTAGGTCTGGAATACTGTGTGTGGAAATAAATTATTTTAGTAACGTAATGACAGCTTCCAAAGTGGTACCATACAGATGCTTAACCTTGATCTACTGGAGTAATAGTTAACAGCTATGAGGAATGTCTTCCCTTTGAGCTAAAAAGATCCATTCTGAAATGTTCCCATGGTCTGGATATTAATGAAGATATCACCAGTGGCTCTGTTTGCTCCTGGCAATGATTGAAAGGATGATGCAGTTTAAAAAACATTCCTTCTAATGATTTTGAAATCCCTGTCCACCAAACAGAATTTGCTCTCTAGTGCATCTCTTTGTAATGCCAGCTGTCCCTGGTGTATTCTCTGAAGGTCTCGAGCCTGAGGACTCTAGGTATGACCGATCTCCCATCATGGAATCGGCAAGCCATCACGACACTGAAATGTCTCTGTTGCTCAAAGTATTGCTTCAGGATAAGATTATTTGGAATGTATTCTGGCCTTCCTTTGATGCAGTATTCCTGAATTAGAAGACATTCCTCATCTGCTTTTTGTGCCTCTATGTTGTTGCTGGTAGAAATTTTGTGGTCAATGAAGTATAGGACCTCACATCTTTAATGAAATTTATATCTCTTGTTCAGGCTTTTCAAGAGGAATGCATGACAATGCGTCCGCTGTAGTTCATTGTTCTTCTTAGATATGCTCAGTTGTAGCATCAAATCTCATCAATCTCAAACAAAATCTCTACACTCTTGGTGGCAGCTTTGCTAATTCTTTAGCGTTTAATAACATAACCAATGATTCGTAGCCTGTCTCAATGGTAAACTTTAGGCCTAAGACCTAATTGGCAAACTTCTCACAAGCTCATGTAGCTGCTAATGCTTCTTTTTCAGTCACAGTGTATCTTAGTCCTGTTTCAGTTAATGATCGAGATACATAGCACACTGGTCTGCGTTTACCATCTCTCTGACTCTGAAAGAATACTGCTCCTAGTCCAGTCAATGATGCATATGTGGCAACTATCATAGGCAGTTCTGGATCATAATGAGCCGATACATCTGATGAAATGAGCATCTCTTTTATCCTTTTGAAAGAAATTTGTTGATTTTCTTCCCAACACTATGCTCAGTCTTACCTTAAGCAATTGTCGTAGTCGTTCATTTACATGTGTCAGATTAGGTAAGAACTTCCCTATTTGATTCACCATTCCCATGAAGCGCTGAAGCTGTATGACATTGTGAGGTGACCGATATTCTTTGGTTGCCTTGTTTTTGTGAGGATCAGCCCTGATGCCTGAAGCATGAATGATGTGTCTCAGAAATTTAATGGTTGGTTGTGAGAACTCACATTTATTGTTAAGGGTTAGTCCTGCTTCTTGCACGCATTGCAACACTGCTCTCATTCTGGCATCAGGCTCTGATGTAGTGGACTCATGGATCAGGATGTCACCCAAGTGATGAATGACCCCTTCTAATCCTTCTAGAATACTCATCATTGTCTGCTGAAAAATCTCAGATGTTGATCTAATACCAAAGGGCAGTCGATTGAAACAACATCTCCCAAATGGTGCGATGAATGTTGTCAGCAGTTTGGATTCCTTGTTCAAAGGTAGTTGCCAGAAGCCACAATTTGCATCTAGTTTGGTAAAAATTGTGTTTTTTGCTAACCTAACCAGACTCTTATCCATAGACGCCAATGGGTGGATCTCCCTTTCCATAGCTTTGTTTAACTGTGTGAGGTCAACACAGATTCACAATGAGCCATTTGGTTTCAGTACTGGAATCATACCTGAACACCAACATGAGGGTTTGTTTACAGGTGAGGTTACTCCCTGGTGCAGCATTGACACTAGTTCTTGCTTCACCTTCTGTAAAATTGGGTGTGGAACTTTCCTTGGGGGAGGATCTTCTGGTTGGCGAGCGTGGGCGGGGCATGCTCACTGATGCGTAAAATGACATGGGATGAGGTCGGGCGGAACTCCCGGCGTCACTCCACGTCATTTCCATTTTCAGGTCAGCGGGGGCACAGCCAAGTCAGCTGCGCGCCCACCGAATTGTCAACAGCCTATTAAGGCTATTAAAAAACCAATTTAGATCATTAGTGGACCTGCCCGTCCAACCTTAAGGTTGGCAGGCAGGCTGGGAGCCCTGTCGGGCATCGGAAAAAGCATGAAACCTCATCCATGGGCAGGATGATGTTTCATGAGTGATTTAAAATCTGTACATTGAGTTTTAATAAAATTTATGGTCATGTCCCAACCGATCTCCCTGAGGCAGCACTTAGCCCCAGGGAAATCTATGTGCTTTTTCACGTATGTGCGCGAAAGAGCGCACTTCCTGCCGAGGGAACACACCCCCCCCGCCCCACCGGGCAGGGAGAGGGAGCACTGGGCAGGCCTTAGCAGCGTGCCCCCGATCGCCATGACCAATACCACCTAGAAGAACAAGAGCAACAGATAGCTGGGAACACCGCCACCTGGAAGTTCCCCTCCAAGTCACTCACCATCCTAACTTGGAAATATATTGCCGTTCCTTCACTGTCGCTGTGTCAAAATCCTGGAACTCCCTTCCTAACAGCACTGTGGGTGTATTCACACCACATGGACTGCATTAGTTCAAGAAGGTAGTTCACCACCACCTTCTCAAGGGCAACTAGGGGTGGGCAATAAATGCTGGCCCAGCCAGTGGAGTCAATATCCCGTGAATGAAATTTTTAAAATGGCAGCTACTTTTTCCCGTTTATGAGTAGATGTGCTGCTGCTTCTGTGTCCTACAAACTGCCCTGTGTCAATTGTTTTTCTCCATGAATCCTCCCTGTCACCTTGAATAAATATGTGATTTTACTTTCTCACTTCTGTCTACCTTGTTAACGACACAGCCTTTGAAAGTGTTAAATCCTCGCTCAACTGTAGAAAATCTGATAAAGTTTCCTCTAAGTCCAAGAACAATGCAATCCCAAATTTACTTGCTTTTTAGGTCTCCATATTCGTAATTCTCAGCTAGTCATTATAAATCATTAATGAAGGATTCTACGCTCTCTCCTTACCTTGGGTACTTTTATTGAACTTTGCCCTTTCTATCATTGTGTTCCTTCTAAAGCTGAAATATGTATCAAAATCTTTTATAACATCTTTGGATTTGCCATTTCTTCATTAATGTTCTGTCTGACCATTATGTCACCTGCACTACTGCCTATGGCATAGAGAAGTGTACTGATCTGTTCCGTGCTAGGCTTCTCTGCCATTCCCAAAGCAGTTCTATGCCTGATAAACCTTGAAGCCAGATTTGCCACTTCTCGGCTTGATCCAGGCCTCCCATGTGTTTGAAGTACTCTGGTAAGGGTTAGATTTTTTCCATGGCTTTTCTTCACTCTAACCTTTCTTTGAGACCTGTTGGTATTTTTCTCATACTGTCCTTTCCTCACGGTTGTTTTGCTTGCTGATTTTTTAGTTGCTGGGCTTTTCTTCCCTCTGCTGTAAGTCTTGCTAGGAATTTTATTCATTGCTTTTTCCATTGTGTTGATCACTAGCACCATCTGTTACCATCATTGTGGGCCTTAGCTTAGATTGTCCTTGATTAGGGTAGATAGAAACAGCTGGAGGCAAGGCTGTTGGTAAACTTTACCTTCTATTAAACACTATTCTAACTATCTACAGGACAAGGCTTAGCACAAGGCTTCACACAGAACCATCCCTCAATGGGCTCTGTTGTCATGTGACCTTCCATCACTGATGACTCACATATTTAACATTAACTCTTTACTCTACAATAATCACCTAACCATGGGGGAGGCCTGGGACAGCTGCAGACCTCAGAAATGTCTTATTTTGGTTTTTTTTGTGCCCACAGGAAATGATGCATCAGTTGGCCCTGTCAAACAGGGTACAGCGATCTGTTGTTGGGAGATGGAGGTAGTGTCCTCTGATGCATCTCATAAGAGCCAGGGCCAAAAATGTTAGGGTAGGTTTGACAGCTACTGGCAAAACATGACCACTTGGCCTGTTATGTTCTTCTATTCAACGTAAATATACCAATCACATGACAAGGATTGGTAAAACCATATTGTGGGTTATTTAATAGAAGATAAGACTATATACAAGCAGTGACTGGGATGCACAACTGACTTTTACTACTGCTGCTGAAGACTGAGTACAAAGTCATGTGGTTACACATCACATCCTGTCTCAGTGGTGGTGATTTATAGCAGTTTAAGATACATTCCATTAAAGGTACATGTAACTCACATCACAACATCCCCCTTTTTTCTAAACCAGAGGTTTACTCTTAAAGAATCAAACTATTTACATTGCAGCAAAAGAAACTAACATTGTATCTGAATGCCCCCTTAAATGAAGCAATAAACCTACAAGCCTCTGAAACATATCAGCAGTTTGCTTATCCGTCCAGGCTTAGTTATGGTGATCTTTGCTGAGACTGCTGTATGGCTTCAGAATGCTGGTTGGGGGATGCTGTGTTTGTGTTTTATCTTAAACTGTGTTATATGCACAATAGGATTATTCAGTGTTTCTGCTTGTGGTATTGTTCTGATTTGGCATCTGTTTCATCGCACTGCCGTGTCATTTGGTGCGGGTACTTTATTTGCTGACAATTTCTGCTGGATTGTATGTGCCAACTGTTTAGTTTTGTACTCAAATAACATTGAGATTGGATAATTCATAGGCATCTTTCATCATCTCCTATTTTTCAGTCAATGGTCTTATACTCCTGGGACTATCGACGAGTGATGACTGGAGAAAGTTGTCCGCGTTTATCTGGTGAATTCCACATTGGTCCCACAGAATGATGAAATTTGTAAGTTCAGAATGGGCATACGTATTCGGTGCTAACTGTGTTGTGTTGTCTGTTGATTGATGATCTGTGTTGTAGAGTTAGATGGTCTTCTCCCAGTGTCAGCATGAGTTTCCAAAGGTGATCCTTGTGGGCTGTGGTGCTCATCATTGTCTTGGTCATATCACTGATGGTGATCCAGGATGGGTCCCTGCACACCAGTAGGCCTGCGGGGCCTGTGGTATCTGCAACACAAAATATCTGGGGAGGGGAGACCAGGGTGAGTTGTTGTAGCGACACTTGAGTGTCATGGTGGCCAGGGGTTGGGGTGTAGACGGGAAGTGTGCAGAGTTTTGGGTGGTCGGGGGGTTGTCGGTTGATCAGGTATTCTGGGGGTCCAGTGGGGGGGTTGGAGGGGGATCAGTACCATGGCTACCCATGATTTTGAAGTGGTTTTAATCCTTCTAACTTTTCCTGGGTAACTATCCTGCTGAGGGAGTCACTACTATCCGAAGTCTCCCATTAAGTCGGAGCATCAGATGGTTCCCAGTGCAGGGTAATTGTCCAATGGGGCAGTTTAAACTTCCCGTGCAATCCTGTGCAGACCTTATCTGGGGACTTTGGGGTGAGGGGGACGTCCCCCAGCGCATCTTCTGGGGTATCTCCAGGGGTACCAGCCCCTGGGGAACAGAAGACCTGGGCCAAAAAAAGACTTGCATTCATGCAGCATTTTTCACACCCACCGGATGTCTTAAAATGCTTTACAGTCAATGAAGTACATTTGAATGGTGGTTACTGTTATAATGTTGGATACACAGCAGTCAGTTTTCACACAGCAAAATCCCACAAACAGCAGTGTGATAATGATCAGTTAATGAGTTTTTCTGATGTTGACTGAAGGATAAGTATTGGCTAGGACACTGTAGATAACTCTCCTGCTCTTCTTCAATATCATACTTTTACATACCTGAGAGGGAAGACAGGGCTTTGGCTTAATGTCTACCTGAAAGACAGAACTTTTGACAATGCAGCATTCCGTCAATACAGTACTAATCTATCAGCCTTGATTTTTGTGCTCAAATCCTAGTGCAGAATTTTCCATGCCCACTGGCTTCGGGCGTGTTTGGTGGCGTGAGTGGACAATATGGCAGGAAGGCCAAAAATTGGTTTCATGATGTCGTGAAGCCAGTTTGCAATCGTCCGCTCCGCCTATCAATGGCAGGCTGTGTTTCCTGCTGTTTGATTTTGGAAACTTCATTGTATTACATCTGCATATCATTATAAGCCCAGCTTGCTGGAATCACCCCCCCCCCCCCCCCACCCCACCACCACCCCCCCGGCCGTGCTGGATCATCCCAAGCACATCGGCGGCCACAGCTGTACATATAAGTACATAAGTGACGTGCACCTGGCAAGCTGCACTTCACTCAGAACTTCGAGGTTTGTTTTCCTACCTTGCTTCGGGCAGCACTCGCAGTCATCAGCGCCAGGCTTCGCAGGCAGCACCACATCACTTTTAGGGGGGCTCACGGGCAGGTCTCTATTTATCAGACCAGCCCTAAGTCGGGGAGTGGCTTTTCAATGGCTGCATGGTGAGGGCTGTACTGGGGAAGGGGGGTATCCCAGGTGCATGTGGGGGCACATGTTGATCTGTCCAAATGGCCTCAAAATGGTGAGGGCTGAGGAGGCAGTCTCCAGGGGAGTTGAGGCCAGATGGAGATGTGAGGGTGAGTGTGAAAGAGTGAGTGGTGATATCCCTTGAGCTGGCAGTGTGTGAGATGCCAGTGAATGTGTGATGGGCTTGTGAGTGTGTGAGTTTACAGTAATGAGATGGTTGCCTTAACCTAGTGGCATGAATGAGATCATCCTCTTTCTGCACTGGATGGCCAACTTCTTCTGTGCAGTGTTGGCACTGACCACCACTGCCACCGCCTCCCAAGCCAGAGTGGTAAGAATGTTATACCTCCTGTGGCCAGAGCGGGGGTGGAGGAGATCACGTTGGGCCTCCAAAAAGCATTCCAGTGACAGGTCATAACTTTCCTTGGTTTTCAAGGCCATGTCTTCACTGAAGTAGTCCTGGGCTGCAAGCAGTGAGAACTGTGTGCTCAGCTGCAGTTCAGATATAGCACTTGGAGTGAGGAAACAGTGAGGCGGGCAATTCAGAGGCCGCCAGTCAGTGAGACGGCGTGTTTCCTGTGGCTACATAATTAATGAGGTAGGATTGGGATGATGTGGCGTGAAAGCCTGCCATTGCGGCCAACGGGTAAAACGTCCTTTTTCCTGCCCGCGGCCACACTTAGTGCAAATCTGTAACGATTCCGCCCCTGGAGTGGGACTTAACTGCAGAACCTTGTGACTGACGGGTGAAAGTGCTCCCAACCGAACCATGGCTAGATAAGTAACATTCATAGCAAGTAATCGCCAAGCTCAAAAATTCCTTAGAAATCCAAAGAGCTGAATGCACACTAAGAATCCTATTAGCTGTATGCTTGCAATTGAGTGCCCTATTACATAATGCTTCAAGTGGCCCATGAGACCAATACTGATAGGTTTTTACTTAGCAGATTGGGTGCTGGGCGGGACTTCCAGTTTTTCAAGTTAAGAACTTATTGAACCCAATTATATCATAGTACCCTGTTTTGTATGTATTCATGAGGATCAGGCACTTATAAATATGCACAGTTAAAGTGGAGATGTGTGGGAATTGAGCATGAGGTGAGTTTAACGTATGGCTTGCTCGTTCTGACTGGGTAAGATGGGTTATAATCACACCCTTAGGCACCCAGGGCTGTGTTATATGAGACGCTGGTTCCCTGCTCGACCCCAGCTAACAACTCGGGGTGGGGGGTGGGGGAGACTGCCGAGGGGAACGTGGGCAGCCAATTGGCCTTTTATAAGTGGAGGAAGGATTGCTGCACATAACAGGAAGTTCAACCTCAGACAGCCGGCTTATCAGAGGTCAGTAGCTCTCCTGTACTTCAGGACAGAGGTGTGCGGCACTGGTTCAGGATTTGAGTTAGTTCTTGGGGATCTCCCAGGGTGCCAAACTGACAGGCCCCAATGAAGGGGCTTGGGGGCTGGGTTTGAGATGCCATGAGGGAGGGGGCAACCTGATGGGGGGGGAGTAAAACTTTGGTGGGGGCCCTCCAATGGGCCCAGGGGGCCCATTAAGGAAGAGTCTGTCCTCACCTGCCAACAGCCAGTGTAAGAAAACCTGTCAGGCTGGCTGCTCAGTGTGGGCCTCTCCTGCCACTGGTTAAATCCTAATGGTGGCAGGATGAGTCCTTAAGTTTTCATTAGTTGCTGACATAAGGGCCTCAACTGGCCCACTGGTAGGCAGGCTGCCTGACACCACCACCACCCCTGATATAAATGTTGTGTGGGCAGGGCCAGGTGTGTAGGTGGCAGGCAGGTCACCTGCTGGGTTTAGCAAACTTCCTGCCTTCAAACCCATTGGCAGAGGAAAGTTAAAGCCTCCTGTTTCATCTCCTTCAAGCAGAAGGTAGTTTCTCCAGCATCCCTGCTCAACTAATACCCAAACGAACAATGGCAATTTACCCCATTTCTGTCTTAGTACTTATGGTGCTGCATTTCCTCACACAGTCATGAATTCATAAAATTCTACTGTTCTCCACTTTATAACCCCCATGTAATGGATAATCTAATATGTTTCTCAACAGGATCAAAATGCAAACAAATACACTATTTGCCAAACTCAAATATAATAGACAAAGCAGCTGCCCTGAAAGATAACAAAATGATCATAAAACAATAATAATTCCTTTATATATTGTTTCCTTAGGAATAGTTAACAAAAGTCTTGTCTATTTGTCAGACAGCAAAGTATTCATGTCATTACTTGTTATGAGCAACCATTTAAATAAGGGTGTGTGTATTGATTTCAGATTATAGTCCTCATAGACACATGCCAAGGCCACGTTGCATCTTGCCCATCTGTACTTACCAGATGCTTTATGAGGAAGAGATTTTTCATCACTTAATGACTGATCTATTGTGAAAGATTTCATTGTTAGAATTTATATTTGTGCTTAATTATCTTGTATTTTGGAGCAAACACTGTTATATTGCGAAGCTTAATATATTAACCTGCAAAATAAATATATTTTCTACATGCACCGTTTTAAAACCTTGTAAGAAAAGTTAGCTTTATTTGTAAATATATCAGTTGATCACAAGTTCTGTGCAGCCAACTAAACTACTTTTAACAATACTGTGAAATTCTTTGTATCAGCCTTAGAGTTGTGCAAGTTATTCCCTCATTTATAGAAAGCGTTGACCCTCTTATCTGCAAGCCAGCTAACTCTAATGTACAGATATGTCTTTCTAGTACACTTCATGTAATAGGACTCAATTTAACGTTAATGCTGTCTTTCAATTGCAACACTTACAATACTTGAAGATTTGGATTTATACACCTTATTACATTTCAGAAGGAGCTCAGAAATAGAAATATAGACATATGTAAGCCAATTTGTCCCCAAACAAGCTCTTTTTGGTGGTGTTGGTTAAGGGAGGAAATTTTAGCAGGGAAAGCAGGAATCCTTGCTTTTCTTCAAGTAGTACCATGGGAGATTTAATGTCTTCTAGAAAGCAAGGAATAGGAAGATATAAGCAAAATTCTGCAGATGCTGGAAATCTGAAACAGAAACAGAAAATGCTGGAAAAACTCAGCAGGTCTGACAGGATCTGTGGAGAGAGAAAAACAAAGTTAACATTTCGAATCCATATGACCCTTCTTCAGAAGAGAAGATATAACTGTATCTGATAACAAATACAAATCTTAACCGGGACATTATGGCATGGTGGAATCCAAAGAAGTAGCAATTCCCCTCCAGCTAGGTATTCTTAAAAAGATTAAACTCTTACAAGGTAGGAGGTGGTTTTATTTTTTTAGCCAAGATTGGTTTAGACTCAAATTAAGAGAGTTTAAAATCAGTGATGTTTCCTCCACTTAAGAGATTCCATTACAATTTCTGTCAAAATATTTATCTGGAGCAGGTTACAGTACAGCTTTGGCAATGTAGTCCCTTAAACAGTCAAGTAGCATTACAATTTGTATTTACACGTATTGGTGTTTTATAACGGTTACAGAATAATTAAATAGTAAAAAAATCTGAAGTAAACTGTAAGAAGGTGTTCTCACTTTACAAGCCATGCTAATGTTTGATCAAGTACATGATTTATTTTGTTAATTTATTAAATATGGAAAGGTGTTACAACATTTAGTCATATCAAGAAGAAATAGTATAATCTCTAAATACTCACCCCATAACATGTAGGCTGTTGTGTTATTTTAGGTCTAGCCTACCTAGGGCCAGACTGTCACAAGAAACTACATACTACCACACTACATAGCAGCATGACTTGCTGGGTAATGTTTGTGGTAACCATAGATACTCTGTATTATTTCAAACCCGAGGCTTTTAAAGCCCAGATGAATTCTTTGATTCAGATTGCAAGTAAGAATTTGATGAATTAATTTGCATTGCTACAAAATTACAAGTCAATAAGAGTTTATTAATACTAGACAGTTGGAGGCAAGT
Organism: Cetorhinus maximus; assembly: GCF_964194155.1. Taxonomy (NCBI): domain Eukaryota; kingdom Metazoa; phylum Chordata; class Chondrichthyes; order Lamniformes; family Cetorhinidae; genus Cetorhinus; species Cetorhinus maximus. Next base: position 90,994,665 of record NC_135888.1, read on the forward strand.
AGACGGTATGTTAATAATTCATAATAGAAGTTACAACATAAAATTAAGGGATTGAATACAACCAGTTTAATATTACCTTACCTGAAATTTACAACATATTACTCAAGGAATTTTACATTCATTATACAAATGTTTCATTCCTTAACAGAAATTAACTGACTCACAAGTGCATTTAACCTAAAGGCATGGTTGTGTCATATTTAAACAGATCTTTGTGCCAACTGAAAGTGTGAAGCAAGCTATAAAATCATATTATACAATTATAATGCAAGGCAGACATTTCCATGGCAAAAGTACTTAATTGGAAAAACATCAGAGTGTTGATTAGTATGCATTAGTGCCATAATAATGATTCATCAGTCTCACTTACATCTTCCTGGTGGCTGTACTTTGCTATGGTAAGATTAAAGTCCCTCTGCAGGGAGTTCTGATAGCTAGAAACAACTGGCCCCTGGTGCCTACAGAGATCTGTCTTTAATAAAAAGAACTGACAATGCATTTACAATGAAGAGGTCAAATATCAGCGGTTAAAGGCAATGCACATTTTAGAATATAATGAGGTGCCATCCTGATATCTCCAAATGAATATAGAATATACCCATATCACAACAGCTTGGTCCCATGGTTACTATAGTTTCAGGTTTGGTATTCAGTTTCTCTGCAGGAAGCTTAAAAGAAACAAAACCCTGTTGCAATAAAGGACTTCCATTAAAACTGCGCACTCTAATAACCAAAAGCATTTGCATTTTAGCTCTTTCTATATATGCAAATCTGTACACTTTTTGATCAATAATTCCAAAATGCAGGATCATTTTTCTTTATTTTTCATAAGGTTCTGAAAATATTATGGATTTGGCTAAGAGCACGCACCAAGGCAGTTTCAGTGTGATCCCTGTAGGCACAATTCTAAAACTGTGCACATTTTCTAATCCGCCTTCAATTAGCATCTCTTCTCTAATGAACCTAGTAAAAGAGGCAGCTTTATATAAATAAAAACATTCCAACTTAAATTCAGATTTTCTGGTTCTCCAATTTAAATCTTTTTTTCAGAAAGTGTAATTGCAAACAGTATTTGTTGTGAGTCAAATGATGGGTGTCACATTCATTTATTGTCATTAGTAAAGATTCTCGCCATGGAAACTTTTCAAAACCTCTGGCTGTTAGAAGTGCCAGAACAGACTGCTAATCTATTATTATGACAGTTTAAGTATAAGACCTGAGTCTGTGTTTCTTGAGCCATGTACAAAACCGAAAATATTGTCCCAAGTGTGCTCAACAATCCACAACACGCAGAAGAAGCCAATTCAACATTTTTCTAATGTTATAAATATCCTTCTCGACTCAGACTGTTTGAATTGTTTGGTTTGTGGGTTGTCCCTCATATTTTGTTTGTTGTGCAGGCATAAAAGCAAATTAAGACTCAGGTGAGTCAGTTAGTAGCCTAATAAAAATGCATGCATTCTTGCTGATGTATTGTTGAAGGAAGTAATAGTCAATGGTTTATTTTTAAATATTGTACATTAAATACATAGAAATTCAGGGCATTTTAAACAATTCCACTAACAAAAGGTGAAATTTGTTTCCCTGTGAGGAATCATTATGTCCCAAAAATCAAATAGAACAAATTTTATATACAGTGCATCCTAAAATGATAGCCAAGGCAATTTCCCAGTAAAGATTTTAACCAAGTGTGCTTTTATGGAAAGGAATTAATTCTTGACTCCATTCTAGTATAGTTATTTTTATCTATGTTGGTCTAGTTTTAAGAAAACTTTGCTCTATCCTCCAGTCTGTAGGATGTTATTCTAATCTACTAACACTTTCTTGGGTGGCAAGGCACCACCACTGATTTTAGCAATGGGCATGGGAGAGTGGTACTTTTCCACAAGATCCCATAACCACCTTTTTAGAACTGTATTTTAAATCTATTATATTATACAATTTGTAGACTCAGTTTCATTAATTTTCTTAAATGATTCCCTTCAGGGTATAAAATATAAGGGTATTTGTTGCTTGTTTCAGCTGTTCTCCACATGATCAAATTTCCTACCTCGCATACTCTTGGTTACTGCAGCATTAAGACTATAAGCTTGAGGATACCAACATAGCATTATCATCCTCTGCCTCAACTACTAGGCAGGACTATTCACAAAACATCATACAGTATCCAATCAAAAGTTTTGCTAACAATAATGAACTTCCTTCATGAAGTGTGCCATGCCCACTAAAGGTATGTTATACTGATAACTTTAAACATGGATTGTATTCCGTATTGAATTTTCTGGAACTGCCTTTTTCTTTTAAAGATGGACGTTAAAAGGCTGCTGAGATAACTGTCGGAGGTCAGGTGACTTTTGCAATTTCTGCACAGGCTATCTCAAGTCTCCGGAAAGCTCCTAATTGAATGACCATGGATGAGGTGCCCCCTTGAACGGACAAACCAAGAAAAAAAAACATCTGTGGAATTCACACCTTGTATTGTTTGTGGACTTATCCAAAACCCAAAACCCAATGGACTTCCAGACTCCCTGTCTCTGAACTTGAAATGAGAGCTGTAGAGAAAACAGCCAAATCGTAAGTAGGTGTGAATAGCCACCATCCATTCTCCATTATATAGCAATGGCTCCTAACTTCAAATCATTCTGAGTGGGCAATAGAATTATTAATCATGTGGTCACCTCAGTAAAACTGTCTTCAGATAATGAAACTTATTATCCTAAGAACCAGGGAGAAACCAATCAGTCTGCAAACCATACAGCAAGAAGTAGCAGCAAAAAAGGCAACAACATCTATGCCCTGAGACCTGGAAACAGCAACATCATAAGGTCTCCAAGTCTGTTCCTTTTCAAGTCCACCAAAATAGAAACCCAAACTCCTGGTATTGAGAATATAAGTAAATAAATTTGTGGCCTGCAGAAAATCCATCTCTTCAAAGGAATCTGTCAATAATCCAAATATTATATTGAATCCACCTACACGACCTTCAGGAGTGAAAATGTCTTCTTCCACTGGGCCTGCAATGCATGATTATTCCTAAAATGAGACAAACACGTGAAGTACGAATTATTCTTTTGTTTACCACTTGTAAAAGTGCACTATCCTCTTTAACTGTATTTTCTATCGGCAGAATATTGCCGTCGGCATGCGGGGGTGCGTCCCAATGTCATCACGCATCATTTTGACATTGTGTTCGGCGGGCGCGCAGCCGGAGGCGGATGCACGCCCGCCAAACTGTCAACAGCCTATTAAGGCCATTAAGTAAGTAATTGACCTTATTAACAATGTTGTTCATCCAACCTTAAGGTTGGTGGGCAGGTGAAGAGCCCAAGCGGCCTTCGTATTTTCCAGGAAACCTCATCCACGGGCAGAATGAGGTTTCCTGAAGGTTTTATAAAATTAATAAATAAATTTTGCACATTTCACAAACATGTCCCAGCTCACGTGGCACTGTCACATGAGGGGACATGTTTAAATAATTTTTTACTTTATTTTTCAAAAACTTTTACTATCTACTTAATCCCCCTGAGGCAGCTCCGTGCCTCAGGGAGATTGCTGTGCTCTTTCGTGTGTGTGTGTGTGTACACGCACACACATGGGCTGGTGCATGTGAATGGCTGAGTGAGTGACTTAGTGTTAACTTTTTGGAGTAAACATGTGAATAAATAATCCTCTTTATTTAAACCCATGAAAAGTTTACTGTTGGTTATTCAAATTGTCTACACTGAGGGATTAAGAAACACACACATCTACCTTTTCAAAAAAACATACTGATTACAGACAGTAATTTTTTTAAATTCCTGCACGGGATATGGGCTTCACTGGCTGGGCTAGCATTTATTGCCTATCCCTAGTTGCCCTTGAGAAGGTGGTGGTGAGCTGCCCTCTTGAACCGCTGCAGTCTATGTGGTGTAGGTACACACACTGTGCTGTTAGGGAGTTCCAGGATTTTGACCAAGCTACAGTGAAGGAACGGCGATATATTTCCAAGTCAGGATGGTGAGTGACTTGGAGGGGAAGGGAACAAAAGTTTTGATTCTCTCTCATCCCTGTCCGTAACAAGCAAAAAAGGTAATATGTGACTGGCTACAAGGCAGCATAAATAGGCTTTGCAACACTGGGACCCACTGTGTACTTGTGCTGTCACAAAGCGCTAGGAGAAAAGGCCAATAATTTTTATTGAAATACTAGGGCTTGAAATTAAGCAAATGTGATTGTGGTATAGTAATTTATTAGGATATAAATTATCTTTTAGAAACTGGAGTTAGTTTTTGGAGTCTTGAAATACAGCTTTTAACAGTGAATAGTTACACTGCAGTCCCGAAATCTCCTTTTAGTATGCTGCTCCAGGTTTGAAGCAGTTCAGCAGCATCACACAAGATCTTTTGCAAGCTATTACATATAGCCCCAGAAATAAAGTAATAGGATTCGAGCATTCACCCTGAGGTTATAATTGTTTACAATGCATTTATTTTGTTCCACACCACATGACTGAAAAATAAATCTTTGGGTTCAACATTTAATGTATAATTTTGATCGAGCTTTCTCTAACAAGTGTATAAGGTAATAAATTACTGTCTACAAGGCAGCATCAATAGGCTTTGCAACACTGGAACCTACTTGTGTTGTCACAAAGTACTAGCAGAAAAGGCCAATAATGAAATGATTGAAATACCAGCACTTGAAATTAAACGGAAGGTTTAAAGCCTTCAGACATTTCCATTTAGAGCATTTGGTTAGCTTATACTGGGCAGACAATTGATTGCTCTATCTACAGCAGATCACTTGTTTGTGATTTTTAGTTTCAAATTAAATCAAAAAATAAGATTTCTACCAATGTGTACGGATTAATTTCAAGCCATTCAAACCTGATGAGCTGATATTATAAGTATTTAAATTAAATTTTTGAGTTTACAAATATATTTGAAATGCTAACAAAAGGAGATGACAGCATTGCGGAGCTCTGACACACTATAATTGTATACGATTCTAGTTTAGCGCACACCATTTTTCACCTGATGAGTTCCCAATCTCAGGCAATTTGTTGCAGAGCTCAGCTGATGCCTGATAAGATGCGAGAATTATTATGAACCACAAAATGCACCCATTTGCAGTTGATTACAGAATTGCATTGATGGGAACCATGGTATACATCTTATCATCTGAGTAACAGTATAACTGTGATTTTTCAGTCCTTAAGTACAGATTAATTAATTTAGTTTCATCTACAGTGCAGTAAATGGAGCAGTAAATTGAACTGTCAATTCTAATTTTGTTACTTGCTTCATATATTGAGAATGTTAACAGTGGTATAATGATGTTCCAGCAAGAGCTGAGTTGCTCACAACTGCTCGTATCAAGCACACAATTGAGTGCTGTCCAAAGCTAGCCAGTACAACAATGGTTTGTGTACTCCATTGCATGAACTGGAAACAAACCAATTCAGGCAAGGATGCAAATCGCACCCGTTTATCTCTTTCATTTTGATCCAGGCTCTTTATTAATGACACCCGTGAAGAAACAGCTTAGCAATGGCAGCAATTACTGGTGGTAGCTATGCTGCCCTTCATGGTTATTACTTTCAGAATTCCCTGTAGAACAAATCAAAGTGAAAATGCTTTAATTTAACACAAGTTACAGCATAAGATCCACGTTGCACTTTAAAAAAGAAGTCATTCTGGTAGAATTTGTTCATGTTTAAAACTATACATTTTCCAGAGTTAGAAACAATATTTTCATGTATTTCGTTAAAACATAGTAAACTGTGAAGTTTCTAAATATCTATGTTGTGGTTTTAAAATTATAATATTGACTTGAGATTGTACAGTTATTGAACTAATCAGTACAAAGCAGATATAGTCTAGATTGTATAGACTGTTCTGAATCACCCTTCTTTTAAAGTAGCATTGACTCAGTCAATTTTAACCCATTCAAAGTACTACATTAATCAGAAGTCAGCAAATAGCTTAGATAGCAAAGCCTTTGGTAAGGCTATTTTAAATTAGTTGTTTCAAATCTGCTGTCTGGAATGATTTATCAAAGTCTGTTCCAATCAGGTCTTCTAAGATTGGGGTGAATGTTACACTGCAACAGCAGAACTACATTAATTCACACTGAGCTATGGAACTGCCAGGCATAAGGGATACTACGTTTCCAATTCCATTTTTATGGGTCCTCCATATGCATCTCCCTGGTGTCTGTTTCTCATGGGCACTTAATTCAACTTTGCTAACTGGTGTCCTATTACGATGTACATAGGACCCAGTGCAATTTTAAGGTACAATGGTACCAGGCATTGAGCATATGAACCAGCTGTCCTTAAAGGGACTGTTGCAGGCTACTCATTCAAAGTTAGTATGTTTATGTGCTTTTTTTGTTGGGTCAAGAAGAGCAGGAATCCTTGAATGCTATGTTTGCCCCCACAAAAATCTTTTGCCCACTGTGATTTGTTATCCCTCTGCTTTGGATAAATTGTTTGGCTCAGTTAAGCAAGAGAGGTGCCAGGATTTCTCAAAATGATTTAGGCCTCTGGTTAGAATCATAGAATGCTTCCAATACAGGGGCCATTTGACCTATTGAGTTCACGCTGGTGAACATTTCAGCTAGTCCCACTCCTTCGCCTTTTCCCTGTAACTCCATGGGCAGAATCTTCTGCCTGTCAGACGGGCTGGTCGGGAGCGGGCGCAGAGTTGACCTGATCAGAGCAGAGCAGAGCTGCGCGCCTTTTAGCATGATGTGCATCTGGTAGCGCTCAACACTATCTGTGCAGGTGTGGGGAGGAGGGAGAGTTGGGGCCTGCACTCTTTTGCGCATGTGCGCGAAAGAGTGCAGAAATCTCCCTGAGGCATGGAGCTGCCTCAGGGAGATTAAGTTCGTATTGAAATTTTGAAAGAAAGGAAAGCTTAAAATTATTCAGACATGTCCCCTCATGTGACTGTGTCACATGAGCTGGGACATGTTTATGAATTAAGAAAAATGTATTTATTCATTTAATAAAGACTTCATGAAACCTCATCCCGCCTGTGGATGAGGTTTCATGAAAAACGTGAAGACCTCTTGGGCTCTTCGCCTGCCCACCAACCTTAAGTTTGACGGGCAGCCCTGTCAATTAACTAAATTGGTTTACTAATGGCCTTAACAGGCCTTTGACAGTTCGGCGGGCACGCATGCCCAACATCACCGTGCATCATTTTACATGTCGGTGTACAGGGCCCGCCCCTGCATGCCAACGGGAAAATTCTCCCCCACAAGTTTTTTACCTTCAGGTGCTTATCCAATTCTCTTTTGAAATCCATGATTGAATCTACCTATCTACCTCCACCACACTCTCAGTCAGTGCATTCCAGACTGTAACCACTTGCTGTGTGTAAAAAAAAAAATGTTTTCTCATGTCACCTTTGGTCCTTTGACCAATCATCTTAAATCAGTGTCCTCCGGCACTCTACCCCTCTCTCTATTTACCCTGTCTAGACCCCTCATGATCTTGAACACCTCCATCAAATCTCCTCTCAATGTTTTCTTCTCTAAGAAGGACAACTCCAGATTTTCCAATCTATCCTCATAACTAAAATCCCTCATCCATGGAACCATTCTTGTAAGTCTTTTCTGACCCATTCTAAAGCCTTCACATCCTGCCCAAAATGCAGTGCCCAGAATTGGACAAAATGCTAGTTGAGGCTGAACCAGTGTTTAATAAATATTCATCATAATTTTCTTGCTTTTGTTCTCTATGCCTTGATTTATAAATGTCAGGATCTGTATGCCTTATTAACTGCTCTCTCAACCTGCCCTGCCATCTTTAATGATTTGTGCACATATACTCCCAGATGTCTCAGGTCCTGCCTTCCTTAGAATTGTATCCTTTATTTTATATTCCCTTTCCTTGTTCTTCCTATCAAAAGGTATCACTTCATATTTCTCTTAATTAAAGTTCGAAACTTTGGGCGGGTGGAATGATCACAACATCTGCACACACATAAAACTGATTTCAAGATGTTTGTTTTTAGCAATTAACATAAACACACAAACCATGCCCACATCAGTAAACAGTACTGGGAAAGCCATCCTCTTACAATTAATACTTTATTCTTTAAGAGACTGCTCAGCTGCTAGCTATCATAACACTGCTTCATAGTACGTATTTTAATGTAATAGATATTAATATTCTGAAATGGTTTGCTGTAAACTTATTTCCACTTAATTATGAAAATAATTAAAACTGAAGATGAGAAACAGCTTTAATATTAGCAATACCTTACATTTATATTATGTCCTAATGCATGCATTTTACAAACTAGTAATAAATAGAAGAATGACTACCTCAAGGATAAAGATTAAGGCATGCAGCTGATGGACAGGTCTGAAAGGTAGGTTTAGAGATTTTTAAAGGAATACAAGGAGGTGGAAATGTTTAGGGAAGGAGTTTCAGAGAGTAAGACTACTGTGAAGGAAGAGAGGAATACACAGAAGACAAGAAAGGTGGGGAGGATGCAGGGGAGTGTGGTAGCGTAGGGAGAACCTGACAAAGCCAGGATCATGGAGGTCCTGCTAAACTTAATGTAGGAATCTTATTGTCATTCATTTCGCCCATTTCCCTTCTGGCAGCTGGGCAAATTGATAGGTTGTTTGGCTGCCAGGGGAGGGATCCTTGGGTTACAGTCCATTACCAATGGAGGGCCGAGGGGTGGAATTGAGAAAGAGATTGAGACTTGAGGATCGGGGTGAAGTTGACCAATGCATGAAGGAGTAAGAGATCAGTGTGGGGGGAGAGCGGAAGAGAGGCATCTTGTGAGGGAGGGGGGAAGAGACCAGGCTTTTTAAAATTTGTTCCTGGGATGTGAGTGTCATTGAAAAGACCAAATTTGTTACCCATCCCTAATTGCCTTTGAAAAGGTGGTGGTGAGCCACCTTCTTGAATTGCTTCAGTCCACCACATTGCAAAAAATGTTTTCACACAGCGAGTGGTTTGAGTCTGGAAAGCACTGCCTGAAAGTATGGTGTAGGCAGGTTCAAATCAAGGCATTCAAGAGAGCAATAGATGATTATTTGAATAGACACAATGTGCAAGGGTGCAGGGAAAAAGCAGGAGAATGACATTAAGTCATGATGCTCATTTGAAGAGCAGGTGCAGACACGATGGGAGGAATGGCCTCCTTCTGCACTGTAGCAATTCTGTGATGTGGTGTAGGTATACCCACAGTACGGTTAGGAAGGGAGTTCCAGGCTTTTGACCCAACAACAGCGAAGGAAGAGTGATGTGGTTCCAAGTCAGGATAGTGCGTATCTTGGGGGGATCTTGCAGGCGGTTGTGTTCCCATGTGTCTGCTGCTCTTGTTCTCCTAGGTGGCAGAGGTTGTGGGTTGGAAGGTGCTGTTGAAGGAACCTTGACGAGTTGTTGCACTACAGTTGTTGAAGATGCTATACACTGCTGCCACTGTGCATTGGTGGTGATGGAAGTGAATATTTAAGGTACTTGGATGAGGGAGAGAGGCCATTACAGGAGGGATGAAGCAAGAGATGGGGACTACTGGGGGAAAGCTTGCCATCGTGTGATGGAGGAAGCAAGAGGCTATGACCTGTAGAGAGGAGTCCAAAGGCTTCTTTGAGGGGTCAAAGGAGCACTCCTGTTCTACCTAGTCCACAAAGGATGCTGTGAAAAGCACTTACTTTCTTGAACTGGCAGCTCCTGTTTCCCTGGGATACCTGTTCAAAAACTGATCAATTTAAACCAGGCTACCAATTGTGCTGTGGAATATATTCTCCAAGGTGGGATACTCGCACAATATGAAATTCATCCACGGCAATGTGTGCAAATGCAGCAGATTGGGGCACGTTCCTCATTTTAAAACTTTTACCTCCCCCTCCCCGACCCTCTCCTGTCATCGCAAGGCCAGTCAAGGCCAATCGTAAGGCTGTGAAAAGGCCATTGGCTTTGATGTTTCTGATATTAAGCTGAAGGTCGTTGTGACTCATTCAAGACTTGTTGTCAGACATCCAGCCTGACAGCATGGACAGTTCTGAAGAAGAGTGATATTGGACTTGAAATGTTAAATCTGTTTCTTCCTCCACAGATGCTGCCAGACCTGCTGAGCATTTCAGGCACTTTCTGTTTTTATTTGAGATTTCCAGCATCTGCAGTATTACATTAGCATAGAAATCATGATGGAGTTATAAGCATTTTTGGAGAGATAGAGCTGCCTACCATCAATACACATATGAATGGTCACAGTGTTATGGAAGAACCTGAGGATATCATTGGTCCTTCAATATAGAAGACAGCCAGATTATCATCTAACATTTTGCAGTGATATCTTTGATGGGTGATGAAACTTTCATTCTGTAACAATCAATTGGATGAAGAAGTTACTCCTAACCCTCTCCTCTGTGATAATGTTATATTAATGATCCCTCGTTATTGAGTCCCCAATCAGAGAAAACAATCTCTGGAAATAGTATTTTCACATAGACCATTTAAAAATTTTACATAATTTAAAAACTTCATTAAATCTCCATTTGGCTTTCTCAACTCCACTGGAAAGAGTCACATTTAAAGTTTCCCATACCTTGCAACATCCTGCTGAATCTGTGCACCACACTCTTATAGCTTTAATATTATTTCTTTAATGGCATAACAACTTGAACACAGAATTCTCATGGTGGCCTAACCAATGCCTTGTACAGATTTATTAATACACCTTACTCTTGCAGCCAGGCCAGGGTGAAAAGATAGTTCATGTGCCAGACACCTGGAGGGTGATGTTGCGCACTAAGTCTGCTTTATAGAGGACTCAGATAAGGACTTGAATTGGGCAACATACAGAAGAACACTGATGAACAGACACAAGGGGCTGGATTTTGCAAGCCCCCCCACCGGGCATGATTTAGAATAGCCCAGCCCACCTCCTTCCCATTCACCCCTGCTCTGTTCCCCATGACCCGGGGGGGGGCGCATATGATGGTGGCTGGATAGGGCAGCCACTAGGCCTTTAGACCTATTGAGGCCCATAACTGCCCAATTAAATGGCAATTAAGGGCCTCACTCCGTTTCCACTGCCATAAAATGCTGGGCAGTGAGAAGCAGGTAAGAGTGCAAAGGACATTTTTGAAATGGTTCCTTTGAAAAGGCGGGAAGGAAGAGGGGCAGCTCATCAATCACGGGTCACCCTGTGTGCACTGGGGGCATCCTCCGCAAGATATTACCCTTACCTTTTGTTCCTCCCCGCCTGCCCTCCAAAACCCAGTCCCCACCACCTTCTCCCCCACCCCTCCTCCCTAGGCTCTCCGATCCCTCCACACCCCAAAAGCTTGGGACTTTTCTCTGCTCACCATGATCTACTTCCAAGGGCTCGCTTGCAGTTCCAGCAGCAGACAGTAATGAGCTCTGGCGCTGCTGGGACTGCTAGAGCTACCAATCAGATTGGTTGGCTGCCCTTGAGGGTGGGACTTCCTGTCCACTGAGCTGCCCCCAGCAAGTTATCACTGTGGGGTAGGCTTTTTAAAAGTCAGTACATTTGGGACATGTCTTTGTTGGAAGCTGGGGTGGGTGCAGGATGGAATCTTCCCTCTATGAAATCCAGTCCTAGGAATGTGAAGTTATCCATTTAAGGTAGATTTTTTTTTTGAATGGTGAAAGCATGGGAAAGATTTGCAATCAGAGGGAACTGGGTGTCCTTGAACATGAATCACAGAAAGTTAACACACAGGTACAGCATGCAATTAGAAAGGCAAGTAGTATGGTAGCTTTTGTTACAATGGGAATGAGTATAAGAGTAAAGAAGTCATACGAAAATTATACAGGGCATTGTTGAGACTACACCTGGAGTACTATATACAGTTTTGGTCTCCCTGCTGAAGAAAAGCCTTCCTTCCCTAGGGGGAAGGCGATAAAGCTTAGCTGGGATTAGGAGATTGTCCTATGAAGAGAAATTGTGTTCATAAGACCTATATTCCCTGGAGTTTAGAAAAAAATGAGAGGTGTTTGTCAGGGTAAGTGTTGAGAAAATGCTTCCCCTTGGCTGGAGAATCTAGAACATGGGATCACAGTCTCAGAGGGGTTCGGCCATTTAGGCCTAAGATAAGGAAAAATTCCTTCACTCAGAGGTTGTGGATCTTTGGAATTCTCTGCACCAGAGAGATGTGGATGCTCAGTCAATAAGTATATTCAAGACAGAGGTCGATAGATTCTTGTTCTTCATGGGATGTGGGCATCGTTGGCAAGGTCAATGTATTTTCCCATCCCTAATTGACCTTGAGAAGGTGGAGTGAGCCACCTTCTTGAACCCCTGCAGTCCATCTGGTGTAGGTACATGCACAGTGCTGTTAGGAAGAGAGTTTCAGGATTTTGTTCCAGTGACAGTGAAGGAAGGGCCATGCAGTTCCAAGTCAGGATGGCGTATGGCATGGAGGGGAACTTGCAGGTGGTGGTGTTCCCATGCATCTGTTGCCCTTGTTCTTCTACATGGTAGAGGTTACAGGTTTGGAAAGTGCTGCCGAAGGAGGCTTGGCAAGTTGCTGTGGCAGCATGATGGTGAGTTGCCATGACAGTGCATTTTATATATGCTAAACACTGTTGCCACTGTGCATGGGTGGTGGAGGGAGTGAATGTTTAAGTTGGTGGAAGTGGGTGCCAACTAAATGTGCTACTTTGTCCTGGGTAATCTCAAGCTTCTTGTGTGTTCGTGGAGCTGCCCTCATCCAGGAAAGTGAGGAGTATTCCATCATACCGCTGTGCCTTGTAGATCATAGACAGATTTTGGGGAGTCAGGAGGTGAGTTAATTGTTGTAGAATTCTCAGCCTCTGACCTGCTGTTGTAGCCACAGTATTCATAGGGTTGGTCCAGTTCAGTTTCTGGTCAATGGTAACCTCCAGGACATTAATAGTGGGAGATTCATCAATGGTAATGTCATTGAATGTCAAGGGGAGATGTTTAGATTCCCTCTTGTCAGGCATGGTCATTGCCTGGCACTTGTTTGGAGCTAATGTTACTTGCCATCTATCAGCCTAAGCCTGAATGTTGTCCAGTTCTTGCTACATATGATCACAGACTACTTAAGTATTTGAGAAGTAGCAAATGGAATTGAACAGTGTACAATCATCAGCAAACATCCCCACTTCTGACCTTATGATGGAGGGAAGGTCATCGATGAATCAGCTGAATACATTTGGGCCTAGGACAGTGCCCTGAGGAACATCTGCAGTGATGTCCTGGGGCTGAGAAGATTGACGTCTAACAACCACAACAATTTTCCTTTGTGCTCAGTATGAATCCAACCAGCGGAGAGTTTTCCCCCTGATTCCCATTGACTTCAGTTTTGCCAGGGTTCCTTGTTGCCACACTCGGTCAAATGCTGTCTTGATGTTCAGCTCTTTTATTCATGTTTGGTCCAAGACTGTAGTGAGGCCAGGAGCTGAGTGGCCCTGTTGGAACCCAAACTGAGCATCAGTGAGCAGGTTATTGTTGCATGAGTCTCACTTGATAGCACTGTTGATGACACCTTCCATAATTTTGCTGATGATCAAGAGTAGGCTGATGAGGCGGTAATTGGCCAGATTGGATTTGTCCTGTTTTTTGTGGACAGGACATACCTGGGCAATTCTTCACATTTCCAGTAGATCCCAGTGTTGTAGCTGTACTGGAACAACTTGGCTAGGGGCCGCGGCTAGTTCTGGAGTACAAGTCTCCAGTACTATTGCCAGTATGTTTTTGGGGCCCATAACCTTTGTGGTATCCAGTGCCTTCAGCCATTTGTTGATATCGCATGGAGTGAATCAAGTTGGCTGAAGATTGGCATCTGTGATGCTGTGGACCTCAGGAGGAGGTCGAGATGGATCATCCACCTGGCACTTCTGGCTGATGATCATTGTAAATATGTCAGCCTTGTCTTTTGCACTGGTGTGCTGGGCTCCCCTATCATTGAGTATAGGGATATTTGATGTGGCAGGACTGCAGAGCTTCAATTTGATTGTGGAATCATTTAGCTCTGCCTATCGCATGCTGCTTCCACTGTTTGGCACGCAAATAGTCCTGTGTTTGAGCTTCACCAGGTTGACACCTCATTTTTAGGTATGCCTGGTGCTGCTCCTGGCATGTCCTCCTGCACTCTTCATTGAACCTGGATGATCCTCTGGCTTGACCATAATGGTAGAGTGGGGCATATGTCAGGCCTTGAGGTTACAGGTTGTGGTTGGATACAATTTGCTATTGCTGATGGCCCACAGTGCTTCATGGATGCCCAGTTTTGAGCCGCTAGATCTGTTCGAAATCTATCCCATTTAGCATGGTGGTCATGCCAAACAATTTGATGGAGGGTATGCTCAGAGTGAAGACAGTCACAAGGACTGCATGGTGGTCACTCCTACCAATACTGCCATGGACAGATGTATCTGCAACAGGTAGATTGGTGAGGACAACGTCTAGTAGCTTTTTCCCACTTGTTGGTCCCCTCACCACCTGGCGCAGACCCCGTCGTGCAGATATGTACTCAGATTGGCCAACTCGGTCAGTAGTGGTCTGCTGAGCCACTCTTGGAGATGGACATCGAAGTCCTCCACCCAGAGTACATTCTGTGCCCTTGAAATCCTCATTACTGAGGGAATTAAGTGATATGGGACTAATTCAGGCAGAGGAAGTTGAGGTAAAAGAGCAGCTTTCGTCATGTTGAATGGTGGAGCAGACTCGAAAGACCAAATGGCCCACTCCAGCTCCTATTTCTTATGTTCATATTGAAAATCTGCTTTTCTGGCAAAGCCACTTTCACCCTGCTTGTCCTTGCTGAGGGAGAAGATGATACATCCTTCTCTCTGGGGTAGATGGGCAGTGTTACCTCCCTGATGCTATGATGAATAATGCACTGGAAGACGTTCAAGATCTCGCCTATTCCTCCTAGCAGGATCTGGATATGTTAAGGTTTAATCCTACTGTGGCCTCTAAGCCCACTGGCAGCACCATCCTTGCCCTGCTGCGAGGCTCCAGGTGGGGTTGTCGAAGGCAGCACAGTTCAGTTACCGCTTTCCTTTTGAACTTGAGCCTCCTTCTACACTGCTCCTGGGTGAGGTGGATGTATGAAACATGTTTCTGAAAAACCCTTGGTGGTTCGGGAATTATGTGAGAGTCCTCTCCCTCACTTGCAGAGCTTCCCCTCTCTGCAGCCTCTGCTCCATCTGCTGGTCATGTTGCATACCAAGAGGAACTGCAGTCAAACACGGTCCGCAAACCTCTGTCCCCAAACTGTGTGTCCTCCTGATTTTAAGCTTGAACTCTCAAAAAGAACTCCAAAAGTACAGCAATGTACTTCCATAATTTCAGTCGAGGCAGTAGTAAATCAAGAACGCCTAGTTGTATGTTGGTGCTGGTTCTTTAGCTAGCACTGTTGGGTCGGGGGGTGACCCTCATGCTACTGAATGCCTGATCAGCTGGGACTGATCAGCATGGGAGTCTTTTAGACATGTGCGGGTGAAGTTCCTGAAACTAACAGCTGTTTGGCCTCATGATAGTACTAGTCCTGCTGCTTACGGCACACACATGGCACGCCCGTGCACCACCCTTCCCAGCATTGGGCACCACACAGGTCGCGCCGGATATGTCCGAAAGCACTGGCGGCACACTTTTCTTACTTCCTACCTTCCATAACACTGGTACCAGTGGGGGGACACAGCCTAAATTCACACCCGAATTATGGATAGAACCTCTCGTACTGTCATATATCGAAACTCACCCTAGCATTCATCATATCAGGGGAATTCCAGTGAGAAAATTGAGGAGAAAATTAAAGACCAGACAGAATTAATAAAACTACACAGGGTAGTGACTAAAATTGAGAATTTATTAATACAGAATGATGAAACTGAGATCCAAATGATCACTCTTAACAAATTTGTCCCAGAGAAACAATACATCGGGGAGGGGGGCTTCTATTTTTGGATGCATTATAATGTCCAGAACTGCTGCGTTATAATAGATTTCTAGATTATTCGGATCTTTTTTCTATCATTGAAATTAAATCCACAGATTATAAGAAGGCACAAAGCAAAAAGAGAACTCCAAGTTATCTGTGATTGTAACCCTGCTGATGGTATTTTCCATGCTATTCATAGATTATTCATGCCATAGTTCTTATAACAAGAAGTCAATAGTTCTCCAGAAAGTTATGAAGGCACCCCTGCAGCTGGAGGTGAGAAGGTGCATGTTAGCACCAATCAGCATTACTAGGGGGTGGTGACAGTGCTCTAAAGTTTACAGTTAGATAATGAAGCATGTCAAAGGCTTCTGTCTGACATGATCTCTTCCATTAGGAGACAGGGTGTGAACAGTACACCATACCAGGGAAAGGTGAAGGGTGTCTACTTAAAACATGCTTCTTCTGGCATATTGCTGAATTTACAATGTAGTTATGTGTGTAGAGAGACTTGTAAATGGAATATTCTCATGGTAGCAACTATTTGAAAATAGGGTTCTCAAAAGAGAGAGGCTGACCATACAGCTGGAGGCCCAAAAAAGCCAATCTAACTAGCAGAATTAAGTTTGCTCTAAGTCTCGCCTGATGTGCTTCACAACAACTATCAAATATGGGATTGCCATGAAATTGTATCATATCTAAGACACCAAAGAAATTGTTGGGGGGGTGGAGGGGGGAATGTGGTGGGGGGCAGAGGAATGGCAATGGTGGGGTGCGGTGTGTAACGGGGGGACTATTTTGTTACTTTGCTGAGCAGGCAGGAAGAACAAGAGTGTTCATCCCACAGCACTGCTGTAGACTCCTGCTGGCCTGCACTCAGCCAGCACCCCCACCAACCCTCTCCCCCCTCACATTTTCCTCCACCCTCCCGGGACTTCACGAACGGTGTGATTTTGTCCAAATTCATTTGGAGCAACCTCAGGTCTTCTTACCAAAGAACAACAACAAGTCAGCTCATTCCTTTACTTCGTAGAGCCCATCGCTGACTACATCCTTCACAGCCAGGGGCTCGACAAGACCTCTGCAGACTTTGACTCTGTTTTAAAAGCCTTTGACACATTTTTTACTTCACTTCAGAATACCTGCAGGGTGAACACATTCTAACCATAGGTCCTACAACCAAGAGAATTGGTCGAATTGCTTCTTACCACTTTGTGCACAGTAACTAATTCTCGTGAACAGGAGTCTGCGACAGATGATCTTGTACTCACTCGACCACTTCTTGACAGTATTAGGCCGCCCCAAGTAATGAAGTTTGATCTATCTCCCTCTGGCACACTGAGGCATTGGCATGGACCACTCAGCATTCAGACCCAAGCGTGGTAGCCCCACCCACACTGACGCCCGCCAAACATGCCAAAAATGTGGGAAACCGTACTGCTGCCATCTTGAAGTGTTTATGCTGTGGTGCAAAGTGTCAACACAGATGGTAAGATTGCCCAGCAGGGGGCACAGAGTTCTTCTGAGGTGAGAGGACAGGGCACTTTCAGCGCTTCTGTTCATTTAAAAGCTCTAATAAACTGAGAAAACAAGAGAATAACTATAGCTCACAGGACACCCATGATATAGATCACAAACAGACAAATTCAATTTCAGACTTCCTGGGAGAAGTACAAGACCATTGCCAAGACTTCTGGCCTGTCGCTTTAGAAGTCAAAGGGTTTCAAACCCAGTTTAAGCTCGACACAGGCACTGGGGTATCCACACTGGCTGACCATTTAGCATGGCTCAACATAGTTCCTGTCCAGCCATCAAATATTAAACTCCAAGGTCCAGAGGGAACTAATCTCAGGTCAATGGTCAGCTCACAGCCACTCTATGCCACAAGGGGTGACAGATCACAGGGACACTCTATATTCTGCACAATGAAAGCATCTCTTTACTCAGGGATGCGTTTTTACAACTGGGCATCCTACAAAAACATTGATGAGGTCCTTCCACTGAACAACAAGGCTGAATTCCACCAGGAATTCCCATGACTCTTCCAAGGGCTGGGTAAGCTAAAAAAAAATTACATTTCACTACTTGCAGATGCAATGCAAGTGTGCCTGTTCACCCCAGGAGGCTATCACATCCTCAACTACAAAGGTCAAAGAGGAACTTGACCACATGCAGTACAGCAGTGTCATTTCACCAGTCATACAACCAACAGAGTGATGTTCTGGGCTGATGACAGTTCCCAAACCAAACGGTCAACTCAAGCTGTGCATGAACCTCACGCAATTAAACAATGCAGTTCAGAAGGAAGTCCACCCAATGGCGTCCGTAGACGGAAGGTTGGCATAGCTTGCCAACTGTGTCCTCTTCATCAAGCTCGACACTAATAGTAGGTTTTGGCAAACACTTCTCGACAGGAGTCCAGGCCACTGACAACCTCTATCACGCCGTTTGGCCGATTTTGTTTGAACTGCTTTTCTTTTGGCACCTCGTCAGCCCAGAGATATTCCAGGTCACCATGTCCATGATCCTAGAAGGTGAACAAGGAGTCATCTGCCACATGAATGACATCCTTATCCATGGTTCCACAAGAGAAGATCATGACCATAGGGTCCAAGAAGTCCTTAAGGCCCTCCAGGGAACAGGTTGAATGACAAGTGTGAATTCACATAAAACACCATCAGATTCCAAGGCCACATCATCCAAAGAGAAGGCATCATGGTGGACCCTCACAAAACAAAGGCCATTACTGACTTTCCCCAGCCAGAGTGTATCACAGACGTTCAGCATTTCCTCGGAATAGTAAATCAGGTGGGCAAGTTTATCCCAAACTTAGCCACCAACATGACACCCCTATGGGATCTCTGACAGAAAGGCATGCAATGGTTCTGGGGAATTGAACAATGCAATGCCTTTCAATGTATTAAAGACAGGCTAGTCTCTACAGATGTGCTGGCAAATTACGATCTGACATTGCCCACTGTAGCGGTTGCTGATGTTTCCTCCACTGGCCTTGGCACTGTTCTTATCCAATTCCAGAAGAATGGTGACAGGAAACCAGTATACTTTGCATCTGGACCATTAACAGAAACAGAACAATGCGACAACACCATTGTGAAGGAAGCACTGGCTGTCACATCAGCTGTTGAAAGGTTCTCGGATTACCTCATGGGCTTGCTCTTCCATGTAGAGACAGACCACAAGCCCCTCTTTGCTCTCTTGAATGCCACAGAGATTGCCTTCGCTTGTTGCGTTATCAATCCATGGCCTTCTACGTTCCAGGAAATTTGCAATCCACAGCTGATGCCCTCTCCAGAGCTAGAGTAGAACAAGTTATCGCCTTGGATTTCACACATGTCTCAGAAGTGGAAACATTCTCTTCAACTATAACTAACTTAATGCCCATCTCCACTACAAAGCTCCAAGATATATCAGAAGGGCACAAAAAGAGGACGTGGAATGTGCTCAGAAATCTGAGATTTTTGCCTGCAAGGTTGGCCTAAATATTGTCCAGTTGACCAACTCATACGTATATACCATGAGCAACACAAACACTTGACTATTGTGGATGACCTCTTACTTTTTGACCACCGCTTGGTCATTCCTAAGTCCATGTGAGAAGAACTCCGCTGCAGGCTCCATGGAGGCCCCTTAGGGATTGCAAAGTAGAGAGCAAGAGCCCTGCAATCTGTGTGGTAGCCGGGCATCACATGGGCTGTTCAAAATTTCGTCCTATCCTGTCACACCTGCCACATTAACAGCCAGATGTCCGCAGAACCCTTGATACAATCTCAGATAATTTGCTAATGACCACTTCTGCAAATTCACTGGGATCACACATATCACCAGCTCCCCTCTGCATTCTCAAGCTAACAGGGAGGCTGAGCGAGCGGTCAGGACCAGCAAGACCCCGATGTTTAAGAATCCTGTCCAGCATTCAGCCCTGTTGCATTAACGAGCAACACGTCCAGCTAATGGATTCTCTCTAACTGAACTGCTCATGGGCCAACGTCTGAAGATGCATGTTCCTCTACGACCAAGAAACCTCCAACCTAATACTACCCCTGCTGACCACAGAAGGGTGAGAAATAGCGAGGCAAGCCTCCGTGAGAACAGCAACAGTGGTACAATTCCAGACATTGGGCCAAGAGCCTATTACCTTTAACTCTGGGTCACAGAGTTTGGATCCATGATCGTAAGGCAGAAGGTGTTGACCTTATCAGAATGCAGCACTCACGATCATACCTGGTCCAGACACTGTCTGGTACTTTCTGGCACCACAGGGGTGATTTCACTGGTACCCACAGGTCTTCGATGACCACACGATGAAGGTCCCAAGAATACTTTGAGTGACTTGTAAAATGCTGATCCATCCCAGGATTCACTTCCAGACCATGGGCCACACGTGGCAGTCACAACAACATGGTCTGGAAGAGTGGTGAAGGCTGCACAGAGACTTAACCCCTGACTAGGGGACTCTGGGAGGTGGGGGGCAGTGGGGGGTGGAGGGTAGGGGGGCGGTGGAGGAGTTACCAGTGTCAATGTAATGTAAATAGCAAAAGTAAATGCAATGTCAGTAGTTTGGACAAAGTTAGCACTGTTATTAAAACGGTAGATGGTATACTTAGGGGGCAGATGTAGTGTTATGGGTTAATAGAATAGATTTGCTGTGAGTGATGTAGACTATGGTGTATCTGTGACATCAGCAGTTATATGCTAGAGACTCGGTACAGCAGACAAACAGCAGAGGAGATGTGCCTACTCAGTAGCCGACCTTATATGTGGTGTACGTAGTGTAAATAAAGCCATTCTGAGTCAAGCTGCAGTCCCTCTTTATAAGATACACAACCTAGCAGGAGGGTTGATCAGTAAATTCGCGGATGACATGAAAATTGGTGGAGTGGTAAATAGTGAGGAGGATAGCCTTAGATTACGGCAGGGTATAGATGGGCTGGTCAGATGGGCTGATCAGTGGCAAATGGAATTTAATCTGGACAAGTGTGAGGTGATGCACTTAGGCAGGACAAACAAGGCATGGGAAGACACGATGAATGGTAGGATTCTGGGAAGTACCGAGGATCAGAGGAATCTTGGTGTGCATGTCCACCGGTCCCTTAAGGTAGCGGGACAGGTAGATAAGGTGGTTAAGAAGGCATATGGGATACTTGCCTTTATCAGCCAAGGCATAGAATATAAGAGCAGGGAGGTTATGCTGGAACTGTATAAGATGCTGGTTAGGCCACAGCTAGAGTATTGCATGCAATTCTGGAATCCACATTGTACGAAGAATGTGATTGCACTAGAGAGAGTGCAGAGGAGATTTACCAGGATATTGCCTGGGCTGGAGAGTTTTAGTTATGAGGAGAGATTGGATAGACTGGGGTCATTTTCCCTGGAGCAGAGGAGATTGAGGGGGAACATGATTGAAGTGTATAAAGTTATGAGGGGCATAGATAGGGTAGACAGGAAGGAATTTTTCCCCTTGGTGGAGGGATCAATAACCAGGGAGCATAGATTTAAGGTAAGGGGCAGGAGGTTTAGAGGGGATGTAAGGAAGAATGTTTTCAACCAGAGGGTGGTGGGAAACTGGAACTCACTGCCTGAAAGGGTGGTAGAGGCAGAAACCTTCATAACATTTAAGAAGTATTTGGATGTGCACTTGCGATGCCATGGCATACAAGGCTATGGGCCTAGTGCTGAAAAATGGGATTAGAATAGTTAGGTACTTGTTTGACCGGCATAGACCACGATGGGCCGAAGGGTCTTTTTCTGTGCTGTAGACCTATATGACTCTATGAACCTATGTAGTGGCTTATATTTGGCTGATGTGGTTGTTATGTTTCAATAGCTAACAGTGCCCATAAGGTGTGAAATGTGGCTTTGAGGCTTTTTGTATGAGGATGAAGTGAAGGTAGGCATGTGAGTTAGAGTCGTTATTGATGTAGTTTATTGATAGGTGAGTGATGAGGGTATGGCGTGTGAGGCAATGGTGAAATTGGTGGAATCTGGCATTTGAAGATGCAATGACCTAAACTACTTGCATGAGGTCATTGAACTTTTCTGCACTGTATCCAGATCCTTGAATCTGCATTCCTGGAATTGACCTGCATGTCCATTTGGTCTTACTGCTTTCTCAGTGTTAGTCTGGAGACCTCTCTCCTCTTGCCTACCTCCTGCACTAAGGCTTCCAGTGCTGCATTGGAAAAGCTTGGAGGCCACTCTCTGCCATGTTGTGCCATTCCTATATCTTTCCCAGGTTCAAGTCTCATCTGCAATGAACTCTTCTCAAGCCAAAATACACTTATTTTTAAGTGCTGCAAACTTGCTTTAAGTAGTGCAGGCTTTCTTGAACTTGTACTAGCCTGTCAAGATTTTGCACCCTGTACTCTGGTGTACAGTCACTAAACAGTGTGCTCACACTGGCAGCAGAGCTGGGAGAGAGAGGTGCAGATGGTGCTAAACACTAGGGCCTGGAGCTAGGGGGAGCGTGGGCTCGTAAATGAAGTTTCTTGTTGTCCCCCAGCCTGAGCAGCCACAGACAGAGCAGCAGACCTGAAAGACTGACTTTAAAAAAAATCATAACCATCATCCTGAGAGTTCCAATTTTTTTAAAGCTGGTCAGGTCAGATTCACTGAGTTCCTGCACTGCTGCTTCCAACCATAAGACATAGGAGCAGAAATTAGGCCATTTGGCCCATCGAGTCTGCTCCGCCATTCAATCATGGCTGATAAGTTTCTCAACCCCATTCTCCCTCCTTCTCCCCGTAACCTTTGATCCCCTTACCAATCAAGAACCTATCTATCTCGGTCTTAAATACACCTTTGGGCAGCTACACGGTTCTGATTGTTTTTGAAAAGCCCGTCAGAAAACCAGGAAGCTGCCCAAAGGTCAACAGCAGTGCAGCAACTGAGAGTGTTCTTGCTTGAAAAATGGTGAGTGAAATTTCTATTTTAGAGCCAATCGGATGCTGGGGGCTGTAGGAGGTGTGGAGAGAGGTTGGGGAGTGCTGGAGGGGTGGGGTGAGTTTGAGGGGTGTTGGAGAGGTGGGAGGATGTTAAGGGGTGTTGGAGGGATGGGGAGTGGTTGCAGGGTGCTAGAAGGGTGGGGGAAGGTTGGGGGATGAGGGAAGTTGTGGGTTGAGGTGGGGGGAGGTTGAGGGTTGGCATGGTGGGAAGGTGTGGTGGGAGGTTGGGGGGTGGGATGGGGGTGTCACATTTTTTTTTTGCTGTTGAAGTCTCTTATTTGTTAATTACAATTTTCAATTTTAGGCTGTAAATTCACAGTGTACAATTTGTATGATAACTTCTGGGGGAAGGGGGAACAATCCAATTCTTGAGTTAAGGCCACATTGAATTTTTGTATCATGTATCATTCTATTCTGAAAAATTCAGATAAACAATTCAATCTACATTTTTCATAAGCTGCTGGTTGATGTCAGATTGACAAATCCTGGAGATAGTGTCAGTACCGTAAAAGGGGCAAATGTCATTTACGGTATATTGTGGGTTGGTGCCAGAGAAGTCAGAATCGTAAGTTTGTATTAGCTATAGAATTGAATTGTTTTGTAAATGCAATATTTTTGTTGTAGCCACTTTCCTAGTATCAGTTGATTGCTCTGTGATTAATTATCCTTAGGGAATCAGCATTGGGCCTCCAATTTCACCATTGCTACAGACACTCTGTCTACTAAATACCGCTGTAATGAAAGAAGGGAAAAAAACTACATATATACAGTGCTTTTCACAATGTCTCAAATTGTTTTACAGCCAATTAAATACTTTTGAGGCATAGTCACTGGTAGAATGTAGGCAATATTATCAAATAGTAGAGCAGGCTCGAGGGGCCGAATGGCTTACTCCTGCTCCTAATATGTACATCCGTATGTCATTCTGGATGGATGAGATGAGCTGAGCTAGATGGCCTTTGTCATCCATAATTACCTTGTGAACAGAGGATGGAATCATGGCTGGAGTTCTGTTTATTTCGCTGCTCAAGAAGTTCACTGTGAACAGGCTTTGTGGGGTGAAATTGCCAGGACAGGAATGCGTAATGGGCTCATCATGAGCTGTTTTCCCCTGCTCATGATCCTCAAGAGTCCTTTCCATTGTCTTCAATCTTGTTCTTTTGTCTACTTATCAATTACCCCACTCTATCTCAGTGCTTTTATGAGATTTTTGGGGAATGCAATATTGTGATAAAGTTGTGTTTCATGGTAGATATTGAAACTATATTGTAGTGAGATAACACAATCAGCAGAGTCTTCAGACTCGCTGATCAAGAAAATACAGATGAAATTGTGATGCATTCAGTCTTTGTCCTCTGGCCTCTTAAATGCTGTGTCACACATAGACACCTGAGGGCTCCAACACCTCTCACTGAAAGTGAAGACTTATATTGTTCAATCATCCCACTTTGTTGCTCAGAAGTCATTTGATATTTCTAACCTGTGAGATTAAAGATAAAATTGCATCCAATTACACCCCTTCTATGAAATAATTATATTGAATAATATCATGCATCCAGGCAGGAGAAAGTCTTCTAATTCTTCTACAGAATGGACAAAAAGATCTTGTGCTGTTTATCTGGGTTACAAGTATTAAATCTTTCCCCCAAATATGAAGTTACAGTCACTGTGTTCATATGGTGTAATGTGCAGAACATGTTAATGAGGGCTGAGGCAGTCACCGAGATCAGTGTTATAATCTGCACAGTGTTATAAATAACTAATAGGATATTTTTCTGTCAAATTAACAATTTTGGGTGATGCTGATAAAGTAAAATTTGTGGTCTCTGGTTTGTTTAATAGTTGTGGTGGGATCACCAATAGAGTGCCCACAAACTAACACTGCATTATGTCATTGCTGCTCTTAATATTAATGACCCATGCCGCATATATGTCGGGCAATATTTGTGAATAAATGCCAACAATGGGCATTATCATTTTATGAGGAGCTTTCTGTAATTGGTGAATTGATTGGTGAATCTTGAAAGGGGGACAAATATCATCATGATTGAGAGGCAAGGTTAAATTGTGGGGTTTGGGGATTAAGGGGGTAGCAGCAGGGACCATGATTTCTCTCCCTGGTCCTGACTGGTAGCACACCATAATCAAGTAAATGAACAGGCAGACCCAAGTGTGCATGCTGCCTGTATCACAATGAAAGGATACATGTTAATTACATATCACAATCTCTGTATACTTTCAGGTCTTAGCCAATTTTTCCTTTAAATGTTGTTCGTGTCCACTCCATAATTAATCACATTGTTCATTTCTTTAAGTGCACTTGGTAATTTTTTGTTTTCAATGTCAGCTGGATGGTCTATACGCAAAACCATTGAAACTACAGTAAAATTCCTGTCATCCAGCACTGTACCAACCGGCAACTCTTGTAACCAGAATTGATGTGTTGGGTTTGTTTTGAATGGAGATGTCTCTCATCACTCAGAAACTAATGCTAACACTTGTTACTGAGTGGATAATGTTCATCACTCTCCATTGAAACCTTATTTTAGATACCAATCAACCTATTTTATACTTTCAGCAATTTATTTTTCATAAGTTGCTGAAGCTCACGATTAATTTGGCTCTTTATACATTTGACTGCTTGATTATGAAACCAGTCAAATGGTAAAGTTACCATAATAAAAAGTGTGTGCAATACTCAAAATGGTAGTATTATCTCCCTTTTCATCTGACTGCACGCATCCTACAATTAGTAAAGTTTTAAAAACTATTTATATTTATATTTCTTCCTTCACTCATTATTATCTCTCACCAATTGAAACTTACTAGTGTTTTGAAACATATATTGTTTGACGAGGAATCCAGTTTTTTTTTGCCTTTCATAAGAACTTAAGAACATAAGACCATAAGAACATAAAAAAATAGCAACAGGAGTAGGCAATTCAACTCCCCAAGCCTGCCCAGCCACTTGATAAAATCATGGCTGATCCAACTGTGGCTTCAGCTCCACTTTCCTGCCTGCCCCCAAAACCCTTGACAACCTTGTAGATCAAACATCTGTCTAATTCAGCCTTGAATATATTCAATGATTCAGCCTGCACTGCCCTATTGGGTACAGAATTCCAAAGATTAACAACCCTCCAAAAGAAAAAAAATCCTCCTCATCTCATCCTTATTCTGAAACCATGCCTCCTTGTTCTAGATTCCCCCACGATGGGAAACATCAGCATCTACCCTATCACATCCTGTCAGATTCTTATATGTTTCAATAAGATCACCTCTCATTCTTCAAAACGCCAATAGGCCTGCCCTTTTCAACCTTTCCTCATGAGACAACTCCTTCTTCGTAGGAATCAACTGGGTGCGCCTTCACTAAACTGCCTTCACTTACAGTCAACGTTCAGAAAACCAACGCCATCCCATCACCAATGCACACACCCCAGCTCCCTTGATTAGGATTTATGATGAGTACCTGGAAAATGTGGAACACTTCCGGTACCTTGGAAGGCTGACATTGATGAGGAAATCCAGCATCACCTGAAATCTGTTGGTATAACTGTTGGCCACCTGAGAAAGTGAGTGCTTGAAGATTGCGACATCAAAATTGAAACCAAGGTCATGGTCTACCATGGCCTGAATTATCCCGTTGGCGATTTGGGGGCGGGGCCCTCTCGCCGACGGAAAAATGACGCGGGATGACATCGGGAGGAATCCCCGACGTCATCCCGGTCCCTTTAAATTTTTAGGAAGGCGAGTGGGCAGCGAAATCAGCTGTCCGCCCGCCGACCTGTCAATGGCCAATTGAGGCCATTGACAGGCTAATTAAGATAATTAAAGACCTGCCCGTCCAACCTTAAGGCTGGCGGGCAGGCCAGGAGCCCCAGCGGGCTCCAGATTATACATGAAACTTCATCCACTGGCGGGATGTGGTTTCATGTCTGTTTTTAAAAAGTCTAATAAAGTTTATGCCCTTTTTATTAACATGTCCCCCTCATGTGACATTGTCACATGAGGGGGACATGTTAATAATTTTTTAATTTTTCTATTTTTTGACTTTTCTTATCTGTCAGTGCTCTCCCTGAGACAGCACTTTGCCTCAGGGAGATGTGCGCTCTTTCGCGCATGTTTGACAGATGGGGGATAGCGTTTCCTGTCGGGCAGGCCGCTGGGCGGACCTTAATTGGCCCGCCCACTCAAAATGGCAGCGGGCCCTGTTTCGGTGGTGGGGGTCGGCTGTCCGCCCGCCGCCGAGCCGGTGGGGCCCGCAGGCCATCAGAGGGCAAAATTCTGCCCCATGTGGTCATGATCCCTTCCTTATTGTTTGGGGCTGAAACATGGGCAACGTATCGGAGGCACCTCAAAGCATTGAAGTCATACCTGCCTGCGGAAGATCTTACATATTAAGTGGGAGGACAGATAGACCAACATCAGTGTCCTCTCACAAGCAGGCACCACAAGAATCGAGACTAAGGGCAGAATTTTCCCGTCAGTGAGTTGGGGGCGTGGCCCACTCACCGACGGGAAAATGACACAGGAAGACGTCAGGAGGAACCCCCAACGTCATCCCGGTCCATTTAAATATTGAGGAAAGTGGGTGGACAGTGAAATCAGCTGTCCGCCTGCCGACCTGTCAATGGCCAATTAAGGCCATTGACAGGATAATTAAGCCAATTAAAGGCCCTGCCCGTCCAACCTTAAGGTTGGCGGGCAGGCCAGGAGCCCCAGCGGGCTTCTGATAATACATGAAACCTCATCCACTGGCGGGATGAGGTTTCATGTCCGTTTTTAAAAACTTCAATAAAGTTTATGTGCCTCTTATTAACATGTCCCATCTTGTGTGACATTGTCACATGAGGGGGACATGTTAATAATTTTAATATTTTTCTATTTTTAAAGATTTTTATACTGTCAGTAATCTCCCTGAGACAGCACTTAGTCTCAGGGAGATGTGCGCTCTTTCGCGCATGTTTGACAGATGGGGAATCCCTCCACCCCTCGCACACAGGAAGCACATAGCGCTTCCTTTCGGGCAGGCCGCTGGGCGGGCCTTAATTGGCCCGCCCACTCAAGGTGACAGCGGGCCCTGCTTCGGTGGCAGAGTTCGGCTGCCCGCCCGCCACCGAGCCGGTGGGGCCCGCCCGCCCACCAAGGGCAAAATTCTGGCCTATGATTATCTGCCATCATCTTCGCTGAGTTGGTCACATTGTTCAGATGTCAGATACCAGGCTCCCAAGGCAGATCTTCTTTCCCCAGCTCTATCAGGGCTGACACGCCAGCAGTGGACAGAAGAAGTGCTTCAAGGATGTGCTGAAAGCCCACATGAATAAATACAACATTGACATCAACTCCTGGAAGACCATCACCTTGAACTGAACCAGATGGTGACAGAGTATGTGGGAGGGATCCCAGCATTTTGAGACCCAATGACAACTAATGAAGAGAATAAGTGAAAGTGACGAAAAGAACAAGCCATCACATGAACTGATAACACACGACCAGACATCCCACATGACAACAAATGACGTGCCATAAAGTCTGCAGATTCCGAATCTGGCCTCACCCAGCCATCTTCGGACCATGAAAGGCAATCATCCTCACTCGTGAGGGATAACCAATAATCCCTCCATAAATAAGGAGACCAAAACTGTACAAAATACTCTAGGTGTGGTCTCACCAATCTCCTCTACAGCTGCAGCAAGACATTTCTACTTCTATACACCATCCCCCTTCAGCAAAGGCCAACATTCCATTTCCTTCTTAATTATTTCTTGTGCCTGCATGCTAACCTATTTGGTGTTTCATGTACGAAGACCCGCAAATCCATCTGTATTGGAACATTCTGTAATCTCTTTCCATTTAAATATGACTAAATATTAAATATTACATTTTGCTTTTCTATTCTTCCTAGCAAAGTGGACAGCCTCACATTTTCCCACATTATGGGCTGAATTTAACACGTGAGGTGTGGATCTCGACTTGGGCACCACTTCTACTTGCTTGTAGGCTGCTGGCATGCATGGAATTTAATGTTAATTTTAAACTCGCTTTCCTACCTATGTCTCTGCTGTTAGCAAATTTGGCCAGAATGCACTTTGTCATTTCATCCAAGTCATTGATATAAATTGTAAATAATTGAGGCCCCAGTACTTTTAAATCTAAAAATGTTGTTTTATTATTCTCATTTCCAACCTTCCATTCTGGTCCATTCTTGGATTTATGATTTATTCTCACAATGCATAAATTTCCCATTATGTGTTCAGTAGGTATAATGAACCGTAATTATTTGTGTTTTAATGTAAGGTAAATCCTGTACCCTGTCTTGCCTGTTTATTTGAACCTGAACACGATTTTGTCCAGGAGGTGAGCAGTTGTATTGACTCACATGACATATTAGGTTAGATTTAATGGGCTGAAATTTCCCCCCATTTTTGGGGGGAAGGTGATGGGCGGGCACATACGGGCACCCTTCCGATCAGCGCCCCCGATCGGAGGCACGGCGCCATTTTACGTGGGCAGGCCAATTAAGGCCTGCCCAGCGTGACATCCTCAGGGAAGCACTATGCGCTCCCTGTGCAGGCAGGGTGGATTCCTAAAATCGAGAGTGCGCTCTTTCGCGCATGCGCATGAACGAACGCACTCATCTTCCTGAGGCTAAGTGCAGCCTCAGGGAGATCGACTCTACATGTAAAAAAGATAAAAGTAGGAAGATAAAATTTCCCTTACATATCCCCTCATGTGACAATGTCACATGAGTTCGGACATGTCCATAATTTTGACACAATCTTTATTAAAATTTTTTAAAGCCTGCATGAAACCTCACCCCACCTGTGGATGAGGTTTCATGTTTTTTTCTAGCTGCCACCAGGGCTCCTTAAGGTTGGACGGGCAGGTCCTTTAATTGCTTAATTGATCCTGTCAATGGCCTCAATTGGCCATTGACAGCTCGGCGGGCCGCAGCTGATTTTGCTGCGCTCCCACCTTCCTGAAAATTTAAATCGGGCACGGTGATGTCAGGAGTTGCCCCAATGTCACCGCGCGTCATTTTACGCGTCGGCGAGTGGGCCCCGCCCCTGCTCGCCGAGTCATAAAATCCAGCCCAATAAATTTGCATTTGGGTGTAGAGCATCTTTGACAGAAATATATTTTAGAAATTTGTATGCAGATATTAGCACCCACATCAATTTTTGAGGATGGAATGCTTTATGGAATATTTTGACCTTTGCATGCAGATGCATAATTAGCACCCCCATTTTGACAATTTTGCCCCAGGATAATAAAGTCTGTATAATCTACCCTATAGTGTCTTGTTAAACCAAAGGAAGACATGCCTACTGTGGGATCCAACAGATGGATTTGTTTTATCGAGCTGTCTAATTGCAATCACAAATTAATTAAATGATTGGTTACTAGAAGAGGATTAAACCCTTTTTGGAAGTAGATCAGAGATAGCAAGCAATACTTTACTGACTGTAAGTTATGACTGACTAATTACTTGAATTACATAGAAAATAAAGCACAGAAACAAACTAATTAGCCTGACCAATTTATGGTAATGTTTATGCTCCAATTGAGCCTCCTCCCATCCTTCTTCATCTAATTTTATTAACATAACCTTCAATTTCCTTCTCCCTCATATGCTTGTCTAGCTTCTCCTTAAATTCATCTTAGTATTCGCTTCAACCACTGCCTGTGGTAGTGAGTTCCACATTCTAACCACTCTCTGGAGAAAGAGGTTTCTCCTCATTTCCCTATTTGATTTCTTGATCACTATCTTATATTGATGGCCTCAGGATGGCCTTTGCTCTTTCTCACAAGTGGAAACATTCTCTCCTCGCCATTCATCAAAACCTTTCTTAAAGTCCCTTGACTCCACTGACCTTATTCATTAGTCCAATATGTTGTTACCTTATCAATGGCCTTTTGGAACTCTAGATCTAGTACACCTACTACATTGCCCTGTCTACTCTTTCTCTGTGCCCTTCTCAAAGAAGTAAATGCAAATGCAAAGAATTAATTTCTAACATGTCCCTGCTCATATGACAGAGTCACATGAGGGGACATGTTAACATTTTTTAAATCTTTCTTTTTTATTTTCAAAAATCTTCATCTGAGGCAGTCCTACGCGCACCCGCACACATGTGTGAACTTCCGTGCTCACTACCCCCTCCCCCCTCCACACCCAGGCAACGCTGACCGCTGCAGCATTCATTTCACGCTGGGTGGGTCTTAACTGGCCCGCCAGCGTGAAATTGCGGCTGCAGCCTGATCATGGGCAGCGGTCGGCTTCCCGACCTCTCCCGCTCGCCCCTGCCGAGCCCACCCAATGAGGGCAAAATCCTAGCCCTTGACTTTTGAAATCCATTCGGACTATTCATTATTATATTTTTTGTTTCTAGATATTTTTTCCATTTTCTCCTTCAGTATGGATTCCATTATCTTTCTTAACACTGCTATTAATCCAATTGAATTTTTGAGGATGTGACTAATAAGATAGAAAACATATATGGATGTTATCCATATGGACTTTCAGATAGCATTTAATAAGGTTCCTCACAAACAATTGTTATCAAATAAGAGAGTGTATGGAATTGGATGTACATTTTGACTTGGTGTGAAAATTCATTGGGAGGTAAGTGAAAGAGACTGAGGATAAAGGGTGTGCAATCAGGTTAATAAGTTAAGACAAGTGATGTTTACCTGGTATCTGTTTGGGGCATTAATATTTCATCATATTTAATAACAATTTGGAATAGAGTTGTACCAAACAGGAATAGAGTTGTATATCCAAGTGTGC
Organism: Cetorhinus maximus; assembly: GCF_964194155.1. NCBI lineage: Eukaryota > Metazoa > Chordata > Chondrichthyes > Lamniformes > Cetorhinidae > Cetorhinus > Cetorhinus maximus. The sequence continues at coordinate 91,026,312 of NC_135888.1, forward strand.
AGGTGAGACTAAAGACTAAGGGCATCATTTTTACCTGTTGAGCAGGCGCGGCAGGCGGGCCCAGGAACGATTGTGAAACTGACCGGCGCCCATGATCGAGCCCCAACCGAGATTGCAGGCTGGCTGGCCAATTAACGGCCAGCCATCGTGAAGGGCAAGCTCAGAGCCTCAGTGCTGCCGGGGTGGGGGGCTGAAGGAGCGCGAGCGCTGAAGTGTGCGCATGCACGGGGGTGAGCTCGGTGAAAGCTCCCTGAAGGCACAGAGTTGCCTCAGGGAGCTGAAGATTTTTAACATTACAAATAAAGAATTGAAAAATGAAGGAAACATGTCCCCTCATGTGAATCTGTCACATGAGCAGGGGCATGTTAAAAATGAGTTTTAAAAGTTTTTATTTTTTTTAAATCACTGGCCGAAACCTGACCACGCTAGTGGATGAGGTTTCGCAAATAATGCAAAGGCTGCTTGGCTTATTCCGGGCAGGGAAAAAGTCAATTTAATTAATTAATTAATTAATGGGCTTAACAGCCCTCTTAGTTGTTGGTGGGTGTGCTGCCCACCGACCGAAATATCATGTGAGTGCATGTCGGGCATGCTCCCGTACTTCGAGCTGAAAATCCTTGCCTAAATTAGGAAGCACAATAAGCAGTAGATTAGGAGAAGGAAGGAAGGAAGTTACAAAAGAAGATAAAAGAAGATAAACATATTGGGCAGAATTTTGCTGTCGGCAAGCAAGAGGCGGGGCCTGCTCGTCGACATGTAAAATGATACATGGTGACGTTGGGCGGAACCCCCGGCGTCATCCCACCCCATTTAAATTTTCAGGAAGGCGGGGGCGCAGCAAAATCAGCTGCAGGCCCGCCGACCTGTCAATGGCCACTTGAGGCCATTGACAGGATCATTTAAGCAATTAAAGGATCTGCCCGTCCAACCTTAAGGTTGGCGGGCAGGCCAGGAGCCCCAGCAGCAAACAGATAAAACATGAAACCTCATCCAGTGGCGGGATGAGGTTTCATGCAGGGTTTCAAAAATTTTAATAAAGTTATTACGTAAATTATGCACATCGTCAGATGAGAGGGACATGTTAGGGATTTTTTTTTTTCTCTATTTTCAATATTTTTCAACATGGAAGCGATCTCCCTGAGGCAGCACTTAGCCTCGGGGAGATATGCGCTCTTTCGTGCACATGCGTGAAAGAGCGCACTCTTGCTTTTGGGGAATGCCCCCTGCCCGCACATAGCACTTCCCGCCGGGTGTCACGCTGGGCTGGCCTTAATTGGCCCGCCCACGTAAAATGGTGGTGCGGCCCACTTCTCTGGCGGGGATCGGCTCCCTGCCTGCAGGAGATTGGGTCGGGCCCGCCTGCCCGACAGGCAGAAAATTCTGCCCATTAAGTAAGTGAGCAAAACAACAGAAATTTGCACATAGCACTTTAATGTAGTAAAATAGTCCAAGACACTTAAAAGGGGCATTATCTAACAAAATTTGATGCCAGCCACATAAGAGCTGTGATTGTATGGCTCCACTGGGGGTGGCCTGACAGGTGGTGGTTGGGGGGCATAAAATTGGGTACCGCAGCAGTGGTGTGTTGCTGCCGCCTGTCAATCCCGCGGTGATTTTACCAATGGGGAAGGAGGAGTGGGTGACCTGCACATTCTTTAACCAATTGAGGCCCTTAAATGGCCATTCACCTGCTGCCACTGGGAATTTGCCCATGAAGGGGTAGCCGGTGCCAAGTGTACACCCACCAGGTGAAACCTGATGTGCTCATGGGCGGAAAGGGGTGGGGTGCCTCCTTTTTTGACACACTGTGCCTATTGGAGTCCCCCCTCAAGGTCATTTCTCCTCACCGCACCCCCCCATAGGTTTCCCCTCTCTCCACCCCTGCCAGATCTGATGATAATTGCACCCCCATTCCCTCTCACGGAGCCTGACAGCCTGGCCCCAGCAAGACCAGACCTATCTTTAAACTCAGGCTCCATTGGCATCTCCTCTTCGGAGCTGACAACAGTCCCAGCAGCGGCCACCATGGTGGTGCTGGAACAAGAGAGCTGCTGGCCCTTGATTGGCTAGGAGATCTCAGAGGTTGGACTTTCTCTCTGATGCAGGTGGGAGGCCTGCTTCAACCCAAATAAAGGCCCAACAGCAGTTAAATAGCAGCTGAAGCCATGGCCAACAATGGCGGAGAAAGTAAAATCGGGGATGCTCACGAGGTCAGAGTCAGAGGAGCTCAAAGATCTTGGAGGGTTGTAGGGTTGGAGAAGATTACAGAGAAAGAGAAGATGAAGCCATGAAGGAATTTGGAAGCAAGGATGGGAATTTTAAAAGCAACACATTGCCAATGTAGGTCAGAGGCAATGGGTGAATGGAACTTTGCACTGGAAAGTACATGGGCAGCAGAGTCTTGGATACGCTCAAGTTTACAGAATGTTGATTGAGGGGGGCAGGATAGCATTGAAATAGTCAAGTCTAGAGGTAACGAAAAACATGGGTAACTGTTTCAGTATCAGATTAGCTGAAGAACGGGCAGAGAGTTGCAACGTTATGAAAGTGGAAGTAGCTGGTCTTGCTGATGAAGTGGTAGTGGAATCAGATATTTATCTTAGGTTCAAATAGGGTGCCAAGGTTCTTTGACAGTGGCAAGAGAGAGGGATTGGCTTGGTGTCTAAGGAATGAAGTTTGTGGTGAGGACTGGCAGCAATGTTGGAGGTGAGACTGGAAGAAGATGGGGAAAGTGCCTTGAAAGACAGTTTGCAATAGAGAAAAGAAGCTGGAGGGTTTTCTTTGCCATCTAGGATGATCCTCGAATAGTGAACGGTTTTGCTGACGAGAACAGGACTTGGTAGTGCTTTATATGGTTCAGCTAAGTCTGCTGGTGAATGGCTAAACCAATTGTCCGCCATATCTGTTCAAGTTTACATCCCTTGAACTCAAGAAAGTGAATGTAAGTGAAATATCAGAAGATCAGGTAGGGTGAGGGAGAATAATGGTTTTAATGGGGACTCAGGCATCAAGGGTGGAGGTGAGGGTGTGGTTGAGCAGATTAACAGCTGAAAAAAGTTGCGATGATGGGAAGATTTACTCTACTGAACCCATTTAACATTTTAAATGTCTCAAACAGATTACCCTCAATCTTGTATAAACAAAGAATATAAACCAAACTTCTGTTGCTTGTTAGCATAATTTAATCGCCAAATACCTGGTAGTATTCTATAAACCTGTACTGCACCATCTCAAAAGGCCAATACACATTTCTTGAGACATGGTGCACAAAACTGAAAGCAGTATTCCAGATGGTGTCTGACCCTACAGCACGAAAGCAGAACTTCACACCTTTGCAATTGAGCCCTCTTTAAATAAAGGTGAACTTTGTATGATCCATTTTGGTTTTTTTTGTACCTGTCTGCCAGCTTTAAATGATTTTGCACTTGGACTGACAAATCTATTTGATCCTCTACAATTCCAATCTTCTCACTATTTAGAAAATACTCCAAGTTATCTTTCTTAAGTTCAAAGTGAATGGCCTCACACTTGCACACATTAAATTTTGCTTGCCACAGCACAGAAACAACCCTCATCAAAGTCATAAATTATTCCTTTCCATCCTTTTCGACCTTTAACATGTTTGACCACACCATGCTTCTCTAACATCTCTCCATTGTCAGCCAGCTAGATGGAACTGCCCTTCCCTGATTCCATCCCTACTTATCCAATCACAACCAGAGAATTACCTGCAGTAGCTTCTCTTCCAACTTTTACATGATTACCCCTGTGGTCATATAAGGACCCATCCTTGGCCCTCTCCTATATACCAGGTGCATCATCTTCTCAAGGGCAATTAGGGATGGGTAACAAATTCCACCTTGCCAGTGATGCCCATATCCCATCAAAGAATAAAGAAAACTACTTGCTACCCCTCGATTACATCATCCTTCAGTTTCCACATATACACCAATGACACCCAACTTTACCTCAATACCCATTCTCTCGCCTCCTCTACAATCTCAGGTTGTCAGACAACTTTTCCCATATCTAGAACTGGATGACCAGGGATTTCTTCCAACTAAATATTGAGAAGTCTGAAGCCATTGTCTTTGGTCCCCAGTTCAAACTTCATTCCCGAGCTATTGGCTCCATGCCTTTCCCTGGCAAATCTCAAAGGCTGAACCAGACTGTTTGCAATATTGGTTTGCTACATTTGAGCCTGAGATGAGCTGCTGACAACATAACTATACCATCACTAAGACAAGGTATTTCCACTTCCATAACATTGTCCAAATCTGACTCTGCCTCAGCTCATCTGTTGTTGACACCCTCAACCATGTCATTGTTACCTCCAGTCTTGACTATTCCAATGGAATGTCGCTGGCTGGCCCCGCACTTTGTACCTTCCATTAACTTGAGGTCATCCAGAACTGTGCTACCCATGTTCGAAATCATGGGCAGCTCTGTTCACCTCCCGCGCTTGTGCTTGCTGACCTACATTGGTTCCCTGTTCAGCAAAGTGTTGATTTTACAATCCTCAACCTTGTTTTAAAATCATTACTTGGCCTCATAACCCTCCAAGAAATCCACATTCCTCCAATTCTCACCTTTTGAGCATCACCATTGGTGAGCATGCCTTCAGCTGGAAGAAGTTCTGGAATTCTCTTCCTAAACTGCTCCACCTCTCTATCTCACTTCCCTCCTTTTAGACACTCCTTGAAAACTATCTCACTGACTAAGTTTATGATCATTGATTCTACTATCTCCTTATGTGATTCAGTTTCAAATTTTGTTTGATAATGCTCCTCTGAAGCGCCTTGGGGCAATTTACGACATTAAAGATGCTTTATAAATACAAGTCGTTATTATTGTTTTTGGCGGTGGGGGAGTAAAGAATGAAGGGACATAAACTTATAAGTTGAGTGAGAGTGCTTAGGAGGGAAAACAGGGAGAACATTTTCATATAAAGTGAAGAAGGAATTTGGAATTTCCTCCCTTGTGATTGTTGGGCAATTGGTACTTTCAAGATTGAGGTTGATAGATTTTTGTTAGGTGTATGTATCAAGGGATATGGAGCTAAGGAGAACAAATTGAGTTGAGGTACAAAGTTGAATGGCACGTTTCAAGTGTGCTCCACCCAAATTGCTATGGGAGAGTGCATTTCAGAAAAACCCACCCTTAAAGATTCAAAACAGGCAAAAGTTATTTAAGATAAAAAGGCATTTTATTCCACAGTTATCTTTAGTAAGGACGCATTTACGCTGCCAAACATTTCTTGCAAAACTGGGTCTCAAGTCAGTAGTTTTTGGCATTCACCTCAACAAATGGTTGAACAACAAGTGCTTTGATTTGGAAAGTGTGTAATTGGCTGCAGACTTTGGTTGCCTCATCAAAGCAGATCATTTACACTGTTAAGTTTTCAGCAGATTTCTCCACTGCTTATTATTGTACATCTAATTAGCGCAAAGGATAATGTTTCTCTCTTGGTCTTGTTACTAAAGTAAAGGTTGACAGATTTAAACTTTCCAAATATTCAGAAAAATAAATATATGAATGATATTTTGCCGAACAGGATTCTTCTCAGCCTTGTGATGCTACAAGCTATTTAAATGACACATAATCATGCAATAGTGCATTAGGACTGTCCAGGTATTGTAATTCTGCTAAACAAAAATAAAATTACCTGGAAAAACTCAGCAGGTCTGACAGCATCTGCGGAGAGGAACACAGTTAACGTTTCAAGTCCGTATGACTCTTCAACAGTTGAAGAGTCATACGGACGCGAAACGTTAACTGCGTTCCTCTCCGCAGATGCTGTCAGACCTGCTGAGTTTTTCCAGGTATTTTTATTTTTGTTTTGGATTTCCAGCATCCGCAGTTTTTTGCTTTTATCTTATTGTAATTCTGCTGTTTGCTATCAAAAACAGTGCACAAAGAGAAAATGTGTTTGCATTTAAACCTGTGTGTACTAAATATAATATGGTGGACCATGTAGTATTTCACATTTCCTTGTTCAAAGTGCCTATCACAACTAAACAAACAATTCGTGCAGAGTCAGTGTGTTATTAGTGTTACTGTCAAATGCAAATAAGTCAAAGTGCCACACCTTATTTAGTCAACGAGGTTATAAAGTCATTCATTTTATTTGAATTACACAGACCGTAGGAGTAAATTAAGATAATGATAATGCATCCTCACAATTAGGACTGTGATGATGCAGCAAAGTTTCTGAGTTGGTGGTATAATAAAGGATGTTTCTTTCCTTGTTTCCACAGCTGCAATGACATGGTGTGGATATCAATATACTGAGCTCTGTCATTGTTAGAAAGATCACTCAAAACGCTGCAAGAACCCCTTTCTAAGTAGTGTTTCCTACTAAACAGTCAAGCCATTTTTGAAATAAAATCAACTTAAACAAGGATGCTCTTTAGTCATAGCTGGTTGTATGGCATTTTCATACTGTTCTTTTGGAAAGTGGACTTGTTGTGAATTCCTATATAGTTGATGAAACTGCAGAGGTAATTTTGCCCCCAGTTAATTAACCTGCAAAGCTATTATCAGAGTGATCACTGGCTGTATCAGCAATGTCTCATTAACCACCATGCATATTAGCTCCATGATTTGTAACTAAGTTGTGACAAGAGTAAATATTTCCATTATCAATTGATAGGCAATGCTACACAATGGTCATGAAATCAATCTTCAATGGTTTAAAGTCCCCCTCTCATATATTAGACATATATACCATCTGTGGAACATGCTGGCCTATTTCCATAAAAATGGTGTCTCTACACCACCCACTGCATGAAAAAAGTAAATAAATCAGAAAGAGTAAGTACATCCTTTTGCCATGTTAGTTTGAAATTAGTTCTACCATTTAGATTCCTGAAAAATTGTTTTACTTCAATTCAACTTTCTTGAAACTTCTGAACATAGAAATTAACATGATCTTTTGACAGTTTTGCAGCTGTAGCTATATGTAAGGTACATTTATGGAAAGTTCTTAATGCAACAATCTGAATATATCAGTAATATTTTGACTCCAAACTGTATAAACTAATATTTAAGGAAGATGTAGGTCAGCAAGGGTGAAGTTGCGAGTTGATAGCATCCTTTGTAAGCAGGATCGAGAGTCCCACATGGTATGTTGCCTGCCCGGTGCCAGGGTGAGGGACATCTCTGACCGGCTTGAAAGGATATTGGAGAGGGAGGGGGAGGATCCAGTTGTTGTGGTCCATGTCAGGACAAATAACATGGGTAAGACTAGGAAAGAGGACCTGTTTGGGGTTTATCCAGGAACTAGGAACTAAATTAAAGAACAGATCCTCAAGGGTTATAATCTCCGGATTACTACCCGAGCCGCATGCAAATTGGCATAGGGACGTGAGAATAAGGGAAGTAAACATGTGGCTAAAGGAGTGGTGCGGGAAAGAGGGGTTTCATTTCGTGGGGCACTGGCATCAATATTGGACCAGGAGGGATCTGTACCACTGGGATGGTTTCCACCTGAACCAATCTGGGACCAATGTTCTAGTGAAAAGGGTAAATAGGGTGGTCAACAGGACTTTAAACTAGAAAGCAGGGGGGAAGGGAAGAGTAAAACTCCAAGAAGTATGACTAATGGAAAACAAAGCAGCAGGTTAGCATGTGGGGGATGGATTCAACTTCATGGAAAACTATGAAAAAACTGAAAAAAAAGGAGAGCCCAGGAGAGGCTATTAAAGTCTCCAGAACACAAAATAGGACTGAGTGTTTGGAAAGGGCTAGGAACCTAACTTCAAGCACATCAGATAAAGGGACGACAATGAGAAGGGGGACAAGAAATACAGGACTGAAGGTGTTGTATCTGAATGCACACAGTATACAAAATAAGGTAAATGAGCTTGTGGCGCAGATTGAAATTGGCAAGTATGATGTAGTGGGCATCACGGAGACATGGCTACAAGGAGATCAGGACTGGGAGCTAAATATCCAAGGATATACATCCTATGGAAAAGATAGGCAGGTTGGCAGAGGGCGTGAAGTTGCTTTGTTAGTAAGAAATGAAATTAAATCGATAGCAAGAAATGATGTAGGATCAGATGATGTGTGAGTAGAGTTGAGGAACCGCAAAGGTAAAAAAACCATAATGGGAGTTATGTACAGGCCTCCAAACAGTAGTCAGGACGTGCGGCACAAGATAAACCAGGAGATAGAAAAGGCGTGTAAGAAAGGCAAGGTTACAATGATCACGGGGGATTTCAATATGCAGGTAGTCTGGGAAAATCAGGTTGGTAGTGGATCCCAAGAAAAGGAATTTGTGGAATGTCTACAAGATGGCTTTTTGGAGCAGCTTGTGGTGGAGCCCACTAGGGAACAGGCAATTCTAGATTTAGTGATGTGTAATGAGGCAGATTTGATAAAGGAGCTTAAGGTTAAGGAACCCTTAGGAGGAAGTGACCATAATATGATAGAATTTACCCTGCAATTTGAGAGGAAAAAGCTGGAATCAGATGTAACGGTATTACAGTTGAATAAAGGCAACTACAGAGGCATGAGGGTGTTGCTGGCCAGAATTGACTGGGAAATGAGCCTAGCAGGAAAAACAATGGAACAGCAATGGCAGGAGTTTCTGGGAGTAATTTGGGAGACACAGCAAAAATTCATCTCTAGGTAGAAGAAGCATGCTAAAGGGAGGACGAGGCAACCATGGCTGACAAGGGAAGTCAGGGACAGCATAAAAGCTAAAGAGAAAGCATACAATGCGGCGAAGAGCAGTGGGAAGCCAGGGGATTGGGAAGCCTACAAAGACCAACAGGGGACAACTAAAAAAGAAATAAGGAGGGAGAAGATTAAATATGAGGGTAAACTAGCCAGTAATATAAAAGAAGATTGCAAGAGTTTTTTAGATATATAAAGGGTAAGAGAGAGGCAAAAGTGGACATTGGGCCGCTGGAAAAAGACGCTGGAGAAGTAGTAGTGGGGAACAAAGAAATGGCGGAGGAACTGAATAGGTACTTTGCGTCAGTCTTCACGATGGAAGACACTAGTAACATCCCCAAAGTTCAAGAGAGTCGGGGGGCAGAGGTGAGTATGGTGGCCATTACCAAGTAGAAGGTGCTAGGAAAACTGAAAGGTCTGAAGGTGGATAAATCACCTGGACCAGATGGATTACACCCCAGAGTTCTGAAGGAGATAGCTGAAGAGATAGTGGAGGCGTTAGTGGTGATCTTTCAGGAATCACTGGAGTCAGGGAGGGTCCCAGAGGACTGGAAAATCGCTAATGTAACCCCCCTGTTTAAGAAGGGAGTGATGCAAAAGACGGGAAATTGCAGGCCGATTAGCCTGACCTCGGTCGTTGGTAAGATTTTAGAGTCCATTATTAAGGATGAGATTTCAGAATACTTGGAAGTGCATGGTAAAATAGGGCAAAGTCAGCATGGTTTCATCAAGGGGAAGTCATGCCTGACAAATCTGTTAGAATTCTTTGAGGAGGTAATGAGCAGGTTAGACAAAGGAGAGCCAATGGATGTTATCTTCTTGGACTTCCAGAAGGCCTTTGACAAGGTGATACACAGGAGGCTGCTCAGTAAGATAAGAGCCCATGGTGTTAGAGGCAAGGTACTAGCATGGATAGAAGATTGGCTATCTGGCAGGAGGCAGAGAGTGGGGATAAGGGGGTCCTTCTCAGGATGGTGGCCGGTGACTAGTGGAGTTCCGCAGGGGTCAGTGTTGGGACCACAACTTTTCACTTTATACATTAATGATCTAGATGAAGGAACTGAGGGCATTCTGGCTAAGTTTGCAGATGATACAAAGATAGGTGGAGGGACAGGTAGTATTGGGGAGGTGAGGAGGCTGCAGAAGGATTTAAACAGGTCAGGAGAATGGGCAAAGAAGTGGCAGATGGAATACAATGTGGGGAAGTGTGAGGTCATGCACTTTGGTAGGAAGAATAGAGGCATAGACTATTTTCTAAATGGGGAGAGAATTCAGAAATCTGGAGTGCAAAGGGATTTGGGAGTCCTAGTCCAGGATTCTCTTAAGGTTAACTTGCAGGTTGAGTCAGCAGTTAGGAAGGCAAATGCAATGTTGGCATTTATTTCGAGAGGACTAGAATATAAAAGCAGGGATGTGCTGCTGAGGCTTTATAAGGCTCTGGTCAGACCACATTTAGAATATTGTGAGCAATTTCTCCGTATCTCAGGAAGGATGTGCTGGCCCTGGAGAGGGTCCAGAGGAGGTTCATGAGAACGATCCCAGGAATGAAAGGCTTAACATATGAGGAATGTTTGAGGACTCTGGGTCTATACGGAGTTTAGAAGGATGAGGGGAGATCTGATTGAAACTTACAGAATACTGAAAGGCCTGGATAGAGTGGACATGGGGAAGATGTTTCCATTTATAGGAGAGACTAGGACCCGAGGGCACAGCCTCAGATTAAAGGGAAGACCTTTTAGAACAGAAATGAGGAGAAACTTCTTTAGTCACAGGGTGGTGAATCTATGGAATTCATTGCCACAGAAGGCTGTGGAGGCCAGGTCATTGAGTGTATTTAAAACCGAGATAGATAAGTTCTTGATTGGTAAGGGGATTAAAGGTTATGGGGAGATGGCGGGAGAATGGGGTTGAGAAACTTATCAGCCATGATTGAATGGCGGAGCAGACTCGATGGGCCGAATGGCCTAATTTCTGATCCTATGCCTTATGTTCTTATGGTACATGATAGGATATAGGTGACAGAATTTGGATGAGCTGAAATTTATGGAAGGTAAAAGATGGGAGGCCAGCCAGAAAAGCATTGGAGTAGTTGGGCCTGAAGTGGATGCAATGGCAGATAATGTTACAGAGAAAGAAGTAGGTGGGCTTTGAGATGGAGGGGGTTGCGAGGTTGAGAAAATAACTTGGATTGAAGAGAGTGCTGAGGTTTTAAATTGTTTGGTTCAGCCTGAGACAGAATTCTTTGAATCAGGACACTAGACTGCTTTCTGCCTCAGGAAACAAGTACTGAAAATTTCCTCAGGGGTCCTTCTGATTGGCGACTGTGATTTCAGTGGAAGTTTGGTGGAAATGCAATATCTATCCGGGGTATCATGTTGTTCCTCCTTTGAAGTTAAGTGGCTGATTGGGAGAAGCTCCTGAGGAAATTTCCAGCATTAGGATTTTAGTTCACTATACTTAAACCATCTATTTTGATCTGTTGGGTTCACCTCTAGAATATAATTGTAATGTTAATTCAGGATTAATGACATTTGAAAGATAATCAACATTATTCATAAAAATAAAAAAAAATAGATTGGAGAAGGTGGGGTTGCTCTCCTTGGAGAAGATTGAGAGGAGATTTGATATCATGAGAAGTCTGGGCCGAATAGATAGAGAGAAACTGTTCCCATTGGTGGAAGGGTTGAGAATAAGAAGACACCGATTTAAGGTGATTGGCAAAAGAATCAAAGGTGACAGGAGGAAACATCTTTGTATGCAGTGAGAGGTTACAATCTGGTGGAGGCAGATTCAATCATGGCTTTCAAAAGGGAATTGAATAAGCACCTGAAGGGAAAAAATTGCAGGGCTACAGAGAAAGGGCAGGGAAAGAAGACTAGCTAAATTGCTCTGCAGAGAGCTGACACAGGCTTGATAGGCCAAATGGTCTCCTTCTGTGCTGTAACAATTCTATGATTCTATGATGCTGAAATATATTTATAAATAAATTGCTAATATTGGCCTGCAATCATATTTGCACATTCTAACACCTGTGTGAATCCCACTCTGCAAAACTCATTTGCATGAGGCAGCCGGTGTCAGATATCTTCAGGAAAACAAGATCCCCACATATGACCTAACCAGTGTTCCTTAAAGGGTGGCCACCAGAAGGTAAATTTTAAAAATAGTTGCCTAAATATGAAGTTGGGAGGTGCAATCCTGCTTCTTCTGCTGCTGACCACTGCTTCCTTCCCCCCCATTCCAATCTTCACGTCAACCAACCCCCAACCTTGCCACCACCAGCACTATCCCTCCTGATCACTGACACCCTCCCTCCCAATCACACCCCTCTCCCACTCACCCATCTCCCATTTTTGGTCACCCCTCCACCTCTCACTCACTATTAATTACCTGAGGGGCACTGCAGCAATGCTGTAGTGAGCTGCCAAAGGATCTCCATATTGTGCCTTCAGGTCACTGGTTCAATGACAGAGGCCTGAGGTCCAATATTATGTGTGACTTGGGCCCATGCATCACTAGCAGATGAATTGCCAGGTCATTATGCTCATGTTTATGAGTAGTTTATATTGTTAGAAGTATTATACCAAGTTGACGGAGAAGCCTGGCATTTTCCACTACTTTTCTGCATTTTGTGTGGATTTTCACTTTTCCAAAAGATAGGTTAAGTTTAGCAGCACTTTGCTGCTTAGCATCCATACCCAACATCAGAAGTCTCAATCGAATCTGCATTTTCTTCAGAAAAAAAAATCCAGGTAGAATTAGGTGATTTACATTCTTAAATGGTATGGAACAATACTTATTATTTTAGTACTATTCAGAAATAACAAAGAATTAAAATGGGTGTAATGTATGAATCCATGGGATATTCCTGAAAGAATGCAACAGTGAAATCTAAAGGAATTATCTTGTACGGGCTTATTTCTGCAATGAAAATGTTGCTATTATTAATTGTTTTATACTTTGTATGAACAATAAAAGGATACTTCAAGTTCAATGACCCTGACTCTGTCAGAAATTTTGTCTTGTGCATCTCCCACAGCTCTACCCTCATGCACTGCCAGATGGAGAGTGGAAGCTGACACTTCTTTCTTGCCTGTACAGTCTGCAGGCTAGAGGCTGTTGTAACTTATGAAATATTCATAGCTGAATTAAATAGCTCCCAAGTAACTATGCCTGCTTAACCATCCATGCTATGCCGCACCGTCTCCTTATAGCTGACAAGTCACTTTTAAGTTATTGTACAATTTGTGTTATCTCCAGTCATCCCTATAGCAGAAGTATACTATGGAGAGCTTGGTGTCAAATACTTCAAAATATTGCAAAGACATTCAAGTTTAACCCATTGAAAAACTTGTTAAACGTAAGTTACATTTTACAAAAAGCTTAAATGGCGAAATGTAATTCTCATACGCACTCTAATAAACATAGGCGGAAGAGAAGGACTCATTAACACTTTTGTCCCTTTTGAAGATATTGAGCAGAAATAATGTCCAAATAGAAGCATCATTCTGAATTTAATATCATAATGAAGTGTTTTGGCTCAGTACCAATGTTGTAGCTCCACATCACAGAGTGAAAGACAAAATATGATTAATTTTGAGTAGAGATTGTCCTTTTCAATATTAATTACACTTAAGCTGAATTAGGTAGGCAAAAATTAAATTATATTTGAACTACGAGATTATTTTCTCTTTAGGTACCCCCATTTAACATTGATCCTGTATGCAGCAAATAATAAAGACACTAGTTCTCTCCATGTGGTACCACACATTGGTAATGGAAACCAAATATTGTCTACAATTCATGCAAGATTAAAGGATAATTGGGTCAAAGCACAGAAATTGGGGAGTGAAGAAAGAAGTGTGGGGAGAAGCACAGCAGAGTTGGAGAAAGGAGAAGTGTGAAGGTTTAAAGGGGAGTTGAAAGGGAGAGTGGGCAAGAAAAAAGGAGGGTGGAAGTTGGAAAAGTAAATCAACTGAAGCGAGTAGCAACTAATCGAATGGGGAAAGGGTTGCGAAGGTATTATAATAGATGAAGACTCAAGTTCTCTAATCTTAAAGGAGTTCTGGGGCAGAAATTTTCACTCGGAATGTGAGCGCGCGCCTGACACACTCGAGCGTAAAATAGCGTGTGATGACGTCGGGTGAATGTCCCAACGTAATCGCACACTCGCGAGCGGGTGCCAGAGCCGCGCCTGCCATTAATTATGAGGCCACTTAAGGCCATTAAAAAGCCAATTAATGCTGATTTTTCGTTGCCCATGTGATTTTGCGCTCATTACACAGACAAAACGGGCAGGCGGCCAGCCGACAATTTCAAAAACCTCATCCATGGGTGGGATAAAAGGGGTCAGCAGCATTGCCAGTGTCAGACGAGGGGAGTTTGGTATATAGTTTGATGCTGCTGACTTATTGGTAGCTGGCAGCTTCATTTCTGTTTGGGGCTTCATTGTTAGCATTTCCAGGCTTCATTCAGGTCTCCTTGGTGTCTGCAAGGCCCCCGGAGGATTCAGACTGTGTGGACCCTTTCCAGGTATCAGACAGCCTTCTGTTACCCTGGTAATGGGGATCGTGGTCTCCGCTGGTGGCACCTCCTCTGAGGTGGAAGAGAGGGGCAGAAGGGAGAGGAATCCAGCTGTCCCAATGCAGCTTTCAGGGGAGGGACCTGTGGGAGGAGAGGCGTGGGCATAAGGGTGCAGGTCCAGCAGGAAGCCCAAGACAGAAGGGGCGACAGGAGATGCCACTATCCCGCTGCCAGGGTTTATAGGTGGCGATGCAGCTACCTCAATATGTCTGAGTTGCAATGCCGAAGGAGGCTCCACCTGTCAAGGGAGACAGTGACCTCCAGTTGTCAGATAATTGGGCCTGAGATCAGCTCCAACTGCATGGATGGACAACCCATGCCAGTGGTTCTGAAGATCACAGTGGCCCTCAACTTCTATGCCACTGGCTCTTTCCAGGGATCAGTAGGGGGTCTGTGCGGAGTCTCCCAATCAGCTGTCCACAGTTGCATCAAACTGGTGACAGAAGCTCTGTTCAGGTGGGTTCTGACCTTTATTCTTTACCATACGGATGTGGCCAGCCAGGCTGAGTGAGCCAGAGGCTTTGCAGCGATTGCTGGGTTCCCCCGCGTTCAGGGTGCAATCGACTGCACACATGACCATCAAGGCGCCAGCGGGTCAGCCGGGTGCCTTTGTCACCATGAAGGGAGTCCACTCCATGAATATGCAGATAGTGTGTGACCACAGGATGCAGTTTCTGCAAATCTGTGCAGGGGCACCCTTGCAGCTCCCAGGACGCGTACATCCTGAGACACTCCCAGGTGCTGAGGCTTTTCACTGCTCTGCCCGGCTGGATGGATGGCTGCTGGGTGACAAGGGCTATCTGTTGAAGAGGTGGCTCCTGATGCCTCTCCGCCACCCAAGATCAGAGGTAAAGCAGCATTACAATAGAAGTTGTGCCTTCACAAGTGCGGTGGTAGCGAGGACCATAGGCCTTCTCAAGATGCGCTTGCGATGCCTGGACCATTTAGTGGGTGCTCTACAATAACCCCCCAGAGCAGGTGTCACTCATAGTAGTATGCATGCTGCGCTCTCCACAATCTGGCACTAGCAAGGGGAGAACCACTGGAGGAAGAGGGTCTTGAGGCAGCTGCACAGACCACAGATGATGAGTCCAGTAGTGAGTCAGAAGAAGAGCATGGTGAGGAGAATGCTGCATGGAATCAGACCTCGGTAACCTCCAGGGAGGCAGGGACAGCAGGGACAACTTGATTCAACGTTCCTTCAGCTAGGCTACCAAAGATCAGTTTCAACCTCACACCAGGACTGCCGCCTCCATCCCAGATGTCTGAAATGACCCTTTCATTTACATCCAAAGTCCACTCAATGACTGTGCAGTGAAGTATCCAGCCACTCACATCCAGCATTACACATTGGTGTACCCTGCACCAGAAAGAAAAAATATGAAGCATACTCAGGCCATCAGAACCAAAGCATATTTAATGTTATCATCACATTGAATTCATTATGACTTTACAATTACTGGTGTTGATGTCCACATCAGCAGACATATAAACTAAACATAAATGAGCAGAAAATCACCCGTGACCTGTCCCTCTCATGCGCTTGGTGCTTTAAACTTATGCTTACGAGTGCTACTTCTTGCTGATGGTGACCATTGGATCCAGCGGCCAACAGGCCCTGGCTCCCGCTCGGCCCTTCCCAACAAGTGAAGAGCCACGTTTCATGCTGGGTGAGCCTTAGTTGGCCTGTCAGCGTGAAATCACGGTCGGGGTCCGCTCGCAAGCGGCGGCCTGTTTCCTGGCCACTCCCGGTCCCGCCGACCGCGCCCGCCCACCGACCTCAAAATTCTGCCCCTGATATATTTTTGTTATATTTTTGTAATACGCAGTGATTTAAAATAAAATGTGGCCCAAAGTGCTCTTTTGGTGAAGACGTTTGAGGAAATCCTGGTTTTCTAAAAAAGCAGAGAGATACCTGCCTGTACTGGCAAGATTTCTCCAAGATGGTAAGGCATTATGGTATTACTGACATTAGCAAAATCTAACATTAAAAATCCTTATGACAGAGCCACCTACAGGCATTAAAAGTGTTGCAGACAAATATGGGCATTTAGAATGGGATTCCCATTGGACTAGTTTGATATAGGAAATTCAAATACATTTTGAAATGGCATATTGTGACACACTTATTTTTTTAGTATACAACTAGTTGACATCCTGTGGAACAAGTCGAAAAACCTGGTCATTCTCTTACAAAAGCTGAATAGTGCAGACGCTGGAAGTCTAAAATAAAAACAGAAAATGCTGAAAATACTCAGCTGGTCAGGCCGCATTTATGAAGAGGCAAACAAAGTTAATGTTATCTGTCTGCCTTTCTCTCTCCTTGGAGGATACATAACCCCCAAGAATGAGTGGTTGGAAGCAGGTGGGGGGATAAAAATTATTGAATTTTAGAAGAGGATGGAAGCCAGTGCCAAAGCCAAGTTCTTACTGAAACAGAGGGGCATTTAGATACCGGTGAGAAACCTACTCGCCTCCCTAATTGGATGTGAGCAGTTACTTATTAGTGCAATTAATGTCCTTGGAATATTTACATGGGGTTTTAAAATTGTTTCTAACGTTTTACATTCCGGTTACGGACCGGGTCAAAATCCTGGAACTCCCTCCCTAACAGCACTGTGGGTGTCCCTACACCAGATGGACTGCAGCAGTTCAAGAAGGTGGCCCAGCACCAGCTTTTCAAGGGCAATTAGGGATAGGCAACAAAGTGCTGGCCTAGCCAGCGATGCTCACATCCCCTGAAAGAATATAGACAAAAAATTCATAAGGTAGATGAAATTTGAAATCCCAGGTATTCCCTAAGAGAATAAAACTACAACTTCCACTGTTTTAAACATTCCGAAGAACTTTTACTATACAAAAGTCAACAAAGCAAATAGTCAATACTAGCTATCTTATAATCTAACATCCAGAATTAACATGAGGTAAACAAGAATTAACACGCAAACTGTGGTGAAACACAGCACAAACTGCACTTTAAATAGCAGTCACAACCAAGACAGACCCCATAAACTTTCTCAGCAACCCACCCAGATGTCAGTGATCACTATGAGTCACAAAAATCCTTTAAAACTCTGTCTTCATCATGGTGGGTTTTCAGTTCCTCTCCTTCAAGGATATATTTCATTCTAATTTCCCTCAACAGCAGTGCCAACTCAGTTTGGAAGCCCTCTTGCTTCTTCTGCCTGCAATGGGTCAGGCAGCCAAGCTCCAGCTCAGACTGCCCAAATGGCTGCTCACCTCCTAGCTGCTCAATCACTTCATCCGGTGGTTTGGCCAAGCTGTATCCCAGCATCTAACCACCGGCATTGTACAATGATTCCAGCTATCTAGCTGTACTGAGCAGGCAACAAATGCTCACCACAGGCTTTTCTTTGCCCCAACTATCAGGTTCACAGAACAGACAGCTTCACTTCAGCTCCACTGAAATGACAATTGCTCCAAGGTTTCTTTGAGCACCAAACCCCCAGCAGCATGCAGCTACCATTGCTGCAGAGCCTCTCTGAGCTTCAATTCCCCAGAAGCACAGATCTATCAACTCCTTTTGGGCTTTTCTAAGCCCCAGCTTTCCATGGGCTTCTTTTTCAATGCCATCTCACCAGCCATCAAAGAAAACGCAGAACCAAGTATATGTGGCCCATCCTCCTGCTGTACTCTGTGCTTGCAGCAGAGCCTTGGCATACTAGGAGGTGTAGTGCTTGGCTTCCACCCCAAAAACACTGAAAAAAAATTAACAAGCATAGAGTCCCTCATATTTTTACCTTGGGAAAAGACAGCTTCACCGTATTGAAGGTTTCTTTACAATACCAGTTCTTTCCAACAGCTCAAGTGTTTCCATCAGTTCTTGTTTCTCAGTTGCTAACTCATCTATTGTGTGTGAAAGTTGGTTTTCTTTGCTGAATAGTTTTTCTATAGCAAAGCCTAGTTCCTCAAGCAGCCTTTGACATTCTTGCACTGAAGAGCTGAACTCCAGAAGTGAGTTGAGAGTGACTACTCTTGACATCAAGCTGGCATGTAACTGAGTGTGGCATCAAGGAGCCCTACCAAAACTGGAGTCATTGGGAATCAGGTGGAAAACTCTTCACTGGTTGGATTCATACCTAGCACAAAGGAAGATGATTGTGGTTGTTGGAGATCAATCATCTCAGTTCCGAGATATCACTGCAGGTGCTCCTCAGGCTACTCTCCTAGGCCTAATCATCTTCAGCTGCTTCATCAATGACCTTCTTTCCATCTAAGGTCAGAAGTGGAGATATTCACTGAAGATTGTACAATGTTCAGCCCCGTTCATGACTCCTCAGATACTGAAGAAGTCCATGTCCAAATGCGGCAAGACTAGGCAATATCCAGGCTTGGGCTGATGAGTGGCATGTAACATTCGCGCCACACAAATGTCAGGCAATGGCCATCTCCAATAAGAGAGAATTTAACCATCACGCCTTGACATTCAATAGCATTACCATCCCCGAATCTCCCACTATCAACAGCCTAGAGTTTACCATTGACCAGAAACTGAACTGGACTAGCCATTTAAATACTGTGACTACAAGAGCAGGTCAGAGGCTAGGGATCGTGTGACGAGTAACCCACCTCCTGACTCCCCAGAGCCTGTCCACCATCTACAAGGCACAAGTCAGGAGTCTGATGGAATACTCTCCACTTGTATGGATGTGCGCAGTTACAACAACAAAGAAGCTTGACACCATCCAGGGCATAGCCTCCAGCTTGATTGGTACCTCATCCACAATCATTCACTCACTCCACCACCGGCAAACTGTGGCAGCAGTGTGTACCATCTACAAGAAGCATTGCAGGAATTCACCAAGGCTCCTTAGACAACATTTCCAACCCCAAGACCATCTAGAAGAACAAGGGCAGAGATGCATGGGAACACCACCACCTGTAAGTTCTCCTCCAAGCCACACATCATCATGACTGGGAAATATATCACTGTTCCTTCACTGTCGCTGGGTCAAAATCTTGGACCTCTCTCCCTAACAGCACTGTAGGTGTACCTATACCACATGGACTGCAGCAGTTCAAGAGGGCAGCTCACCATCACCTTTTCAAGGGAGATTAGGGATGGGCAATAAATGCTGGTCTAGCCAGCGACGTCCACATCACATGAAGGAATATTTTTAAAATCTCTGATACTAACTTTTGTTGGCCTTGGGCTAGTTATTTTGCCACTTCGACCTCTTTATCGATGATAAGCTTCTTGAGTTTGGCCACAATACCTCTGAGGAATTTGGCAAGTTCAACACAGTCAAGCAACTGCTGCCATGTTACTGTTTGTGCCTGCCAAATCATTACCTAGTATAATATCTACCCCTTCAATAAGTACGGCAGGAACAATTCCCACAATAACAATTCTGTTTACAGTCACTTTGTAAATTAACTCTATACTAAGGAACAGATTCATAATTCCCATGAACTATTAATACTTTTTCTTCAAAACATCTGGAACACAAATTTTATCATCAGCCACCATCAATGACTAAAGTGCGCCAGTGGCTCTCAAAATACTATTTATTTCCTTAGTTTGTTGGAGAAGTTGGGAATATTTTTACCTTAGAGCCAAAATCTTAATAACCTCCAGTAACCTGACTCATTTCGTCAGTATCCTGGGAAGAATCCTTTGAATATCCTAAACCATATCCACCACTCTAGTAGGTTCTGAGGGAACACTTTCCAATTGTACGATTGCTACCATTTTAGCGGCCATTTCCTTTAAAAGTACAGCCTTTTAAAAAGACTCATTAGGCATCCCTATTTCTGCCACTGATTTAACATTCAGCTTCCAACATGCCCCATCTTATGGCAATGAAAGCATACTGGTTTCTTTACATCACTTTTATTCTTTATACTATCATTTTTATTGACTGGGACAGCTTCTGCCTTCTCCCTAAAACCAGTATCTTTTCTATTCCTCCAGCTTCCTTGTGGGTTTATAAATAGAAATCTACTGCCCCATAGCTGCCTATGTGATATAGCATAACCATCTGCCAGGATCACAGTTTTCCTTATTTTAGAAACCTTGTGATCTTCCAGTATGGCCTGATGGCTATTGGAATGCTGTTACCTCTCTTACATTCTCAAAATTCTGTTCAAGTTCCATTGCCTGAAACCACCATCCCACAACATTTATTTCTTACTGGCAAATTCTACAAATTCAGTCTTTTCATTAAAGTCTGAAATTTTAATTAATATGCTTTGGGGACAAGCTCACAAGCATTAAGTATTGGAGTTTTAACTGTTTCATAATTTTAGGATTGCTCTTCCAAAAGTCTAGAATAAACATCCATTACTTTCCCCACCAAGACGCTTAGCAGAATAAGAGTCTATATATCTATTTATCACCTTAGCTTTGTAGCCACTTTTCAACTCTGTCCTCAACAAATTTAGGCACTAGGCAAAGATTCTTTGTTACATCAAAGCTTGGAGTGGGATTTGATTCATCATCTTATCTATTAGTCTCTCTTTCATCCCATAACCAATTTTTTCTTTTACCAGGGCAAACTGTCTCTCTTCCCTTTCCCTTTGAAACACTCTGGGCGCAATTTTCCACTCAGTGCACCAAGTGTGGTATCAGGCATGAAAATCGGCATTTTACCCGTTTGCTGCAATGAAGGGTTTTCATGCCATATCGTCCGCTTCCTGCCTCATTAAATATGCACGCATGAGAAACATGTCGCATCGCGGACGGGCGACCACTGATTCGCCCGCCCCACTTTGAGCTTCCTCGCTCTGGGAACCATAGTTAAAGTGCAGCCATGTACAGTGTTCTCAATGTCGGCAGCCCAGGACTGCTCCACTGAAGATATGGCCCTGAAAGCCAAGAGGACAGCGGCCCTCTAATTCAGTGACATCTCACTGGAATGCCTTTTGAATGCAGTCGAGGCCCCCTGCAATGTCCCCTACCCCCGCTCGGGCTGCAGGAGGTCTAGCAAGCTCACCAATCCGACTTGGGGGACAGTGGCAGTGGTGGTCAGTGCCAAAGCTGCACAGAAGAGGTCAGGTACCCAGTACTGAAAGAGGATGAATGATCCAATCCGGGCCACTGGGGTCAGTCAACTTATCTCACCACTCCCAACTCACACTCTCATTACACATTCAATGGCATCTCACTCACTGCCAGTTCAAAGGACATCACCACTCACTCTCACACACACTTCCTCACATCTCCATCTGGCCTCATCACCTCTGGAGATTGTGTCCATATCCCGCCCATGGCTCCTCTCATCACCCACACATGCCAGGCATCCTTATCATCTGCCCAGGCATGCGTCTTGCTCACACTCTATCCATCTGTCTTTATGCAAGACAAGATCGCACACAATTGGAGGGAGAGGTCCCAGACCGGGGGTGGAGTGCTGGAACTCCAGGTCCTCTCTCATTTTGAAAACCAAGCCATTGAGCTGGAGAGGACATGGATCGTGCCTGCGGCTATGCTGAGGTTAGTGGCAAATGCCCATGTGAGGATCATGCACCAGGTCATCCCTCAGACAATGATACTGTGAGTGCATTGTCCTGTTTTAGAGCCACCTGCCATGCACCGATTATCCATACTTTCTCTCATGGGAAACTCAGCCAAGCACCCGACAGCCTCAGCCAGGCAGGCCCTTAGCTCAAACCCCAACGACACCTCAGATGAGGAACCAGAGGACACCACAGCTGAAGACCAATCACAGTGCTCACCCACACCCTCCACCAGTGCAGAGACACACACCTCGGTGGTACCTGGTTCTAAAGCAGACTCAGGGTCACAATCTGGTAAGTACAGCACTAAATCTGGTTCAAAGCAGGCAGAGGCAAGGACATCCAAGGTTGCTGGCACTTGGAGGACTGCTGGAGGCCAGTATTCAGCTGAGTCCGAGTCAGATGAGCCTCCGTACTCGGTCCTAAATCAGCTGGTGGAACTGCAGAGGCAATCACATGAACATCAGGAAGGGGTGTCAGCTGCACTCCTCAGATTTCAAGGCACGATGGAAGAGTGCATCCACCTTCATTCTGAGGTGCTAGGCCCAGCATGCCAATGTGCCAAGGTCAACACTGGCAGGATGGTAGCTGCCCTGGATCCAATATTTCGGTCCTGCAATGGTGCAGGAGCTGCACTCCATCGTTATAGCCATTGGTGGCATCCCTCAGTGGCAATGCGAGAGGGGGTCGGGACACATCAATCTCACTCCAGCTGCCCCTTCTCCTCAAGGAGTCAGCCTGAGGGCCTTGGGCACCCAAAGGGAGGAGGACCAGCAGCTAACGCCTCGGGGTCATCTACCCAGGGGACTCCAGGAGTGTCTAGCTGGTCCCATCCCCTCTTCTAGTGACCCCATCACCTCCAACTCCACAGGCCGAGGAGGGTGCACCTGCCCCACAGCAGGACACCTAAAGCAGGCCGAGGCCCTCCAGGTCTTGGCCCTCTGGATGATGCCCGCTGAAGTCATCACAGGTAACAGGGCATAGCAGCTGTGGATGCTGTGGATCCAGCATCCACTGTGGATGTCGGGGATGCATTCACATGTAGCCATAGGGTTAGGAAAGTTAGAAAATTTTAGGAGCACAGCAGTGGCACGGATGTTCACAACATGTACACAATATTCACAAATGTAAATAGAATCGCACCCATTCATTATCTACTCTTGAATATGCCTCCTTTTTATGATTAGCTGTGTTGCTGTCAATCAGGTGTGATACCATGGTTCCTCCCCCCACTTATTGCAGATGTCGCTATCATGGGTCTCTTGACTATGTAGTGTGCTTCCATATCACTACAGTGTGTGCCCATTTTTCAGATCATTCTCGACATCAGTGATGCCTCAACTTTAATGTTAAGTATGCCTGTGGAAGGAACCTTGTGCACATGCTTTGCAGGGTCATGTCATGTTTATTCTTGGCTGTGTAAGGATGAGGTAGAGGTGTTCTCCCATCTCTTCTGCATTCTTCAAAGGCGAATGTAATGACTTGATATACCGGACAAGTTTCTGCTTGAAACAGATAACTTTGTTACAGAGAGCTTTTCGGAAGCTACATGCTTGAACCAGGTCCTCGACCAGAAAGCCACATCCCCCGGACTACCCACGCTTAGGGCTCACTCGTTGGAGTGTACAAGAACAATGAAGTAACCCCCGATAGGCAGTGAGAAAGGCTATAACTTCAATTGCTACATTTACTCCAGTTTTTTTTTACATTTCCTATTTACAAAGAACATTTTAATCCACAACATATGCATGTATGCAGGTCAGGTGATTAAAGATTAAGTCTCTGAGGTGGTTTCCTTGCTCGGTTAGAGGCGCTGTAGCACTACCGCTTGAGGTTCCCCCACTGGATCGATATGATCAGGAACTGCAGCATCGGATACAACATTGGAAAGTGGCAGTTCAGGGTTAAGCAACTCTACAGAGACATTGGGTATCTTTAGTCTAGGTCTATCTGTCACCTCAGGGATTAATTAATCATAGGCAAAATAGCTGTTTGTTAGAATGTCTCTCTACTCCAAAGATGATCCACATGCTTTTGAACAATTCGGTCTTCCACTTCCACCTGGAAGGACAGGGTACCAGTTTCAGGGACAATTGTACCAGGAACCCAACAAGGTCCAACTTCCAAAATTCTGCATGAAAGCTGTGTCTCGTACAGTAAATCTTCAAGCTTTGCTATGAATATTGTGATTCAATTTTTGATTGCTCTGAGTCTTCTCTAGCTTCCCCTCTAAGTTTGGAAACACCAGACTTAACCTTGTACATAGACAATGTTTCATCAATAATTCAGACAGCGTTGAACCCATAGTTGAATGAGGCATTGTACGGTAATTGATAAGAAAGCGAGAAAGTCGAGTATCTAGAGTACGTCTTCATTCCTGATTTGAAGGTTTGCACAGCTCCTTCAGCTAAACCATTTGATGAGGGTTGATATGAGGCTGTTTTAATATGTCTGACTCTATTTAAACTCATGAACCTCTGAAACTCTGTGCTGGTAAAGACTGTACTGTTATCCGAAACAATGACTTCAGGTAGGCCATGGATTAAAGCATTACGCAGCTTTTCAATAGTTGCACACAATGTCGGTGATCTAACTTCATACACAACCATCCACTTAGAATGCACATCTATGATCAATAAAAACATGGTATTTAAGAATGGACCTACATAATCTCTACATAGTCTGACCCAGAGTCGAAAAGGCCACTGCCACAGGTGCAATGGAGCTGAAACAGGCAATTTCTGTTGTTGCTCACACTGAGGATAGTGTTTGACCATGCTTTCAATATCACTGTCTAATGCCTGGCCACCAGACGTAGCTCTGCACAAGCATTTTCATCTTCAATATGCCTGGATGTGCACTGTGAAACTCTGTCAAGTGCCCTTGCGAAGAGACGGCGACTCTTGATCTCCACAACAAGATTCCATCTTGACAACTTAACTCTGTGTTTTGGGCATGGAATAGTCTTATCTCTTCAGATGCTTATGAATTCGACCACCCTTGCAATACAACGTGTTGGACTTTTGACAAAATTATATCTTGGTTCATCCAATTCCTAATTTGCTTCGCACATACAGGCAAAGAGTCCAAGAAATTCAGCACAAGCACAGCCTTATGCGGCACTGGAACATGCACAATGCTATCTGGCAATGGGAGGCCACTGAGTGCGTCCACATTTTCAATATGCAAGCCATGACAGTGCATAAAGGTATACTCATATGCAGATAGTATCAAAGCTCAACATTGAGTTCTTGCTGAGGCTATTAGCGAAATGGCTTTATCCTTACTGAATAAACCGATTAATGGTTTATGGTCCGACACAATGGTGAAATGTCAGGTGGAATTTCTTCATTCCAAATATTACTGATAAACCTTCCTTTTCAAGTTGTGAATAACCCTTCTCGGCTGCAGAGAGGATTCTGGAGACCTAACCGATTGGCCTTTCGGAACCATCTCCTATCCTATGTGATAACACAGCTCCCGCACCATACGGACATGCATCACAGGTTAATATTAATTCTTTTAATGGGTCATAATGTACCATAACAAGATAAGAAATAGGAGCAGGAGTAGGCCATTCTGCCCCTCAAGCCTGCCCCGCCATTTAATAAGATCATGGCTGGTTCTCCCCAGGTCTCAATTCCTCTTTCGTGCCAGCTCCTCATCGCCCTCAACTCCCCGATATTTCAAAATCTATTTTACCTCCTCATTAAATACTTCCAGTGATCTAGCCTCCACAACTCTGGGGCAGAGAATTCCAGACATTCACTACCCTCTGAGAGAAGAAATTCCTTCACATCTCAGTCTTAAATGAGTGTCCCCTTATTCTGTAACTATGAGCCTAGTTCGAGATTCCCCCACCAGTGGAAACATCTTCTCAACATCTACCCAGTCAAACTCCCTCAGAACCTTGTACAATTCAAGAAGATCACCCCTCATTCTCCTAAACTCTAATGAATAAAGGCCTAACCTGTTTAGTCATTCTTGATAAGTCAACCCCAGCATCCCAGGAATTAGCCTAGTGAATCTCTTTTGAACTGCATCCAATGCCAGTATATCCTTTCTTACATACGGGACCAAAACTGTACACAGGATTCCAGGTGCAGTCTCACCAACACGCTGTACAGTTGTAACAAAACTATTTTTAAACTCCAACCCCCTAGCAGTGCAGGGAAAAATTCAATTTGCCTTCTTAATTACTTGCTGCACCTGCATGCTAACTTTTTGTGTTTCATGCACAAGAACACCCAGATCCCTCTGTGCTGCACTTTATTGGAGTCTCTTCCATTTAAATAAGAGGTGTGCCTTTTGATTCTTCCTACCAAAGTACATAACCTCAAACTTTACCAATCGACACGATGAATGCAATAGCTTCTTAACTTTCACAAGGGCTTATTCTTCTTGTTAATTCCATGTCCAACGATGAATTTTTTTTAACAAGTCTAATAGTGCTAACACTGTTGACAAGTTTGGCAAGAAGCGGTTATAATAATTGATCATGCTCAAATAAGACTTGAGTTCAGTTACACTGGACGGAGAGGGTGTCACTTTGATTGCCCCAACTTTCTCTTCTATTGGATGCAATCCCATGGCATCCACCCGATAACCCAGCTAAGTAACTTCTGGTGCTTGGAATGTACATTTCCCTTTCTTTAATCGTACACCGGCTTCCAAGAATCTTCTTAACACTTATTCCAGGTTGGCCAAATGTCCGGCTTCAGTTGACCCTGTGATCAGAACATCATCTAGGTATACTACTGCTGGGGGAAGTCCTTGCAAAAGACTCTGCATTGTCCGTTGGAAAATTGCACATGCAGACGATACTACAAAGGGTAGGCGAGTATATATTTTTTATTCATTCAGGGGATGTGGGCTTCGCTGGCTGGGCCAGCATTTATTGCCCATCCCTAGTTGCCCTTGAGAAGGTGGCGGTGAGCTGCCTTCTTGTTCTGCTGCAGTCTATGTGGTGTAGGTACACCCTACAGTGCTGTTAGGAAGGGAGTTCCAGGATTTTGACCCAGCGACAGTGAAGGAATGGCAATATATTTCTAAGTCAGGATGGCAAGTGACTTGGAGGGGAACTTCCAGGTGGTGGTGTTCCCGTGAACCTGCTGCCCTTGTCCTTCTAGAGGGTAGTGGCCGTGGGATTGGAAGGTGCTGTCGAAGGAACCTTGGCGAATTCCTGCAGTGCATCTTGTAGATGGTACACACTGCTGCTACTGTGCGTCGCTGGTGGAGGGAATGAATGTCTGTGGATGTGGTCAAGCAGGCTGCTTTGTCCTGGATGGTGTCAAGCTTCTTGAGTGTTGTGGGAGCTGCACTGATCCAGGCAAGTGGGGAGTATTCCAACACACCCCTGACTTATGTCTTGTAGATGGTGGACAGGCTTTGGGGAGTCAGGAGATGAGTTACTCCTCCCAGGATTCATGGTCTCTGACTTGCTCTTGTAGCCACAGTATTTATATGGCTAGTTCAGTTCAGTTTCTGGTCAATGGTAAACCCCAGGACATCGATAGTGGGGGATTCACTGATGGTAATGCAATTGAACTTCAAGGGGCAATGGTTAGATTCTCCCTTTTGGGAAATGATCATTTCCTGGCACTTGTGTGGCGTGAATGTTACTTGCCACTTGTCAGTCCAAGCCTGGATATTATCCAGGTCTTGATGCATTTGGACATGGACTGCTTCAGTATCTGAGGAGTTGCGAGTGGTGCTGAACATTGTGCAAACAGCACTTTGTTGTACGTGTTATAAAGCCTGCGAGTCTCTCGCAGCACTTTCCATGGCTAGTGCTATTTCCATGGCGCGCTTCAAATCGATGTTGACTTCTGCAAATAAACAGCGATGAATGCCGTCATCGCGAACTCCACAACTAATCAGTCCTGCATCATACCATTGAGTGTGTCTCCGAAGTTGCAGTGCTCAGTCAACTGCTTCAAATTCACTATATAGGTTGCAATGGACTCTCCAGGGGCCCTTACTCTGGAGTTAAACTTAAGCCTCCGCATTATTACGGATGGCTTCGGCTGAAAATGCGTCTTCAAGAGGTATACTAATTCATTAAAAGATTTAGAATTGGGCTGTTAGGCTGTGGGTGAGATTGTATGTCTTGCTAACACATACACTCAAAAGAATTGCTTTCTTTTCTCCTCTGCGGTAATTTTGTTTGCCACAAAATAAAAACCAAGGCGCTCTATGTACTGGCTCCAGTCTTCCATAGACACATCATAATGGTTGATTCTGCCGAAGAGTAGCATGACTGGTGAGAATACTTTTCCTTTTTTTCTTAAGAACTGGTGTATTCACATTCACAAGGCAAGGTGCAGCGTCGGAAATTTTTTTACCCTCGCGCCAAATGTTATTCATTGATGTACCCCAGACAGATTTCTATTTGAAACAGATAACTTTATTATGGAGAGCTTTTCAGAAGCTACGTGCTTGAACCAGGGCCTCGACTAGGAAGCCACGATCCCCCAGATTACCCGTGCTTAGGGCTCATTCGTCGGAGTGTACAAGAACAATCACGTAACCCCTGATAGGCAGTAGGAAGGGCTATATCTTCATTCATTACAGTGAAGGTGTAGTGTACAAGGAGAAATGTGTTAACACATGGAGAAAAGTCATATATCATGCAACTCCATGTGCTCTCTGTCATCCAGCTGGGTTTTCATGCTATGAGCCTATACACAGAACCCGTGTGCACTCTTGTCTGCCAACCGTCTTTCCAACTTTCCGAATGTACATCTGCTAAGCTGCCCAACAAGTGGGAGGGCCTTGCCACATCAAGGTGCCAAAGCTCTGCACCTCTCAGCCACGTTATTGCCCTGATGCTTGAACCTACAACATTGATTGTTTCTCAACCTGTGATTGCATGTATTGCAGCCACAAAGCTCTCGTCACAATGTTGGGATGCAGCGCTGTGCATCCCATCCCCTATACACTCACTGATACGTGTGATCCTAATTGCCAATGGTGATATTTGGCTGTAAATGGAGCCTTTAAGCATGCTCGGGAAGTGCACATCATAGCTTTAGACAATGTTGAGGGGAGCAATGGGATAGGAGCGAGGATGTACTACAGCTGAAGTCTGTTCCTTATTAGCAATGACTTGTGACCTTGAGGGTCTCATGGCATCTGAACATTTTGGAGTTCGCAAGAGCCAGGGCTGATCATGAGGGCACAATGTGTGTCCTAAAGAGATGGCATTTTAATGTCTTATATGCATGCGCACGAAAGAGTGCACTCATCTACTTGAGGCTAAGTGCTGCCTCAGAGAGATTTGCTTTACTGTCAAAAATATTAAAAGTAGAAAAAAAAAATTCCTTGACATGTCCCCTCATGTGACACTGTCACGTGAGTTGGGACATGTCCATAACTTTTTAAAAAACTTTAATTACATTTTTAAAACCCTACATGAAACCTCATCCCGCCTGTGGATGAGGTTTCATGCTTTTTCTAATTCCCGCCAGGGCTCCCGGCCTGCCCGCCAACCTTAAGTTTGGACGGGTAGGTCCATTAATTACTCTAATGACTCTGTCAATGGCCTCAATTGGCCATTGACAGGTCGGCGGGTGCACATTGATTTTGCTGAACCCCTGCCTACCTGAAAATTTAAATGGGGCATGATGATGTCAGGAGTTCCGCCCGATGTCACCGTGTGTCATTTTACGCGTTGGCAAGCAGGCCCCGCCCCCCGCTCGCCGATGGGAAAATCCTGCCCATAGTGTTTTGCAAAATACTAAGGAACACACTGCTGCAGAATATTGATTTGTCAGCAGTTCTTGTTCTCAAACTTGTGTTTTCAGTGTTTCCCAGTTGTATATGAATTAAAATTGTAGGATTAACTAGTGCATCAAGAAAGTATACAAGTAGGGTATTCTGCCACTTGTACAGATTTCCTGCTACACTGGCAATAACAATTAAATGTTTTGTACTTAAGTAAAATGAAATACTAATAAAGTTTCTTATAGATTCATGGACTGTGTAAAGTGTGATTTAATTTTAAATTGAAATCAAGCTTCTGGTCACCTTGCAATGTTTAATCTTATTGTTGTAATCTATCTTCCAACATTGTTCCCTTCTTTATCAGTTCAAGGATCCCAATGCAATTTATCTTTTGATAAAAATCTCATTACACCCACAGCTTTAGGTTTGAAATTATAAACAACGATAACATGAAAGACTTATTTGGCACTTCTATGATATGCAAATACAGCATATTCTACTACCTGGATTCTGGGAGAGCAAAATGTCTACTCCTCCTCAGATGTCCTGAGAAAGACTGCTTTTTGGGGATATTGGAATTTTGTACATCATTATGGAGCCATCATGTGCAAGATATGCATCTACAATTTTGAATTTAGTAGATTAAAAACTATGGAATTACCACTTTGCTCTCAATTAACCCTTCATGTGCAAAAAAAAGTTTGACAGATATTGTCAACAAAAGATGCTTTTTAATGTATTAACAGTTTTGACAACTGCTGTTAAAAAAAAGGCTGTGTAAAATTATCCAATGAGTTTGTACTATATATATGAAAACTATGCTATAGATGCATATGCATACCTAGGTGCATTTGAAAACTGTGACCTTCCTTGGAGTTCAGGTCAGAGGGAGCATAATTTTATGGTTCCCTCTCTGCGGGTGACCTTCCCGCAGCCAACCTGCCTGCATTCGACCTGGCAGAGATTTTATGCATTGCGGGCGAGGCCTAGAGTGGCCTGCCAACCCTCACCCCAAATGAAGCCCTTAAGTGGTCAATTAATGGCATGTAAGGGCTGCTTTCCACCCAACCGCAATTTTTAGGCTGTTGGGAGGGGGTCATTGATGTGGAGGAAG
The DNA here is from genome assembly GCF_964194155.1 of Cetorhinus maximus. Taxonomy (NCBI): domain Eukaryota; kingdom Metazoa; phylum Chordata; class Chondrichthyes; order Lamniformes; family Cetorhinidae; genus Cetorhinus; species Cetorhinus maximus. The sequence continues at coordinate 91,056,895 of NC_135888.1, forward strand.
CCCAGCAGGTTAGCCTGCTCGGGCCTTGGGCAGGAAGTGGGGGTACACCTCCCTCACTTTCCCAAATCGATCATGCCCTCCCACCAGGAAAGACCTCCTTTCCTGGCCCTGCTGAGAGACATCAGACTAACCAGCATCCTGGGCTCCTGGCACTTTGTTTTGCCAGAACTGGTGTAGTTCCAGCAGTGGTCACCACTGCTAGTGGCACTGTTGGGACTAGAGAGCTGCTGGCCAATCGGCTTGGCAGGCAGCTCTCGTAAGTAGAACATCCTCCCGAGTTAGGGGAAGGCACTTCCAGCTAATTAATGCTTCACAGAGTATTAAATGTTTGCAGGGCAGCCATCAGGAGTGGGGGCCATTCCCAACTGACTTTATCAGTTGCGGAGCAGAAACCCCACCTTTCAAAAAATTCTATCCAGTTCGTTTATGACATAATCGGAATTTCTCAGAGTATGATGATGTCTTATTCTGCATATAAGGTTATAAAAATTTCAGTTTGTTATTTAATTTGCCAAAACCAAAATACCATAGAGAAACAAATCTCATTAAGGTAATTCTGCATTCTGCTCAGTTATATATTTTTTTAGGAAGAAAATCTTGCATTTATTTTGAAAGTAAATGTAAGCGTTATCAATCCAAAATATTTATAATGTGTCAGTTCCATTCTATTGTTGCAGTTCCTTTATTCTACTGACTTGTCAATGTTCTAGGGGATCTATAGTATCTTTGTAAAAAGTCAGGCATGATTAAAAAGGTGATAACAGCTTTCACATGCACCAGTGTGTGTGAATGGACAATACTTCATTGTAAGCACCAGCAAATGTTGACTGCTGTAAGCCATGAGAGACCATTTTCAAAAATTATTTATCTTGTAAAACTGTTAATCCAAGATAAAGTCCAATGTTCAAGTTAGGGTAACATTTGTCATCCCTTCACACTGGACACTTTTGCCTTTCTTCTATCTGGTGTTCTATTCATTTTAGAAGTCAAATAGTAACCTCATATTTCACTATAGCCAGCACAAAATGGCCACTTCTTTCTGACAAAACTCAGTAAAATTCTAGTCTGTGGACATGTTGACCAAGATTTTGTTGTCACAGGGCACCTCGTAGTATCTGTTAGATGTGCTCTTCCAAATTTGTTACATTTGTACATTTTTTTGTATGCCAACTTACTGAAAGTAAAGGCCGATAATGTCACAATGAGGAGAACAGAACATATGGGACCTGAGTGAACAGGTCAAGCAACTGTGTATCTCCTTAACCAATCAGATTGAAGGATTGCAAAATTGACAGCGCTTGGACTGAGAAGGGAGTATGTTTTAGAGTGGGTAAATTCAATGTCAAATCAGGTACAGAAAGAGAAATAAAGACCAGAAAAGAAAGATTGGATTGAGAGAGAGAGAATAAAGAAGAGCTAGAATAAAATTATTTGGCAGATTTAATATCTCTGGGAATAATGCATACATGCAGGGTTAAGACTCCACATTTGTAATAGTTAATTTTCAGTGTCAAAGAAGTTGATTAGCAGTGATTAACACTTAGCACATTGGTGCTAAGGTACAAGGCCCTTGAAATAGCTTGACTTAATTTTCCGTGGCAAGTTTAGTTCATATCCACTGCACAAATACAGCAAGTTCATACCATTCCATGCTTTTCAACGGTGACAGCAAGATGCTATTTTGGTGACGTTAACAGCGGAACTGCTCAGCTCAGGCAGCATCTTTCGGATATTTATTTTTAACTCTGTATTTGCTTATGTTTGAAGTTGCTATACCATTTGTGCATAAATGAGTGCCATCATCCTCAGTGTTATTTTGACAGTAAAATCTGGCCCATTCATTTTTTTTGAATCAGACCGAAACCTTCAACTTTTCCAATTGCCTCTTATCCACTAGGATCTATCACTGTTAGCAAGTTAGAGAACTCTTAAATATTTGAACTGGAGTCTGACATAAGGGCATCTATAGTGTACAGAACGCGCTCAATACATTTTTGGCAAGAAAATAAATTGCCAAGAGAACTGGTGAGCAAAACCAATAGAGTAAAACACTTTTGTATTTCGTTCACAAATGGTTTGCTTTTTATTAGACTAAAAATAGTGCTGGAAAAAAATGGGCACTGAGTTTTGGGTAAGGATCCCACTATCCGGCAAATGTCAACTTGAGTCAAGCACATTTTAGTCATCCAGGGTGCCGGCCTGAAACCAGCTGCTGCATGAAACTTATACATAAATGAATGCCCTATGCTTGCTTCAGGACCTGACTGCAATGGCTCCACACATTCCAGAACCTGCCCATGAATCCCAGGGAGTAACAGTCAGGATGTACACAGTACCTGTGTTATTTAAAGGGATCTGCATTTCCAGTTTGTTGAGCGTCTGATTCATTGTTTTACACTAGTAGTGAGCTTTCAGATGCTCATTACTGCATAAGGCATTTGTGAAAAATTATTTTGTTTGAAGCTGAGATAGAATTTCTGCTAAACTTTCCCTGGCAACACAGATGTGCTGCTCAGTCTGCCATTGTGGCAGCAAAACATGAAAGAGAAAGAATAGCAACCAGGAGTTTGACAACTACAGTAGAAGAAAGATGGTGAAGGGGGAGAGGTTGCAGGAGCTCTATCTCACATGAGTTTATAGGACAAGAATGAATACTGTACAACCAGTTATGCAAAGTACAATATGTCTGATGGCTCTGCTTCATCAGACAAGCTTTTACACAGTTATATCACCAGCTAGAGTAGCAACTGCAGCCCAGCATAGGATTCAAGTACTTCATTGCTTGTAGATCTGAAGGTTACTGTGATCCTGAATTTTTATACCTCAGAGTCATTCCAGGCTGCAGCAGATGGCATAAGTGGCATTAGTCAATTTGCAGTGCATACCTGCATCAAGGCACTTGCTTTGCATTCTTTAGGTTAGCAAAATCATTCATCTCCTAACCAATGAAAGCAGAAATGCAGGACAAGAAGGTTCTGAACTTTACCAAGGGAAAAATTCCCCCCCCCCAGTTGGGGGCAAGTTCAGGAGCAGGCGCATGCGGGCGCGCCTCCAATCGGCGCTCCGATTGGGGGCACGCCGCCATTTTACGTTGGCGGGCCAGTTAAGGCCCACCCATCATGACGTCCGCCAGGAACCGCCAGGCGCTCCCTGTGTGGGCAGGGAGGGGGATTCCCTAAGCCTAAAGAGCACTCTTTCGCGCATGCGTGTGAAACAGTACACTCATCTCCCTGAGGCTAAGTGCTGCCTCAGGGAGATTGGCGCCAAATTCAAAACTGTGAAATATAGAAAAACAAAACCCCCTGACATGTCCCCTCATGTGACACTGTCACATGAGTTGGGACATGTCCATCATTTTTAATTAAGCTTTTATTAAATATTTAAAAACCTACATGAAACCTCATCTCGCCCGTGGATGAGGTTTCATGCTTTTTCTGAAGCCCGCCAGGGCTCCCGGCCTGCCTGCCAACCTTAAGGTTGGATGGGCAGGTCCTTTAAGCACTTCAATTAGTTTTTAAATGGCTTGAGTTGGCCGTTGACAGGTTGGTGGGTGCACAGCTGATTCGGCTGCGCCCCCGCCGGCCTGAAACTTGAAATGACGCAGGATGATGTCGGGAATTCCGCCCAACGTCATTTTACGCGTCCACGAGTGGGCCCTGTCCCCCGCTCGCCGAACTCAATATCCTGCCCTTGATTGCAGGCTTCACCAAGGTACAGAACATAATTGAATGAACCCACATTGCCTTGTATATATCAATATCCCTGCATATACAAGAACTGGAAGGGCTTCCACATACTGGGAGAATTTTCCCCCCGTTGTGGGGGGAAGTTGATGGGCAGGCGTATGCGGGCGCGCTTCCGATCCGCACCCCCGATCGGAGGCAAGGCGCCATTTTATGTGGGCGGGCCAACTAAGGCCCGCCCAGCGTGACGTCTGCAGGGAAGAGCTATGTGCTCCCTGTGCAAGCGGGGGGAAATGCCTAAAATCGAGAGTGCGCTCTTTCGCGCATGCGCACGAAAGAGCACACTCATCTCCCTGAGGCTAAGTGCTGCCTCAGGGGGATAGGCTCTACTGTAAAAAAATATTAAAAATAAAAAAAAAATAATTCCCTTACATATCCCCTCATGTGACAATGTCACATGAGTTGGGACATGTTCATAATTTCCAAAAAAACTTTATTAAAATTTTTAAAACCCTATGTGAAACCTCATCCTGCCCGTGGATGAGGTTTCATGTTTTTTCTACTTCCCGCCTGGGTTCCTAGCCTGCCCGCCAATCTTAAGGTTGGACGGGCAGGTCCACTAATTATTTTAATTGATCTGTCAATAACCTCAATTGGCCATTGACAGGTCGGCGGACACGCAGCTGATTTTGCTGCGCCCCCGTCTTCTTGAAAATTTAAATGGGGTGCGGTGATGCCGGGAGTTCTGCCCGACGTCACTGCGCGTCATTTTACACGGGCCCCGCCCCCACTCGCCAACGGTAAAATCCTGTCCACTGAGTGAGCAGATGGTGTACCCAATTTCCTGGCAGATATCCTGATGTCTTTATCCTACAACAGTCCTCAAATCTCCCCTCTTTTCTGCCCAGATCATTTTGTGTGACAGGCAGGCTGCTTATGGAACAAGTGATATCTGGAATATTTGGTCCAGGGCAGCTGTGAGGAACCTGTGCATTGATGCCGAGGAGCGAAACAATCAGAATCACATTCTCGACATTTCTTCAATGTAGCCCGAGAAAGTCTCTAATTTCTCATAGTCTACTAAATGAAGAAGGCGTGTAGGTACTGGAACAAGAAAAATAGCAAGGCACTAAGGATACTGTGGAGGAGCAAGGCTCACCAATCCGGACAGCTTTCAGAACTGTATGGCAGCAGTCCATTGAAAAATTCATTGTTTAAATCATCCCTGACTAGCAATAACCCTGCTCTACCAAGGCTCCATCTCACCATCAAATTCAGTTCTTCCACCCTTCAAATCAAACCCCACAAGTTAAAAACCAGCATGAGAATTTATACCACATAACATGGCCAACAAAAACTAAACCAAAGAAACAGTGCACAACAAGAATTTGGGACAGGGCCTGTGATTTTAAATTGCCAGCAAACACATATGAAAACTCTAGTGCTAACCGCCTGGTGCCTGTTTTGGGTGCTCTACTGCTTAGTCCCTAAAGCCTGGCCACTTCAGTGGCTACAACATGGGAAGTGAAAGTCTGCTATGCATGCAGTGAGGATAATTGAGATGACCATCCTGGGCCACTTTGAGAAGCTTGGGCCTGAGAGGGGCTGGCTTTAGGCTGCAGCCTCGCAACTATGGCAGAAGCAGGCTTTGGCACCAAGACCAGAAAATACATCTTAATAGTTCTCCTCATATGGCAAAGTTACCAATCTAAGAAAAAGAATTTACGTAGCAGAGTTTCCATTTCATACTCTATCTGGCAATAGAACTTCAGCAAAATTTGTGTGTGTTGGAGTGTGGGTGGGAAAAATCGATAGCAATTGGCAATCAGAGTTACCAAAATATGCTAAGAAAAATGTCAATAGATGCAGCTATTTAGGGGTAAGTGGTCACCTATCTGAGAGAATAAGTTTTCCAAAGCCTTTTTAAAGTCTGTATGTGACAAAACACTGGCTGCCAAAAGTCAATATACATGAAGGCAAGGCAGTAGTGGAGTCTCTGGAGAAACGGTGCAGCCCTACAACATCAAAACATATGTATATTGTCAATATATGTGTATATATAGTATCAGATGGCGAATATATTTCTGCTATGTTACAAAGGGACAAGTCTTTATTATTGAAGTAAACAAGATTTTATTATTGAAGTAACCACACAGGATTGCTAATTATAAATGCAGAATCTCAGCCCAAATACAAAATTTTTCATGTCTCCTCTAATAGTATCACATGTCTAAAGATAAATCCCATAAATTCCTTTAGTGGTAAAGCTGTCATGTGTGGAATGTACCTTTAATGCACCATAGTCTTTATTAATGTACTGTAGAAATTTATAAACATCCTTTTTTTTCTACATACAGTTAAATCCTTGAGTGAAACCTTTAGTTCTACTGCCAATAAAAGGACTGGAGGATGCTAACTTTGTTAGGGTAATAAATCTCACCAGGCAAATGAATAATAACCCTGAGCTAATCAAGATTAACAATGGGACAGATTATAAGACCAAAAGACAAATGATCCAGGCCGTCTCCAAACTAAAGGGGCTCAGTCAGGCATGATAAAATGCACCAAAGTTAATAGGACCCTCAGTTTTCTTGTCTGCCTTAGTTGATGAAGACAAAATTAAGTAGACTTTGCCTAACACTGAACAATGCTCCTTACCGATTTTACACACACGTGTCTCATATATTACCCAATGATGCATCCATCTATTTAACATCTTTTTGTGACTTATCTACATTTAGTTCATTCAGAACGTGAATAAAAAAAAATGATTAAGTATTCACACTGAAAAATGAAATTAATCAAATAACCGTATTGGTATTCACAAACAACTTTTAAAAACTAGTTTTCTCATATAATTTTGTCGTGAAAATCATTTGCCCTATGAGAATAATCTGTAAATTCTTTTTGTGAGATAACTGCAATACATTTGACAAACCGCAAATAATTTTGCACGTGAAGTAATGCTTAAACAACATGTTATGACAATGTGTTGAGTAAAGATTATTGTAACTGATGAGTGTTAAATTACATTATAATGCCTTAATTGGAACTAATAAAATGACCATTTTGTTTTTTACATTAGACAGCATGATGGAGAACCTAAAATAATTATTATCCCCCGAATGTCAAATTTACCTGAAAATCTTCCACCATTGCTTCCAAATTCCAGTCCATAAAGCTTTGATAGTATTCAAACACTAGTTGGAAAGGGGGATTTTCTTTCCAGCTTCTGTGTATCAGGTTGGGCAAAGCTTTTGCAAAGTGTAATTCCAAATGTACAAACTGAAGTATGACTCCAATGCCTAAGCTGTCTTCAAAAAGTAAAGGAAATGGACAAAAACTATGGCTATTGCTTGATATTTCAAAGTTCTTCAGAGTAGTTTGTTTATTTTTATTTTTCTCTAAGGTAGAATTGATGTAAAATGGCACAACGCAGACCCATTTAACCATGGAGTGGCCTGTCCTCATTCACTGCTGACATCAGTCTCACTGCTTCATTGTTAGGTTTAATTTCAATGTATAGAATCATGAAGGGCAGCAATAGAGTAGATATGAAGAGCCTATCAATACAAGGGAGCATAGGGCTGGACTTTACAGGGGTGGGATGGGGGTGTACCCTGCACCCCGGCATTTTTACCGGGGTCAGGGGTGAGCACGTCCCCACTTTGCCAGTTCGCCCCACAAACATTTAATGGCTGCTGGGTTGTCAATTGGCTGGAGGTGGGCCTTCCACCTCCATCTGGGAAGGAAGGAGGGAATTCTGCCTCTGAGAGCAGCCAGCCAATCAAATGGCCAGCAGCTCTCTGGTCCCAGCAGTGCTACAGGGAGTAGTGGTCACTGCTGGGACTGCAGCAATCCCCAGTGATGATCATTGATGGAGCCAGATGAAAGGTAAGTTTTGGGGGGGGGGGGGGGGGGGGGGGGGGGAGGGGGGGGGGGGGGTGGTCTTGCTGGTGTCTATTGTAATATTGTATGTGTGCCAATGCAGACAATGACATGTATCTTTCAGGAGCTGCATAGTGACATCACCATGACATCACCATGTGTGAGGCTGGAAGATAAAAGGTACAGACTCCATGTTAGATGTTCACTATTGCCTGTGATCTCTAATGCAACTGTTGACTACTGTCTGTGACTCTGTGTCAGTAAGACATTATGTATACCTTATGAGTCAGGCATATAGTCAAGTAACAAAAACAGAAAATGCTGGAAAAACTCAGCAGGTCTAACAACATCTGTGGAGAGAAAAACAGAGTTAACGTTTCAAGTCGATATGATTCTTCTTCAGAGCTAAAGAGAAGTAAAAATGAAATTTATACCATTTAAGGGGGGGGTGGAGAAAGTGAAGCTGGTAGAAGGCCAATGATAGGTGGGGGGCTAAGGAAAGGCTGACAAAGATGACATGGGCAAAAGGACAAAGGGGGTGTTAATGGTAGTGGTGCTGGCTAAAGGAGGTGCTGATGGTGGCATTAAGGTAAGAAAGCAGAATGTGATAATAGGACAAGGGTAAGCACTCTAGAAAGAACAACATGAACAAGTGACAGATGGCTGTTGTGGGGGTGGGGTGGGGGGAGGGGATGGTGGTGGGGAAAAAAGATCAAAATAGGATAAAAGGTGGGGATAAAACAATGAAACAAATGAAAATAAATAAAAATAAAAATAAGTGGGTGAAAAAAATATAAAATTTAAAAATAAAAATGAATATTGAAAAAAGGGGATAAAAAAGGAGTGAGGATGGAGGAGAGAGTTCATGGTGTGAAGTTGTTGAACTCAATGTTAAGTCCAGAAGGCTGTAAAGTGCCTAATCGGAAGGTGAGGTGCTGTTCCTCCAGTTTGCGTTGGGCTTCACTGGAACATTGCAGAAGGCCAAGGTCGGACATGTGGGCATGAAAGCAGGATGATGTGTTGAAATGGCAGGTGACAGGGCAGAAAAGGCTTTTTGTGTAGCCAGAAAGAGCAGGAGCCCTCCAGCCCTTCCACCACCACCACCCCGACTCCATAATCACCTAGCAATCATTCCACCCCCTTCATCTTTTCTAGATATCTTCACAATTTCACCTTCTTAAACTTACCTGTGGGCTACTGTCAGCCCAAAATTTAATCGTGGAGAAGGTAAACATCCTGGGGAGGCCAGCAGCTCATCCAGAATATTTTGTTGAGACCCAAAACCCAACAAAAGTAAGTTTTGCATGCGGGAAACAAAATTACATTAACTAGCATTGTCAGTCATCCAAATGTAGACCTTAACAATAACGTTGGTTGAAATAGGGTGACCTAAGTACATAGCTACAAAAATATAAAGAGCTAAAGACTGTCCTTTAAAAACTGTCCTTTACATCTCAGGACATTAGAAAGTGCATTGCAGCCAATGAAGTAAGTACTTTTAGAGTGTAGTCACTATTGTAATGTAGAAATTCAGTAGCCAGTTTGTACACAACAAATTCTCGCAAACAGCAATCGCCAGAAGTTTCCCCCCATTGAGGGAGGTTGTGTGGGGGCAGGCGCGAATCCGATCAGCGCCCCCGACCAGGGCCGTGCAGCCATTTAATGTGGATGGGCCAATTAAGGCGGGCCATCGTGACGCGCGCCCGGAAGTGCTGTGCGCTCTCTGTGCAGGTGGGGTGGGGGGGGTGGGGGGGGGGGAGGGGGTGGATTCCCTGAGTGATTCCCTGCGCCCTTTCGCGCGCATAGAGATCTCCCTGAGACACCTCTGTACCTCAGGGAGATTTGTTTCAGTCTTAAACTTTAAAATAAAGGATTTTTAAACTTTTAAAACATGTCCCCTCATGTGACACTATCACATGAGCTGGGACATGTCAAAGAATAAATGTATAAATTTTTATTAGATTTTAAAACGCTTCATGAGACCTCATCCCGCCCGTGGATGAGGTTTGATGAAAAATGCGAAGGCCGCCTGGGCTCTTCGTCTACCCAGCAACATTAAGGTTGGACGGGCAGCTCATTGAATTGACTTAATTAGTTATTAACAGGCCTTTGACATTTCGGCGGGTGCGCAGCTGACAATCTGAATGTTGCGCGGTGACGTCTGGACGCACACCCAATGTCACCACGTGTCATTTTACGCATCGATGAGCGCCCCCCCGCCACCGACCCCGTTTGCTGATGGGAAAATGCTGCCCAATGTGATAATGACCAAATAACCTGGTTTAGTAATGTTGATGGAGGGTTATATTTTGGTCAAGACTATGGGATCTTTCATACCCACTAATGAGGGCGGACAAGGGTAGGGTGACCAGACATCCCAGTTTCGGCAGGATAGTCTAAGTTTCTCACTAGGCATCCAGGTGCCCCGACAGTTTTCTCCAAATTGATTAGATGATCGGGTTTTCAGCTTCACTGAGGCCCCTCACCTTTAACCAGCCCCTTGCATTCCTCTTTTTCATATCCATTGGTAGCATATCCAAGGGAGTCGAACATAACTTTTTATCAGGGAATGTTCCTTTTAAAGTGTAAATCTTTAAATGCGCCAGGTTGACATCAGGAAATTGACCAATCAGGGGCCTGTAACAAAAGTCTTTGCCTGGTGGGTCACTTGAGGGGGCTTCATCCTATCAGAGGGAATATTGTGCCTGCAGAAAGTCAAAAACCATTCTGGAGATGGAACCTTATCAAAGGTCTTGCCATTTATAATTTCTTGCTTTGTAATATTGATATTTTGTTTGAAAAAACATATTATAGTTACCATCACATTTTTCCTGGTGGGTGTACAAGCATGTATTTTTTTCCTTTCCTCTTTCTCTCTGATCAAGCAATTTTCAATGTGTTTCTTCACATGTCCCTTCAATAAGGTAAAAGGCCCACACATGACCTGATATTTTAATGGAAAAGAGCAAGTGAAGGCCCACAATAGCAATCAGTTATAATGTGTTGTGAATGAAACAGGAGGTGTTTGAGAGGTTGTCCTGCTCTTATGCTCAAAATGCACATCAATGGCCTTTTCAATTAGAAAAATCCTCTTACATTGCTTAAATGTTACCAACAATCCTCTCTTTAATTTTTTTTGTGTTTTACTTCACTACATTCCACCCCACCCCACCGCCCCCAGCCTCCCTCATGATCCTGGAGTAAATATTTGCGCAGATAACAATTGTATAATGATGGCTGTAGTGGATGATGAGAGACCCTTTTAATTTGTTGCTAATATATGTTTGTGGTTTTTCAAATGCTGTTGAAGGAATGTTAAGGCTTGTGTTGAAGGAAAGCGTTCTTCAATCACTTTAATTTGAAAAACACCAGTTTCTCTTTAAAAATGCCGCATCTTTCTGAGGCATAGTAATGCTGATGCATTTGCATTGAACTAAAATGGCTTTATGCTTATAGTCGCTTGGTGGTAACTTGCAGCTCTGGGAGCAAACAAAACCTCCCACGCTTGAGGTACATTTGCTACTTTAAAAACCAACCTCTAGCTGGAAACATCTATGTTAGAACCCAGTGTGCAAATGAAAATAAACAAGGTTTTTAAATGAAAACTGGTCTTTTACTTTTGTGTATTGCACAGGAAAGCTAGAGTAGAATGGAGGATTTCTGGAACTTGCGATAAACAAAACCTAGGTTAATTTTTTTTTCAAAAATGAGGCAAAGATATCATTGAAACAAAAGCCTGTGGTTCGTATCTGCTGCCTTCAATAATTCACTGCCTTAGTTATTTTGAAAACTCCGGCTGGACATATTATGGGAGATGACATCACATGACCTTGTACATTCAACTGCCCCTCGTCTTGCCATTGGTCAAGCAAAATATCAATCATCACGGAGTCCTGCCTTCTGAAAGCTCTTCAAGGTGTCCTGGTTTTGACTTTTGAAAATCTGGTCACCTTAGACAAGGGCCTTGGTTCAATGTCTCATTGGAAAGACAGCATCTCTGACAATGCAGTATTCTCTCAGTATTACACTGAAGTGTTACCCTAGATTTTGTGTTCACGACTCAAGAGTGGGTCTAAAACCCACAACTGCTGATTCAGGTCCGGCTATAAAATTATTTAATATAGCTAGTCAAAACAGCACAATGTGTGGCAAGTTATGAAAGCAGAACACTCTAGAGATAGAAGTGTTGAGTGGATGATCCATCTCGGCCTCCTCTGGAGGTCCCCAGCATTACAGATGCCAGTCTTCAGCCAATTCGATTCACTCCGTGTGATATCAAGAAACAGTTGAAGACACTGGATACTGCAAAGTCTATGTGCCCTGACAATATTACGGCAATATCACTGTAGACTTGCCCTAGCCTAGCCAAGCTTTTCCAGTACAGCTACTAAGCTGACATCTACGCAGCAATGTGGAAAACTGCCCAGGTATACCCTGTACACAAAAAGCAGGACAAATCCAACCTGGCCAATTACTACCTCATTAGTCTATTCTTAATCATCAGTAAAATGATGGAAGGGGCATCAACAGCACTATCAAGCGGTGCTTGCTTAGCAATAACCTGCTCACTGACGGTCAGTTTGGCCAGGGCCACTCAGCTCCTGACCTCATTACAGCCTTGGTTCAAATATGGATAAAAGATTTGAACCCCAAGGTGAGGTGAGAGTGACAGCCCTTGTCATCAAGGCAGCATTTGACAGAGTGTGGCATCAAGGAGCCCTAGAAAAACTGGAGTCAATGGGAATCAGGAGGAAAACTCTCCACTGTTTGGGGTCAAATCTAGCACAAAGGGAGATGGTTGTGTTGTTGGAGGTCAATCATTTCAGTTCCAGGACATCACTGCAGGAGTTCCTCAGGGTAGTGTCCTAGGCCCAACCATCTTCAGCTGCTTCATCAATGACCTACCTTCCATCATAAGGCCAGAAGTGGGGATGTTCACTGATGATTGCACAATGTTCAGCAACATTTGCAACTCCTCAGATACTGAAGCAGTCCATGTCCAAATGCAGCAAGACCTGGACAATATCCAGGCTTGGGCTGACAAATGGCAAGTAACATTCACACCACACAAGTGCCAGGCAATGACCATCTCCAACAAGAGAGATTCTAGCCATCACCCCTTGACATTCAATGGCATTACCATCGCTGAATCCCCCACTATCAACATCCTGGGGGTTACCATTGACCAGAAACTGAACTGGAGTAGCCATGTGAAAATTGTGGCCACAAGAGCAGGTCAGAGGCTAGGAATTTTGCAGTGAGTAATTCATCTCCTGACTCCCCAAAGCCTGTCCACCAGCTACAAGGCACAAGCCAGGAGTGTGATGGAATACTCCCCACTTGCCTGGGCGAGTGCAGCTCTAACAATACTCAAGAAGCTGGACACCATCTAGGACAAAGCGGTCCCCTTGCTTGGCACCCCAACCACAAACATTCACTCCCTCCACCACCAATGCACATTAGCAGCAGTAGCATCTACGAGATGCATTGCAGGTGCTTACCAAGGCTCCTTAGACAGCACCTTCCAAACCCACGACCATTCCATCTGGAAGGACAAGGGCAGCAGACACATGGGAATACCACTATCTGGAAGTTCCCCTCCAAGTCACTCACCATCCTGGCTTGGAAATATATTGCCGTTCCTTCACTGTCGCTGGGTCAAAATCCTGGAACTCCCTCTCTAACAGCACTGTGGGTGTACCTACACCACATGGACTGCAGCAGTTCAAGAAGGCAGCTCACCACCACCTTCTCAAAGCCAATTAGGTATTGGCAATACATTTTACATGGGCGGGCCAATTAAGGCCTGCCCAGCATAAGAAGCAAGCGGTAGCACTCAGCGCTACCTGTGCAGGCGGGGGGAAGGGGGGAGAGTCGGGGCCAGTGCTCTTTTGCACATGCGCGAAAGAGCGCTTCAATCTCCCTGAGGCACAGAACTGCCTCAGGGATATTGAAGTGCTTTTGAAATAAATAAATAAATGGTTTGAACATTTAATTAAACATGATCCGTCTCAAGTGACTGTGTTGCATGAGATGGGACATGGTTTTATATTTCAGAATTTTTTTTTATTTCAGTGTTAAAAGCTTTAGGAAACCTCATGCCGCTTGTGGATGAGGTTGCCTAAAAAACATGAAGGTCACTTGGCCTTTTCGCCTGCCTGCCAGCCTTAAGTTTGGACGGGCAGGGTAAACAATTACATTAATTCATCCGTTAATGGCCTTAATAGGCCTAACAGTTATAGGCGGGCGCGCAGCCAACTCCGGCGTGTGCCCGCCAAACAAAACATCGCGACACAGCCCAACATCATCATGCATCATTTTATGCGCCGGTATGTCAGGCCAGCTCTCACGTGCCGACTGAAAAATTCAGACCCATGTCAGTTTACCAATCTATCGCTTCTGGTTTTGAATCATGAATAAAGCTCCATCACTTGTAGATCCACTTGTCCAACCTATCTTCACATCTCATCCAGCAAATTAACAGCCTTAATTCTTTGTCATGAAAGGAAGAACTGTTTGTCTACTTCCTCTACATACTACCAAAACACCAATACTAATCAGTCTACCTTCAATAGTATAATATTTGGATATATTTGTATATATTTTCCTGTGTACTCTCTATACCTTTCAATGTTACAGGAAAACTGAAGCGGATGCAAGTCAAACTGCATCATGGTGGGTAAGCTGAATCTGTTACTCAACATCATTGCAAAATACTTTTTCCTTCCTGTAAAAAAGTTGAGGTAAAACTAATGGAATTGGAAAAGAATGATTGGATTAAAGATACAGTTTTCCACCTTGTGTCCCGCTTCTGGTAAACAAGCCCTGGAATCCTAATGATATTCAGCTTCCTGTAAGTCTACAAGCAATAAACAAAACAATCAAATATGATCAAGCAGGCTGCTTTGTCCAAGAAGTTTGACATCATCCAGGACAAAGCAGCCCGGTTGGTTGGTACCTCATCCACAAACATTCACTTCCTCTACCACTGACGCACAGTGGCAGTAGTGTATACAATCTCCAAGATGCACTGCAGAAACTCAGTAGGGTTCCTTAGGCAGCACCTTCCAAACCCAGGACCACCACCATCTAGAAGGACAAGGGCAGCAGGCACATGGGAACACCACCATACGGAAGTTCCCCTCCAAGCCACTCACCATCCTGACTCGGAAACGTATCACCATTCAAAAAGGCAGCTGAGCACCACCCTTCTCAAGGGCAATTAGGGATGGGAAATAAATGCTGGCCTAGCCAGCGATGCCCACTTTCTATAAATAAATAAAGAAAACGATGCTTCACAGAATAAGATTATCACAGAGAATCACATGCCTCATCCAAGCTGGCCCCAAGCTCTGGGTATCATGAGCAAGAATCTGATGGCTGCACCACAACCTTTACAACACATGTTGGTCTGAAGTCTTACAGCAGCTAACCTTCATTATATCTTTAGCAGTATTTGTGTTTTAGCCCAAGAAAGTTAATATAATTGATAGTACCACATCCCCAAGTAACACATCTGATGAACAGCCATCCAGATATGATTAATTATCGCCAATTTGATAACAATTACAGAGCTCTTCTAAGAACTAAAACAAATAAAGTTAGCTTATTCAACTGAAAAGATAAATGCTATCATGTCCTACTTTAGGAAAAGCAATTGCTATCTAGTCACAAGGGGATCACTAATTGTGCTACAAATAGACCAATGACAATCTTATTAATACCATTACTAGCATAGGAACCATCCTTGGACAAAAAGAGCTCTTTTCAAATCTATCAGAGATATCAATCATTCCCTCAACTCCACACGGCAATGCTACAGCAAACTGAACAGGAAGCATTGGTAGTTATATGGACCGTTGAACAATTCCACCTACCCAGAGATTAATGGCAATTTACATTTTTTACTGATCAGAAGTCTTTGATCCTGAATTCTCCAAGTCACATTCTAATCTAAAACTTCTTCTGGATTCGGTGAAAATCCAGCGTTATACTATGATTGTTAATTACTTCTCACTGGATATTTTTAATTGTTTATGAGACATAGGTTTGGCTAACAAGGCTAGCATTTATTGTTCATCCTTAATTGCCCTTGAGAAGATGGTCCATGTGGTGTACATACACCCACGGTACTCCTAAGAGGGAGTTCTAGGATTTTAATCTAGCAATAACGTGGAAACACTGATATATTTCCAAGTCAGGATGGTGTGTGACTTAGAAGGTAACTTGCAGGTTGTGGTGTTCCAATGTGTCTGCAGCCCTTGTTCTCCTAAGTGGCAGAGGTCACAAAGATGGAGGGTGCTGTTGAACAAACCATTAATTGTTGCTGCACTGCACCTTGTAGCCACAGTGCACTGATGATGTAGGGAATGAGTGTTTAAGGTTGGGGAGGGGGTGCTGAGCAAATGGGCTGCTTTGTCCCGAATGGTATTGCGTTTCGTGAGTGTTGTTGAAGTGGCGCTCATTCAGGAAAGTGGAGAATTTCCCATCAAACTCCTGACTTGTACCTTGTAGTTGGTACAAAAGCTTTGGGAAGTCAGAAGGTGAGTTTTTTGCCAGAGAATACTCAACCTCTTATCTGCTCTTATAGCACAATATTTAGGTGGCTCATCCAATTAAGTTTCTGGTCAATAGTGATCCACTGAATGTTGATGATGGGGGACTCAGTGATAGTAATGCCATTGACTGTCAAGGAAAGGCTTTCACTTGTTGGAGATAGTCATTTCCTGGCACTTGTATGGCGTGAATGTCACTTACCACTTATGGGCACAAGTTAACCCAGGTGTTATGACATAGCAGTTGGTAAAGGCTGTTATTTAAACTCAGAGGGAAAATTTAAACAAGTGTCATAACCTATATTTTCAATTGGTATGTTTGAAATGCAACTCTGAATTCAGAGATGAACCCACCAAACCTCCAGGGGTTTTTATATCAAACTAAATGAAACATTTATTAATTTACAACAAAGTATTAAACACATACACATGTCTACAAATTACCACTATCATACCTTTGTAACAAATTCCCAAATTAATCTCCACTAAGGCAACAATAACCAATAGACTTAACCAGACACCAGGCAAAGCATTTTCACCTTCTGAATTCAAAATGAGGTTCCTTTCAGTTTTGTTCCTTTGCCTACAGTTGTGGGCTTACAGGCTTAGATTTTACATGCCTCTGCCCTGCACACACAAATTCCTTTTAGGTTATATCTTGACGTTCCTTTTGAATGCAAATTCTCATTTTATCACCAGGCCCTTTGAACTCCACCTCTTCTAACAATAATACCCCTTTCATAGTACCAATTTTATTAGTAATATAAACATTGATTGGTGTCTCCTAGCTAGGTGCAAGATTTCACCCCCACTCTTGAATGCTCTATTCAACAAAATGCAAATGTCCCATTTACCTACTGTTTACACCTCAAATTATTATACATCAAAGCACCCGAGCTAGCTGTCTTTAACCCAATTAACACACTCAGGCTAAACCTTTATTTAAAAAAAATAATTTCCAATAACATTATATACATTAACATCTCTTCTTGACATCCCCCTTCCTATCAAAAAATGAACTATCGTAATTCTAAAAGACAGCTTCGTTTTTAATAACCCATCTCACACTATCTCCTATACTTATTACACTATTACATTACCAGGCACATGCATTAACATAACAATATATATACACAAGTCCTTGGTATCAACAGAAATCACTCCAGTTCAGCGTCCAGATTTTTTAAAAAATGTCCAATTTTCCTTTAAGCTTCAAACTCTTGATAATGCAACTGTGAACAGATTTTCCCTTCCAGCAACATGTATAACCCGTAGATTAACTGGTTGTAATAATAAACTACACCAGAAAAGCCTTGCACTTTTGTCTCAAAATTTGTCCAAAAACATTAAAGGATTATGGTCTGTATAAACAATTGTTTCTGATGAAGTGTTTGCAAAATAAATTTCAAAATGCTGCAATGACGACGCCAAACCCAAGGTCTCTTTTTCGATCAGTGAATTTCTTCTCTGTTGTACATTTAGCTTCTGTGAAAAATACCCTATTGGTTTTTCAATTCCAGTGTCATCTTCTTGTAACAGTGCAGCCCCAATTTCTATATTGCTTATGTCAATGGCCAACTTGAATTGCTTGGCATAATTGGGTACTTCCAAAACAGTGTTGTAGTTAATACAGTTTTCAAATGATCGAATTACTTCTGCATCCATTGAAACTTCTTGTTCTTTTTTAATAGTTCAGTCAGTGGAGCAACCACTCGGCTAAAATTTGGTACAAATTTCCGGTAAAACCCACTCATGCCCAGAAATCGCAAAACTTCTTGTTTTGTTGTAGGCACTGGGAAATCCACGTAAGCCTTGATTTCCGGATCTCTTGGAGCCACATCACCATGTCCAATGGTATGGCCTAGTTACGTAACTTGCACTTTTGCAAATTCACTTTTAGCCAAGTTCATCACCAAATTAGCTTCTAGTTGAGTAAATATTTCTTCCAGATGGTGTAAACGCTCCTCCCATGTCTGACTGAAAACTATTAGATCATCAATATAAATAGCAAAATTGCTGGGACTTGCAATTACTTTGTCAATGTTTGAAATGTCATAGGTGCATGCTTCATACCAAATGGCATGACTTTAAACTGATGTAGTT
This sequence comes from Cetorhinus maximus, assembly GCF_964194155.1. NCBI lineage: Eukaryota > Metazoa > Chordata > Chondrichthyes > Lamniformes > Cetorhinidae > Cetorhinus > Cetorhinus maximus. The sequence continues at coordinate 91,075,124 of NC_135888.1, forward strand.
TACTTGGCATTACAAAAGCTGATATCTCCTTTGCTCTCTCCGACAACGATACCTGCCAATATTCTTTTAGCAAGTCAATCTTTCTGATAAATTTCGATTGTCCCACTTTCTTAATGCAATCTTCCGACCGTGATATAGGATATGAATCCGCTTTTGTCACTGCATTCACTTTTCGATAGTCCACATTGTCCTTGTGTTCTATCCGGTTTCTGTACTAGTGCAATAGGTGAACTCCAGTTACTGCAACTAGACCCAACAGTATAATTTTGAATCATGAAATCGATTTATTTTTATATTTGTTTTAACTTTGCCTGGTTTAATCTATAAGTATGTTGTCTTATTGAAGATGAAACTTGTACCGAGACATCATGTATAGCTAAATGTATATTTCTCAACTTATTTCCACAAATAGGTTTGTGTGGCTGAAATAGCTTTTCAAATCACTTTGACACTTGCTTGGGAGATAACTGAATATTTCATTTAAATTTTCAAGCATCTCCTCAGTATCAATTTGATTAGAGGAAAATCAATTTCAGAATCCTGTACTTCTACCTCTTTCTCATCATCCACCATCATTAATACCCCTTTTTGGCCCTCTTCCCGGCAAAGTATATTTTAAGCATATTTACATGACACACCCTCTGCTTCTTTCTTCTATCTGGAGTATTTATTAAATAATTTACTTCACTCAATTTCTTTTCAATCTTGTAAGGCCCACTAAACCTTACATTTAATGAATCATCTAGTACTGGTAACAAAACTAATACTTTTTTCTCCAGAAACAAAACTGTGAGTTTTAGCTTTCTTATCTGCTTTCACTTTCATCACTTGCTTTGATGTCTTTAAATGTTCCCTATCCACCTCACATGTTCTGTTTAATCTTTCTCTGAAATTTAATATGTATCCAGAAGAATAGTTTCTGAATTTTAACCCACCAATTTCTCATGAATCAATTTCAGTGGTCCCCTTACCTGATGACCATAAACTAGTTCAAAAAGGTTAAAACCAGTTGATCCATTAGGAGAATCTCTAATAGCAAAGAACAAAAATGGAATTCCTGTATCCCAATCCTGTGGATAATCATGACAGTAAGTTCTCATCATAGTTTTTAAAGTTTGATGCCGTCTTTCCAAAGCTGCTTGTGACTCCATATGATAAGCTATTGACTTAAACTGTTTTATCCCCAAACTGGTAATTACTTCCTTAAACAGCTGTGACATGACATTTAACCCCTGATCTGATTGTATTTCTTTAGGTAAACCATATCTTGTAAAAAATTTAATTAACTCCTCCATAATCTTCTTAGTTGTAATATTTCCTAAAGGTATCACTTCAGGAAACCTGGTAGCCACATCCAATATTGTCAGCAAATACTGGTTTCCACTTTTAGCCTTAGGAGGGGTCATACACAATCAATCATGGCCCTGGTAAAAGGTTCTTCAAACTTTGGTATTGGGATTAAAGGCACCAGCTTAATCACTGCTTGTGGTTTTCCTGTTATTTGAGATGTATGACAGGTTCTACAGAATTTGACTACATCCCTATGCAATCCTGGCCGAAAAAAAACCTCTTTTCCTGTGTTTTCCTAATTCCTAAATGTCCCCCCATTGGAATTTCATGAACAATCCTTAGAATTTCATTTCTATACCTTAATGGGATAACAATCTGATGCACCTCCCCCAGCTTTCATTTGCTGAGATATGATCCGACCTCCACTTTCTCATTAAAATATCTCTCTGAAGGTAATAACGTACTGGAATACATCTTGCTTCTGTTTCTGCATAAGTTTTCTGATATAACTGTTTTAATTGCAAATCATTTTTCTGTAACTCCACTAACCCCCTTGAGTTAAACACTTCAGCCGAATTGTCCTGTATTCTTTCCCCCTGAACAATGTTATCAAACACAATGCCAGCTAATTGGATTTTGACACCTTCTTCTTGTCTTTGCACTTCCTGCCCTTCTTGTTTATCTTGTTCTTCCCTATGAGCCTTTGATCTCATTGCAACACAATCAGGAAACAATCCAGGCTGCTCCTTCTGCAGCACCTCTGTTGAAAACACTTCTATAGACTGCTTGACTACTATAGGCATCACCCACATTTGTGATCCAGCTATATCATTACCCAGAATAAATTGAACCCCTGTAATGGGCAACTTTTCCACCACTCCAACCATAACTTCACCTGCCTTCCATTTGGTCTTTAAATTTACCTTCCACAATGGAATAGATTTAGCATTTCCATGAATTCCACTTTTTATTACTTGCTCCTGCAATACTCCTTTTGAACGACATATATCGCTATCCCACAACATTAAAGATTGTCTAGCCGCTGTGTCTCTTAAAATTTTAACACCTTTACCTACTCCACCCTGTACACATGGAAAGACTTACCCTTCACACACAAAATCTTTAAACATTTCTGCAACCTGCTCCTCAGAATTCCCTTGAGCAAACGGTGAACACATTCCCACTTCTTTACCTATCAATGATTCTCCCTGTTTCACCTGTACACAAACCACTGGTTTCTCTTGTGCCTGAACCTCAGAACCCACAGTACTTTTACTTCCAGAGTTTTTCTGAACCCCAATAATTCTAACAGATTTTCCCTGCAATTTCCAGCACACTGACTTTGTGTGCCCCACTTTATTACAATGAAAACACCTCAGTTTTCGAATGTCACTTCTACCTTCAGCACCTTCCTTTTTATTCTGAGAAAAAACTTCCTGGGAACTTCCAGCTACTCCTTCTCTTCCCTGACTACCTACCTTCTTTTCATCTTCCCACTTTTTATCCTTTTCCAATTTGAAAGGGTGACAAAAAAAGATTTAACTCTATGAACTAACTCATAATCATCAGTTACCTCTGCTGCTTGACTTACAGAATCAACCCTCAGTTCCTCCACATGTGTTCACATCACCAAAGGGATTGAACCTTTAATTCTTACAAAAAAATTACTTCCCTAAGAGCTGCGTATGTTGTCTCTATTTTTAATGCCCATATCCACCGGTCAAAATTATTTTGTTTTACTCTTTCAAACTCAATATAAATTTGTCCAGGCTGTTTTCTCATATTCCTACTTTCTGCCTGTATGCTTCAGGAACCAACTCAAGATAGTATTTTTCACCCCACCATAATTCAACGGCATTTCTTCTGTTGGCAAAGCATATACCTCATGCACCCACTAATTTAGACTGTAATAATAACATCCAGTTTTCCTGTGGCCATTTTATCTGTTTAGCTATCTTCTCAAATGAAGTAAAGAATGCTTCAATGTCTTTTTCCCCAAACTTTGGAAGAGCTTGTACAAACTTAAACATCTCCCCTGGACTCTACTCTGGAGATAAGTCCTTTCTCACCTCCTGGCATCTCTTTTTGAACTGCCAACATTCTCAATTGGAATTCTCTCTTTCTCTTTTTCTCTTTCCTTCTTTTCTATCTTCATAATTTCTAATTCCCTTTCCTGTTTTCTTTCACTCCCCTGCCTTTCTACTTGTTCCCTTTTAAAAGCCATTTTTCTCTCCTTTGCTTCTAATTCAAGCCTTTTCAGTTTCTTTGCTTGTTCCAATTCAAGCATCTTCATTTGTAACTGAAGTCTCACTAACTCCAGCTGTGACTCACTAGTATCAGGTATCACTTCCAACTGTAGATGCTGCGCTACATTTTTAATTATATCTGATTGACCCCAATTTTAACTTATCTGCCAGCTCTGTTAACTTACTCTTGGTTATTTGCTCCAACCCAATCAGAGTTATTTCTTCTACTTCAGACAAGTCTTAGCAAATGCGAAAGCCATCTTGCAGTCTCACCGATGCCAAAATACCTCACCAAGTCCTGGGGATGAAGTTTCCCCCCGTCGGGTGTGGGGTGGGGGCGGGGGAGGTGGGGGAAGGAGTTGATGGGCAGGCACATATAGGTGTGCTTCTGATTGGCGCCCCCCCAGCATGACTTCTGCACAGAAGCGCTGTGCGCTCCCTGTGCGGGAGGGGGGGATTTCCCTGAGCCGAGAGTGCGCTCTTTCACGCATGCGCACGAAAGAGCGTACTCATCTCCCTGAGGCTAAGTGCTGCCTCAGGGAGATTGGCTGTACATGTAAAAAGATAAAACTAGAAAAATAAAATTTCCTTTACATGTGACAATGTCACATTAGTTGGGATATGTCCATAATTTTTACAAAATCTTAATTAAAATTTTTTAAAGCCCACATGAAACCTCATCCCGCCCGTGGATGAGGTTTCATGTTTTTTCTATTCCCCGCTGGGGCTCCTGGCCGACCCGCCAACATTAAGGTTGGACGGGCCGGTCCTTTAATTACTTAACTGGCCCTGTCAATGGCCTCAATTGGCCATTGACAGGTTGGCGGGCACGCAGCTGAATTTGCTGCATTCCCACCTTCCTGAAAATTTAAATCAGGCACGGTGATGTCGGGAGCTCCCCCCGTCGTCACCGCACATCATTTTACATGTCGGCGAGCAGGGCCCGCCCCCGCTCGCCAACTCATAAAATTCTGCCCCAGAATTCAAAGTGCTTCTCGTACTCATAACCTTAAGATTCACCAATTCCAAACCAATCAAGGAATTATAAATTTTATCCCACCAAGAGACCCCAATGGTATAAGCAGTTGATAAAGGCTATTATGTAAATTCCCAGAGGGAAACTATAAACAACTGTCATAACCAATATTTTCAATTGGTATGTTTGAGATGCAACTTGAATTCAGAGATGAACCCACCAAGTCTCCGGAGGCTTTTATATCAAACTAAACGAAACATTTATTAATTTATAACAAGGTATTAAACACATACACATGTCTACAAATTACTGCTATCATACCTTTTTAACAAATTCCCAAATTAATCTCCACTAAGGCAACAATAACCCATAGACTTAACCAGACACCAGGCAAAGCATTTTTTCACCTTTCAAATTCAAAATGAGGTTCCTTTCAGTTTTGTTCCTTTGCCTACAGTTGTAGGCTTACAGACTTAGATTTTATGTGCCTCTGCCCTGCACACACAAACTCCTCTCAAGTTATACTTAGCCGTCCCTTTTGAATGTAAATTCTCATTGTATCACCAGGCCCATTGAACTCCACCTCTTCTAACAATAAAACCCCTTTCTTAGTACCAATTTTATTTGTAATATAAACATTGCTTGGTGTCTCCCAGCTAGGTGCAAGATTTCACTCCCACCCTTGGCTGCTCTATTCAACAAAATGCAAATGTCCTCTACCTTACTGTTTACATCTCAAAACTACTACACATCAAAGCACCCAGTCTAACTGTCTTTAACCCAATTAACACACACTCAGACTAAACCTCTATTTTAAAACAAAATCCAGTAACATTATATACATTAATATCTCTTCCTGATACCAGGTCTTACTGCATGCAGGCATGGATTGCAAATGGAATTTAACATCGTGCGATCATCAGCGAAGATCCTATTTCTGACCTTGATGGGCTGTAACCTCTGACTAGCGTTGGTAAGTGCTAGCATGCAGGAATTAGAAGAAATAAATATCTACTTACATTATCTTGAAAATAATGTTGACACTTCTGTTCACCGGAGCTGCTTGGGGTCTGCATTAAAAGACTCCTCACAGGCTTCAGCGAAGTCTAGCTCCAGCATAGACAAGGATGCTATGCCACCTTTTTTACGGCACTAGCCACCATAAAGCAGGTTAGTTTAAAGGGCCAGGGAAATTTACAGGCCAGGGGAAGGTAAGTGTGTAAGGTAAGTGGATAGGATTTGGGGGTTAGGGGTATCCGGGGATGGTTGGGGGTGTCCGGGCGTTAGTCTTAGGTGGGATTAATGGGATATGATCCGGGGTGGTGGCCCAGGTAGTCTGGGGGTTGGTTGGAGGTCCGCGAGGCGGGTCCGGGGGTGGGTGGGGGTGTCGGAAGTCTGGGGGAAGTCCGAGGGTGGGTGCGTCGGAAGTCCAGAGGGGGATTTGGGGGAATCCAAGGTCGGTGTGGGAGGGTGATTGGGGGTGTCCACGTTCGGGGTTCTGAGGTCGGGGGGGTCCGAGGTCTGGGGATTGGGAGCTCCGAGGTCGGGAGGGAGTTGTGAGGGTCTGAGTTCGGTGGGAGGGGCTGTCTGAGACCGGGGGATGTCCGAGGTCAAGGGGGGTTGGAAGCGTCCAAAGCAGGGGAGGGGATTGGGGGGGGTATGTGGTCTGGGGTGGATTGGGGGGGGGGTCTGAGTTCTGGGGGGTTTGGGGGAGTCCAAGGTTGGGGGGATTGGGGTTCCGAGGACGAGAGATTTGGGGTCCCCTATAACCAGAGGAAGTTACGGGCCATTGTTATCTATTGCACCTAGAAAAGATTAACATGTGGACACTGACCAGACAGCCATTATTAAACAGTTATAACCCCATCCCCAGCAGAGGGCAGTATATAGGGCAATATAACAAAATCCTCGGATCTTGCAATATACTGCAATTATGATGGAGAGTAGGTCATTAATACAAACAATGGGCAGAATGTTTCAGCCCCATTGGCATCAGACATGATGGCGGCCGGTGTGGGGAAACATTATCGCCAGAAGGCCAGTTTCATGCTGGTATGAAAGCACAGCGGGATTATCTGATGCTGTCCGCTATGGCAGAATGTAAATCTCAGTAATGGGATGCAAAGTAAGGCCTGTCTGGAATTGACCCCCCATGCCAGATTTACCATTACACCGGCAGCAAAACATACCAGACCAGAACACATCTGGACAAGTTTTACATCCAAAAGCCATTAGGGCCTGGCTGAGATTGTGGACATCAGAGGAGAAGAAGATGCTGGAGCCCTACAGCTACCGGACCCTGGAGGAACATGTGCATTGCATGCTGGGTGAAGTTTCATGGACATGGCTCTGCTGCGAAGCAGCTCACGGAAGGTGGGAGGCCTCTGTTCATGTCTCGGTTCTGCTTTGGAACATCACGCGCTTGGCCATGGGCTGCTACGAATGATCGGTGGGGTGAAGGGGTGCGGGGGCTGCGGGGAGGTGGGGGGGGTGGGGGGTAGGGTAAAAGAAGGTCTAGCTGTGACTGTGAGAGGAAGGTGTACCGGGGTATTGGGGGGGTGGGGGGTGCGGGTTGAGTTTTGCAGAGGGAAGCAGGGAGTACGGGGGTAGGAGGGTGTAATGGGGAAGAATGCAGCAAGTGGGGAAGTAGGTGTAAAGAGGAGGAAGGTGTATGGGAGGGAGTTTGGATTTATTGGTGCCTAGCATCTGTAATGCTGTGAACCTCAGGAGGAGACTGAAATGAATCATGCACTCGGCACTTCTGGCTGAAGATGGCTGCAAATGACACAGCTATAAATTTTGTACTCGCCTACTAGGCTCCACCATCGTTGAGGGTCAGAATGTTCATTGACCCTCCTCCTCCCAGTCATTGTTTAATTATTCACTACTATTCACAACTAGATGGCTAAAGACTGCAGAAATTTGGAATTATTCATTGGTTATGGAATCACTGTAGACAGTATACTGCTTCTGCTGTTCAGCATGCGAGTAGTGCTGTTTTGTAGCTTCACAAGGTCGGCACATCATTTTTAGGTATGCCTGGTGTTGCTCCTTGCATGCTGTCCTACACTCATTAAATCGTGGTTGTTCCCCTGGCTTGATGTTAATGGTAATGTGAGGCATCTGTCAGCCATGAGGTTACAGATTGAGCTGGAGTAATATTCTGCTGCTGCTGATGCCCCCATGGATGCCCAGTTTTGATTTGCTAGATCTGTTCTGAATCTATCTCATTTATTATTGGGGTATGCCACACGACACAATGGTCCTCAGTAAGAAGATGGGATTTTATCTCCACAAGGATTTCTACCAGCACTGGAATGGATAGTTGCATCTGAAAAAGTAGTTTGGTGAGGACAAGGTGAAGTAGGTTTTATATTCTAGTTGGTTCTTAAACCCACCTGCTTCAGGCCCAGTCTGGCAGCCAAATGCTTCAGAACTTGGTCAGCATGGTCAGTGGGGGTGCTAGCGAGCCACTCTTGGTGATGAACATTGATATCCCAACCCAGAGTACCCTGTGCCCTGGGTACCCTCAGTGCCTCTTCCAGGTTTAACATGGAAAGGTACTGATTCACCAGTTGAGGGAGGATGGTAGATAATAATCAGTAGGTGGTTTCTTCGTCATGTTTGACCTGATGTCATGAGACTTCATGGAGACCAGATTCAATGTTGAGAGCTTCCATGGTCACTCCCTCCCAACTGTATATGACAGTGTCACCACATCTGAGGTGGTGATGATGGAGTCTGGGACGTTGGCTGTCAGTGGCATACACCAATACTAAATTGGATAGACTCAGAACAGATCTAGCAGATCAAAGCTGAGCACCCATAAGGAGCTCTGAGACACTGTCAACAGCAGAATAGTATTCCAGCTCAATTTGTGAGTTCATGACCAACGGATCCCTCACATTACCTTTACCATCAAGCCAGGGGACCAACCATGGTTTAATGAGGAGTGTAAGGCATGATTCTGTGAGTGTGACTATGTTGGGCTGTTGCTTGACTAGTCTGTAGGGCAGTTCTCCCAATTTTGGCAAAAATCCACAGATGTTAGCATAGAGAAATTTGCTGAGCTGTGTGTACATTTGCTGCGTCCCATGCCTATGCAGATGCTTGGTGCTCTGTCCAATTTTATTCTTATTAGACTTTTCTGTCGTGCTTTGATATAACTGCATGGCTTGCTCGACTGCTTTGGTTGGCAGTTGAGATGCAACCACTTTGCTGGAGTCACATGTAGACAAGACTACGTTAAGACAGCAGAATCCCTTCGCTAAAGGACATTAGCGAACCAGATGGATTTTTGCAACAATTCAGTAGTTTCACAGTCATTATCATTGACACTAGGGGCTGGGTTTTCCTCTTAGAGATGGGAAGCAGGAGCCAGGTCTGTTTTTGTATCAGAAACTACACCTTGGGAAACTGACTGAGTTTTAGACTTTCTCAGGGGTGAGCTTTTCATTGAGATGGAAACAGGTTTGCCGTCCAATAGAACTGATGGGGTCAGGAATGGAGGCAGGTTTCACACACCCATGACAGCCATCACTGAGGCTGCTGCTTGTCCTAAGGAAGAGAGCTTGTGCCAAAACCTGTCGCTACACCATGAGATGGCACATAGGAGCCGGAAGCTCGACTCCATGAGGGACAGGGGGGAGGTCGTCATCCATGAGGGTGGCAGAAGGAGGCTACCTTGTCATGCAGCAGGGTCACCTCTCTTTTCATTGTCATCTCTTTCTGCTTGAGGGTATTGGAGGGCACCATCTGACCATTCCGGGGACCTGACATGGTGCCCTCTGAGTGCATGATTTTGCGTTAGTTGTGATTTTGATGTGTTGTCCAGCATTGGTAAAGAGGGCATCTGTCACCGGGTGATGCACCAGTGTGCAGCCGGTGAAATGCCGCTGTGGTCCACAGCTAACGAGGGCACAGGCATCTATGACCATCTGCCTTGAAAGTTGCAGTCTCCTTCACTACTGGTTCTTACAGGTATCCTTGTCTCTGCCCCTAAATTTCGTACTCAGTGTAGTGTCTCTTTCCCTGTTGTATCCTTCATCTCCCTCCTCTGGCATCCTGATGCCTGGTGCCCTGACCTTCCTCTGTAGGCTCCTGCTCCTCATCTCTAATGACCTCAATTTCTGAAGGTGCACCCCCCATTTCCAACTGCAGCCTTCCTAGTGCTCAGGTGGAGGCCAAACAGCTGTGCCACTGCTTCGATGCCCATGTGATGCCAGACAATACTAGGAGGGCGACAACCCCTTGAACTGGCAAAGTTCTTAATTCTGGTTCCAGCCATGACAAGCAATGGAACTTTAACTAACTTTGCGCATACGTGGTGTCATTGAAACTGAACTCAACTGTGTAATTTGCTAAGTTCACAAGTTCAATGAATACAGATTCAGGAAATGACAGCACATCGTTATTGCCATGATATAGTGACACGCTGATGATGTAGCCATGTGATCCCCTCTAGGTCCAACACCTTTAACATTTTCATTGGTTTCCATGAGAAACAGGTTTTCAATGGAATGTGTCCTAACCTCCTACCTCGTACATATTTCCAATACTTAGATGATACATTCACAATCTTTGAATCTTCACCTGCATGCCAGGATTTCCTTATATACCTTATTTTGCTCCATGCAGTGCTCAAATTCACTTTTGAAATGGAGTAGTTTAACATGGCCCTTTTCATCGATGTACTAATTGAGAAATATTTAATAGAGTCTCCACTACCATTTACCGCAAGCCTACTTTCACCAGTCAATATATACATTGGGATTTGTATAGCTCCACATGGTATAAGATTGGTCTTATCAGCAACATTGTAAATAGAACTCTAGCCATTTGCTCACCTTGCAAGCTTGACACAGAAATAGGGACAATGGGGCAGGTCATTGTTCGCTGTGTATCACACAAACTCACAAATAGGCCGAAGGCTACAAATTCCAGGCCTGAAAAGTGCCTGGTCTCCCTCAACTTACCCTAGAAAGGCAAAGTGTCTCAAAAATTTGGGCAACAGGTTAGGCAAGCAGTTTCACGCTGCTACTATGCAGTGGCCACACAAGTGGTATTTTCCACTAACAGGATGCTGCCATTAGTCCAAAAAGATGTTTTGCATACCACACAATTGAGCAACATTGTGAATGAATTTCAGCGCCAGTGCAATGCCGGGTATTGTCATGACCACGGATCCTATCCCCAAATTACTTATGGGCATATTGAACTTTTAACTAAGACACGTGCTTTTTTTTTGAAAAAAGGACCTACAAGTAAAAGCTGGCTGAGACTGTGAGGTAACCACTTGCTGGAAAATTCCTAGGTGGATTACTTGACCAACTAATTCAGAGAGAATGGAATGTCACACCAAAAAGGTGTGACACAGCCTACTTTAGACAGAGGCACTTCAAAGGAAAAGATGTAATGCAAACTGAAATGTAATCTTCCATGGTTGCAGAGATAATGGAAAATGATTACCATCTCAACAGAAACTACCTCCTGTTGAGTTATATCCCAGACTGTGAACGTGAACCGAGTTGAAAAGAAACCAGATCTGGGCGAAAGACATGTTTGTTTTTTCCATTCCAGGAATACACAGGGAAAGGAATTTAAAAAGTCACTGCAACCCTAGTTCTGTGTGCTAGTCTGGCATTTTGTTCTGGTGTGTGTGTGCTTTGAAGGTCACAGCTGAAGAACACCAACTGGACATCCTTGCACTTGCAGGTAAAAGAAAACTCTCACTCTCTAATTGCTGGAAGCAAGTCACAAGTTAGGAAAGCCACAGTTGAAAAGGAAACAGGACAACTCCTTTCAGCTAACCTGAAGAACCAAGAATCTCCAAACCAACTGCCAAAGTCAGCGCTATCAGAAACACCCAACTTAATGGCCACAATATTTCGCTATCTACTCCTCACGTACAAAGGGCTGATTTATATATCTTTTTAACTTTTATTTTTGGACTTAATTTCTCATTTCTAATCTGAGTGTAAGTGTGTTGCATTTTTATATGTTTGCTTGCATTTAGTAACTAATAAACTTACTCTTTCTGTAACACAAGAAAGCCTGATTAAATTGTCTCCTTTTAAAACATAAATACATTTGGACTGGGAAAAGGTATCCACAAGGTCCTTTATAAATTAACCTTACTGCGGTCGACTGAGGGGGGGTGGGGTTTGAATAAAGAAAGGGAGCCAGGTCATCCCTCCACACCCATGGATCATAACAAATTGGGGAGAGCCTTGCCCGGGGACCAGTCATAACAGTATATAGGCCATACGTCCCAATGATTTGCTGATCGAATCAAACAGCATGCTCATTTGGTTGTTTGAAATAGCAGGGTGCAGACCGTACACAACCAGCCCATGTTTGCCAAACCCAAATCAAAACATCTACTGCATGTGTATCTGCAATTGAGCAGCACTTGCTGAACAATCCTGAGTACACTAATAACTACACTAACAACCAATTTAAGCTGATCAATTGAGCTTGTAACACGGCTCATTTACGCTTGTCAGAAGTGACAAACATTCATATGCAGGGACACATTGTCTGTAACCAATAGGAATATGTTCAAGCCTTGCACCTTTTTGAATTAAGCGCCTTGGAACTACTTGGGCAGCCTATAGTTCCCCATTGCTTTCTCCACGGCAATGCCTTGGGTAATCAAGGTCAACTTGCCAACCAATCAGCGGCCTTTTCTCCTGCAGTTTAAATATTGATGGTTTGAAATTTGGCATTCTTGTGTTTGTTCTGATGAGTGTAAGATGAAAAGCTTCAGCAACATATCTCTCTTCAACAATATTCAAGTTTGGTACCAGAGAGCAACTGTATAAATCAGAACATTTATATGAATTCTTGTCACAGACACAGGCAATTAAAACCATTCAGCAACTCAGGTAAAATCCTCTGTTCCCAGTGGGGTTAATTCTAAGTACATACTGGCACATAAACTGACATTGAATGATATGAATCATAAACAACACCGTGGCCATCACCATCCACAATGCATCCAGAAATCAGGGTAACCCTTAAAAATTTGTATTTGTCGATTGTCAGCTATGACCAGAAGTGAATGACATTTTACTTCAAATCCACCATCTATATTGCCCTGATTTTGTGTTAAGAATAACAGTGAGGCTATCAGTGCCAACATATATTAAAGAGTGAATTATACAGCAACTTCAGCTGGCCTCGTATGCATGTGAAGCACAGAAATCATTAAGTTGCTGTCTGAGTGTATCTCTCT